>NC_025685.1:19301936-19324548 GCF_000633955.1 Camelina sativa | reverse complement strand
AACCACAGTAATCTCAAATGAAGATAACGTTATCTATCCAATAAGCCATTTGGAAGCTTAGACGCTGCCACGTAAGACTCATATCTCACACCTCCAATCTCCGAACATCATTTTCCCAAATCTCCCTTGTCAAATACCATTCTCCTCAGCAACTTCACACATTTCGAAAGAGAAGAATCTCACAATATCAATCTAGAGAGACAGAGAGAGAGACCAAAAGAGATCGGAAGATATGGCTTCTACCTCCGCGATGTCATTGGTCACGCCACTTAACCAGACCCGTTCATCTCCTTTCCTCAAACCATTGACTCTGAAACCATCCAAGGCCTTGGTTGCACCTGGAGGCAGAGCACAGAGGCTCCAAGTTAAGGCGCTCAAGATGGACAAAGCTTTGGCCGGAATCTCTGCGGCTGCTCTCACTGCTTCCATGGTTATCCCGGATGTGGCTGAAGCTGCTGGTTCTGGAATCTCTCCTTCCCTCAAGAATTTCTTGCTCAGTATTGCTTCTGGTGGCCTCGTCCTCACCGTCATCATTGGTGTCGTCCTCGGCGTCTCCAACTTCGACCCTGTCAAGAGAACCTAAGCTTAACCTATATATCTTTCTTACACCATTGTAATCTGTTCTCTTTCTCTGTGTATTCGTTTGATGTTGCAGCAATGAACTTTTGTCAAAAGTAAAATTTGTTGTTTCTTGAATCCGAATAAACAAATGAGATTTGAAACCATAAAACGCCTAAGCTTCATTGAATCAAAAAGATTCAACAGAATTCATCATATAGTAGGGTAATAAACTCAAGTTTGCATATTCTGAGTTGTTACATGAAATCTCTCAATGTTAAACCTATAAAAGACCTTACCTTACGAGCAAATCAAGCAAGAATTTACTTTCGGATCTATAATTCACCGCATCTACCTTCACCACTGTCATCTTAACTCTTTGTTCATCCCCATACGATTCCTCTTTGATCTTCAGCTTTAACATATACTGATGAAACAGTCTGTCTCTAACAATCTCTGCAAATTCTTCCTCCTTCTCTAGTTCGTATTTCAATGCGTAAAGCTTCTTAGCCGGACATCCCATGATTTCTTCTCCCGTTTCTTGAAACGCAGTTACCCAAGTCAACCCAGTGTGGTCTTGTATCTGCACCTGAAGCAGGTATCTGTAGTCGCATTCATCAGACTCTTGGTTGCACCGGTCACAGAGCCACCTGTTTGTTCCAGACCGTGTCACCTTTTTGTTGCATTGTTTATCTCCAATCATCAAAGGGCAAGCTGTGTAACAGAAGCTATCTGTTTTGATGAATGATACAGTTGCTTTCACAGTGATCCAGTCAGGCTTCTCTGATCTTCCAAGGCCTTCCTCTTTGATCTGAGAAACACTTTTTCTTATCTCATTCCTTGAACTTCCTCCAGGCATGGTATCTCTAGAAATGGAGAAGGATGCAGTATCTTTTCCTCCGTGATCGAACCAGTTCCTCAGTTTATGGGCTTCAGGGAAATCTGGATTTATGAAGAGCTGTGTTGAAGAGATTGTCCCCACAGACTTCCCACTGAAGTCGCTTACTTTTCCAGCTTTTATAGCTAAAACCGGGTGAGAGGCTGAATCAACCATCTCTTCAAGTTGCCGACCATCTCGGTTACAGAATTCTCCCCATAATGTTACCTCTACAGCTTTTCCCGATTCATCCTTCAGATTCAGGATTCTCCTATGGGTTTCCATCCCATTCTTTCTCAAGATTGGCACTGAGGGGTTCACAGAAGTCACAACTCCAATCACATCGAGTATGGTATTGTTCTCAGCGTTCTCAATTTCACCTATAGGGCGGAAGGAGAACTGTTGCCTTGGTATGGAGCCATCTTCATCAGGGCAAAGCTCCACATTCGATGTTGACTCCAAGAAAATTTCCCACTCATTCTTTAAGTGGTTGAAATTTTTCTGTGCAGGCTTCAAACTTCCCTTTGAAATCAAATATACCTTCCCAACCTCAGTGACATCATAGAATCGGTCAACAACAGCATTAAAGCAGGTAACCCGAATCTCCCCTCCATCAGAGTCAAGCAGATCAAACGAGAAAACTTTTCCATCTCCTTTTGCATTGTTATATCGTCGGATATCTCCTTTCGCAGTTACTCTAGCCTTAATAGCCCACCGACCTTGGTATGGATTGAGAGCAGCAATAGGGATGACTCGAGCTGGAGCCTCGTTCTTCATTATGGGTCCATGATTTCTGTAGCTTGCAGGCGGTTGATATGAAGGTTGAACAGATGGCCTGAAACTTGAAGTACTGTTGGCTGGATTATGAATGTTTATGCCTCTGGGAGGTGCTTTATTAACTGAATGCTGAACCGTTGGTTCATTAAAACCAACCCTATTCGGAGGTTGTATATTGCCTGCAGCTGAAAGCGTCTTTTGGGTTTCTGTATCTGTTTCTCCAAATATTGTGGGGTTCCCGACTGTCTCAGAATGTGGTACTACTGTCTCCATGTTCAGCACCACAATAACCCTGTACACAGATGCATAGAGGCATACGAAAATAACCATCAAAGAGAGTAAAAATCCTTCAAATATATCATGCTCAACAAATCAAATCTGAAACTATATTTTCCACTAACACAATCAACAAAATAGTCTACATTTACATCACTGAAAGATATCCAGAACATCTGCCAACCAACCATTAAATACTATGAACTACAAACAAAAAAAACACCACAAATATTTGGCACTAGTAAATTTTCTAACCAAAATCATTCATCAATACCAGATAAAATAGAAACAGTAAAAGCAACTGACTACAATAGTCCTCAGTGAAAGGTGTCTATCAAAAGCGAAGCTATCATTGCTTTTGCAAACTCATTGTCAGTTTGTCACAAATGCCACACTAGGAATGCTCGAAATCATTACAGGCTTTTTACTCTCCGTATCAAGGCACAGAATAAGAAACTCAGTACATCACAGAATCAAAGAGCTGTATCCAAAGCCAAAACTAGTGTACAGATTTCGCTCTCATGCCAAAACTATAGATGCGACTACAAAACACAAACGTCCAACAAAACCACANACTTCCCTTTGAAATCAAATATACCTTCCCAACCTCAGTGACATCATAGAATCGGTCAACAACAGCATTAAAGCAGGTAACCCGAATCTCCCCTCCATCAGAGTCAAGCAGATCAAACGAGAAAACTTTTCCATCTCCTTTTGCATTGTTATATCGTCGGATATCTCCTTTCGCAGTTACTCTAGCCTTAATAGCCCACCGACCTTGGTATGGATTGAGAGCAGCAATAGGGATGACTCGAGCTGGAGCCTCGTTCTTCATTATGGGTCCATGATTTCTGTAGCTTGCAGGCGGTTGATATGAAGGTTGAACAGATGGCCTGAAACTTGAAGTACTGTTGGCTGGATTATGAATGTTTATGCCTCTGGGAGGTGCTTTATTAACTGAATGCTGAACCGTTGGTTCATTAAAACCAACCCTATTCGGAGGTTGTATATTGCCTGCAGCTGAAAGCGTCTTTTGGGTTTCTGTATCTGTTTCTCCAAATATTGTGGGGTTCCCGACTGTCTCAGAATGTGGTACTACTGTCTCCATGTTCAGCACCACAATAACCCTGTACACAGATGCATAGAGGCATACGAAAATAACCATCAAAGAGAGTAAAAATCCTTCAAATATATCATGCTCAACAAATCAAATCTGAAACTATATTTTCCACTAACACAATCAACAAAATAGTCTACATTTACATCACTGAAAGATATCCAGAACATCTGCCAACCAACCATTAAATACTATGAACTACAAACAAAAAAAACACCACAAATATTTGGCACTAGTAAATTTTCTAACCAAAATCATTCATCAATACCAGATAAAATAGAAACAGTAAAAGCAACTGACTACAATAGTCCTCAGTGAAAGGTGTCTATCAAAAGCGAAGCTATCATTGCTTTTGCAAACTCATTGTCAGTTTGTCACAAATGCCACACTAGGAATGCTCGAAATCATTACAGGCTTTTTACTCTCCGTATCAAGGCACAGAATAAGAAACTCAGTACATCACAGAATCAAAGAGCTGTATCCAAAGCCAAAACTAGTGTACAGATTTCGCTCTCATGCCAAAACTATAGATGCGACTACAAAACACAAACGTCCAACAAAACCACATAGATAAAACATTTTCTCCCTTCATACGAAAAATCAGTAACAATACTTATCAAACCTCCAAATCACACTTACTGAACTAAAAATTCAAACACTATCACGCCAAACAACAAATCAGAGATCACTTTCAACACAATGGTGGTCTAGATCTAGCCAGAGAGGAGAAAAAATTACTTGCGGCCTTTGACATCGCTGCAAATGTAATCAATAAGCTGAACGATAGATCCTTTATCAACTTGTCCAGACTTGACCCGATCATTAAGCTGAACCGCGACCATAGCATGTTGAGCTGAAACACCATCGGAAATGAGGAAACGATACCTCTCCTGGCTTCTCTCTTGGCTTCTCCCTATCATTTTGATATCTAAAACCTGCAACAACGGCTTCAAATTGACGTCGCCGGCGTTTATCGCCTTGATTGCGTTCGGAGTCAAACTCACCGGCATAATGAAATGTTGATTTTCAGATCCCGGCGCGAAACCCTAGAAAAAAATGGAGAAAACCAAATCGATGAATGAACCGAGAAAAGGAATTAGGAAATAAACATACGGCGAAACAGAGCGTGAGGAAGACGGAGATTTTGAACCTAGACGGTGGTGGTGTGGTGGTGTTAAGAGATGATTCCTCTGAGAGCTTCGCTGAATTTTGCGGGAGAAGCTTAAAAAAAAGATGTTGTTGTTGCGGTTGCGGGTCGGGCAAAACAGTTCATGAGCATTTATTTTTTCAATTTTGAAACTTTTGCTATTCAGTTCAAAATGACTAGTTTGCCCTTGACTCGTAACTGTGACCGACTTTAAAAAAAAATATATATATATATATATATATACATTCTCAAGTATTCAACGAATAGCGATGACGCAATAATTATATTACTATTTTTACAGTAAAGGAATATAGGATTTTTAATTGTATTCCTCAAATATGTCAAACAACTTATATTTATTTTGTTTGGAGAACAACATTATCAATTAGTATAAAATGAATTTCTGTTGTTTATTAAAGTACAAAATTTACATGCTCGGAATTATAGTACCTTTTCTCCTTTAAGCAAGTCTAATGTTAAACAACTTTGTTTTTAGTTAATACTCCTATAAAATGGTCTCATCCTCAGTTCCTCACTTTATGTTCCTTCAAACCACCAGAGCTATAGCCTATACTTATGGAACAATAAACCTAGATTTCTTATTAGGACACTGTCTCTAATCTCTAATTCTTGTTTTCTATAACAATTTATCTCTAATATCTAATTCTTCTTTTCTATATAACAATCACTTCAGAAAAAAAAGGTCATTTTAGATACTATGTTGTGACATTTTTTAGTCATAAATTCGTAATTGTTTTGTGACAATATTATTACGAATTAAATCGCGACTAAATGTTTATTAATTGTAATAAGTGTGACGGTTTTATTACAGTTATGTAGTCACAAATAGTGATGTCTATTTGAGACAAAATTATTTGTCACACATTTGTGACTTTTTTGATATTTTATTGGGGGAAAAAAATTGTAACAAGTTCGTAATTGTTTGGTCATATTACTACGGTTATGGATTAATTTATGACAAAAAGTTTTCACAAACAGTGACAAAATTGTTACAATGATTTAAGTCATAAGTAATGGTATTATGACATTTTTTGTTAAACATACATTGATTAACCAGTTAAATATATGTTTGCATAGAGAATAATCATTGTATTTTATTAAGGAAAATGCAAACTAATAATTAAAAACTAAATCAGTTATATCTTGAACATTTCATAATTATCCTTAAAAACTGAAATGATTTTATTGTTTATAAAGTAGATAACTATTTTTAAACTATAGTTAAATATCCATCATAAGATTACTTTATGTCTATCCATCTCATGTCCACCACTTAATCCTTGAACAACATGAATATAAACAAAAAAAATTGTTATAACACTTAATGATTGTTAAACTGTGAAGAAATATTGTTAAAATAGTGTTATAATTATCATTAATTAGTGGCTAAAACTATTTTTATGTTTCTTAATCATTAATATTTTTCAGTAGGTTGTTCAATGAAATCATGGTTGCTGCTAATCTTGGCATAAGTGGAGATAATCTAACATTTGACAACAAAAGTAAACGAAAGAAAAATTCAGATAGTACATAAAATACTTAAGAGATAGTAGCAAAATATGATCTCTACTAGTCTATGATCCCCCAGACTATGACTTTTTTTCTTTTTTTTGACAATAACTTTTCTTTTTATTTAAAGCCACAAAAAAACTAAACTCATTCAACTTCAAGCAGGCCTGATTCTCCTGTGGCCACCTGCTGAGTCTCCTTCGGAAGAAGCTTCCATGGATTTGGAGAAGTTGTTGGAAAGATCAACATAAAGATGTGCAACCTTTCTCACGTTATTGTTCAATTCTCGGATCAGACCGACGTTTCGTCCTAGGTTGCCTGGGATTTTGGATTCATGGTTTTGGTTTATCTCGTTTATAAGCAATCGGTTGTGGTCCAATATGTTTTGCACTTGAACAAAACTTTTCTGAAACGTTTGAAGAATCTTCCCATCCATCTCAGCTCCATTTCCCATCATCCCAGAGATTGTGTCTCCCTCCATTATTAGATACCTATCAAACAAATTTATCAATTGGATAAGATTCACAAACTCAAGAGTTGTGAGAAGATATACATGATATATTGATATTATTGTCATGTGCAGACAAAAATAACGGTATTAGACTATTTCTACAAAGAGCAACTTTTCTTGGGTTTAGTAACATAATAAAAAAAGCTTAAACCAAACAATTAAAAAAAATCTCTTTGTAAAAAACCCATAAGAACACAAAATGGTACGGTGTGTGTGTTTTTTCTTGACAAATAAAATGGTTTTTTTTTTTACTATTTAGTATTTACTCGACTGTTATCCACAAAACCAAGACAGAAACTAGAATAATATCCATTTTTAAAAAATTGGTGGACCATTTTGGACTATAATAATAATAAAAAGAATAGCAAAAAGGGTCTGTGATTTTATCCTTGGGACCAAAAGAAGAATCTGATGATCCAAAGTTAGCAGTCAATGTTTAGCAGGGAGGATGAGACATTTGTGGGTTCTGCTACTTGCTTCATACAGACCTCATTACTATTCACAACCCACCAAACCATGAAAACAGAACAACCATTTAATTAATACATTTTCATTTTCAGAACCTCCATTCAATTAAAAAAAAAATATTTCTTACATATAGACATATTCAAATTATTATATTATTGACGACAAAAAATATTAATTTTATCACGGCCATTTTTTTTAATGGTTGATGTTAGTTTTCAAGCTTGAAACTATATTAAGAATTACTGAATAAAATAAAATAATTAAATATGTATGTAGTAGTTTTCTTTATAATTATAGTGGTATTGATTAGACATATAAAGTAATTATGTAAATCAGATGTGTGATGTTGGATCAAGGGTTAATTCTTTTTGGTTTGTTTTTTTGGTCACCAGATATGTTATTGGATCAAGAAAAACTAATCATTCTTTCAAAATACTTTACATTCTAGAGTTTTCTTGATTTTATTAGTAAATATTAGTGTAATTTAATCATAAACTTAATTTATGGTAAAATTATTTGAAATATATAAAAATTTCAGCGCAAACATGACAGAAATATGTAAGATTTTAAATTATTTATTTGAAATGGAATTATATAGAAATGTCAAAAGGGATTAAACCCACACTTCCATTTTTTTTAAGGTTATCTTTTAAAGGTTTTTTTATAGCTCAAAGCCTCAAACGAAAACTTTTGCATCTGAAACTGAAAACAAATATACTATTATTCTACAAATATCCATATACATATATATTATTCATAAGAATGACCAACTTCAAAAAAAAAAACACCAATTTAAGTGAAAAAGGAAAAAGAAATCAAACAAAAGGCTATAAGAACAAATCAACAAATACCGACGATTCAACTTAAGAAAAAGAAAAAAAAAAAAGAAGAAGACTCAAAACAAACAACAAAAGATAAAAACATTAACAAACTCGTATAATAATCTTTGTGTTAAGTTTCAACACTGAGTAATTTAATAGAAGAACAAAGCTATAAAAAAATACTCATAAATCACAATAGAATTAGAAACAATGAAGAATAGTGTGTAATGATGATATATATGAAAGACGAAAGAAGAGAAAAACTACGATACCTGCAGCAACAAGAAGAGTCTTAGTCTTTAGTATATGATGATGATATATATATATAGAGAAAGAGAAGAATTTTCTCGAGAAAATAGATCGATCGGAGGAATCTTTGATATTTTCCTTTTAAAAATTTTCTCGGAAACTCAGATTTTCTTTCTCTTTCTTTCTCACAGAGGAGAGGAGAGATGATGAGAGGAAAGAGAAGAGAATGAGATTTGACAGTCACGCAAAAGAGGACCCTCACTGTCTTAAAGATGGAATATATATCCAACCTCTTCTATAGTTGTTCTATCTATACTAGTTTAAATTTATTTCATATTCTTAAATAATTCTTACTTCTTCTTTTTTTTTTTAATTCTAATTCTATCCCATTTTATATAAATTATTGTTCTTTTCTTTCTAGCCGACTTCTTATAAAACAATAATATTATTATTTCAGATATTCCTACAATGACAAAAAACGTTTTGGCTCATTTAAAATATTTGGTTCCGAACAGTAACGCAAAACATTACAATTTTTTAAGAAAATATTTTAAATAGTGCATATCGATTTTACTATCATTTTTGTAAACCTTATATCATAGCAACATGGGATTACCAATCACAACTATTGACTTTTTTTCTTGGAATTATTTATTGTAAAAATAAAACATTAATAGTGGGGGAAAATATGTAGTTTTCGTTATCAGCCACACATGAAATATACGTGACTTATTTCCTAACCATACGTAACATAAGTTGTGTTTACATTGAGATACTATATGATGAGAAACGTGAATTATATGTTTTTTTTTGTTTTTTTCTTTCTTTCTCTAACTCTAAGATAGTGCGACAAAATATGTCTCATTCTCAACGTTAGGTCATATAAACAAGCATTATCTTCTTTTGGTTTTCTCATTAACTTGCATGTTCTCGAGCAAGTTCTCGAGCAAGTTCTCTATAAGGATTCGTTAATTAAGAATATTAGCTAGCTAGCTACTGCAAGTTGAGTGTGTGTATAGTTTAATTTCTCCGATTTTTTTTGTAGATGAAACAATAAGCTTTATTAAGTGATAATTACCAAAAAGATAGATTAATAAAATACTATTAGCTGTTAAGAAAATAGTTAGTCACTTGCTGGTTCTTTTTTGAGAATATTTAACAAGATCAACTCCTCAACATTGGTCGGATCTATTTTTAAACTCTCAACTATTTTGTTGGTAAATTAAATCTATAATTAAAAATTATTAATAAATCGAAAACAAAACTGTTAATAAATTTAACCCTCCATCTATAAAAATATTTATATTTAAGTTTAGTTTGCGGTACCAAAATTTGATTTAACTAAAACAAAAATAACTGAGTGCTAGTTTTTTAAAACAAAAGAAACAATAAAACCTTGTAGAAAAATGTAAAATGTTGATTTATGTCATTTTTTTTTTGTTTTGTTGTTGTAAATACGGTTCATAAGGAGGGTTTTGCATAAAATATTAGTAAATTTCTACAAAACCAGAATATAAAAGAATCGTGTGATTGTGATGTGTTTAAAAACAAATGCTCAGGACAGCAGTACTATAGTCTATAGTCGATCCTTTTCTTTTTTTTCAATCAGTATAGCCGATCTTGTAATATTAAGACTGATTGTTTGGTTAGAATTTTTAAAATTTATTTATGAAAATCTTGTTAACGTTTTCTCTTTAAACTTAACTACCATTAATGAACTATTTTTCTAATTAATATTTGGTTAAAATAAAAAAAAATTAAGTAATAGAATACATGTTGGATTCAATTTGGTTGATTGATACTATACTTTAGGAAAAAAGATAGCTAATTACACGAAGTATAGGAGAATACATGGTCACACATACCAAGTATACTATTGTATCCTTAACTAC
Organism: Camelina sativa; assembly: GCF_000633955.1. Lineage (NCBI taxonomy): Eukaryota > Viridiplantae > Streptophyta > Magnoliopsida > Brassicales > Brassicaceae > Camelina > Camelina sativa. Next base: position 19,314,325 of record NC_025685.1, on the reverse strand, counting down.
ACAAAATATATGTATTATATGGCCACATGCATGAACTATATGACGTTATGTGGTCAACACCATAAACATACAATCCGGTATACCGGTCGACTGACTCCGGCGAAAACCGACGTTGACAAAAAAATGTATTAATTTTTTTATATTAAAAATCAAAAATAAGAAATATTATATATAAACATGTTTGTTTTTCATGATTAAAAAATATATTCAATTCAATATCTAAATATTTTTATATATCTCTAACTTATTCATTCTTATAATTAGTTAATTTTTATTTTTAAAGCTAAAATAATTATTAATTATAAATGATTAATAATTATTTTCAAGATATCTCTATATATATATATATCTTTGATAATAAAATTATTTAAATACTACAAAATCATAAAATCAAATTCAACTACTTTCATTATAAAAATGATATGCAAAAGATTGAGAATATGACTCTTTACTTTATAGTTTTCATAGTAAATGTTGTATAAAATTTTAGATACTTTTACTATAAAATTTGCATACTCTTAATAACATGTATACAACAACAAAATAAATTCACAATATTTACTTCTAATATATAAAAGATAAACATACAACAAATTGATTTTAGCTAAACAATATAGAGGGTATGTTTGCAAAAGGGTATAAAATAAGAATATTTTTGCAAATACCTTTATATTACATCTTGAAAATAATTATCAATGATTTTTATTTAACTATTAGTTTATGTTTTAAAAATAAAAATTAACTAATTATAAGAATGAATACATTAGAGATATATAAAAATATTAATATATTGAATTGAATATGTTTTTAATCATGAAAAACTATTAATAATTTAATATATATATATTTTTTTAAAATTTAGAATATAATTTTTTTAGTCAACGTCGGTCTTCGCCGGAGTCAATTGACCGGTGTATCGGATTGTATGTTTATAATGTTGACCATATAACATCATATAGTTCATGCATGTGACCATGTAATACATATATTTCGTATAGTTGAGAATATAATAGTATACTTGGGATGTGTGACCATGTATTCTCCTATACTTCGTGTAGTTAGTCATCTTTTTTCCTATACTTTGTATTGCATAAATTTATATAATGTTGTTTTTTGGAACGCCAAATCTGTAGCTCTATGTATATATCAGCCAAAGTACTGTATATAACCGCAATTTTTGTGAAATAAAATTTAACAACATTCGTTTAAAAAGAATTTATCCAATCTCCAATATTGCGCGGCGGAGTATTAAAAATGTAATCCAAATTAAAACATTGGCCGAAAAAAAAATGGAAGAAATTAGAAAAGTAAACAAATATTGAGAATCGTTTTTGGGTTTTTCGCGAAGGTGAAAGAAAGAAAGATTTTTTTACTTAGCGGAAGTTCATCGTCGCGACGTCGGCTTGTCTCTCTCTCTCTCTCTCTCGCTCGCGCACACAGACACACATAAAATACTTTATTCGAGAAAATTGCCACTGCAAACATTAGAGCTCTCGTCGGTTTACAAATCTAGGGTTTCTTCGCTTGCCAGCCAGCCAGCAATGGCGAGTGTGTACATACCTGTTCAGAATTCGGAAGAGGAAGTTAGGGTTGTTCTTGATCAGCTCCCTCGAGACGCTTCTGATATCCTTGATATCCTTAAAGCCGAACAAGCTCCTCTCGATCTCTGGCTCATCATCGCGGTCCGTTCTTCTTTTTTCTTCTTCTCTCAATTTTGAATTTTCTTCCAGCTTTTTCTATTTAGGGTCTACGAGCTTGACTGTTCAATGTGTTTTTTTTTTTTTTTTTTTTTTTTTTTTTNTTAACTATTTCTTCTGATTTTTTGGTTGGTTTCAGAGAGAGTACTTCAAGCAAGGAAAAATTGAACAGTTCCGCCAAATACTAGAGGAAGGGTCAAGTTCTGGTACGCACAATTATTAGATGTTTGCTGCTTTTTTTGGAATTGAGTAAGAAACTCATTTTATTGTTTCCTTCTTGGCTAGAAATTGACGAGTACTATGCTGATGTTAAGTACGAGAGAATAGCAATCTTGAACGCTCTAGGTGCGTATTACAGCTACCTGGGTAAAACTGAGACCAAACACAGAGAAAAAGAGGAGCAATTTATCTTGGCAACACAATATTATAACAAAGCATCCAGAATCGATATGCATGAACCTTCCACTTGGGTTGGGAAAGGTACTTCCAGATTCTTTCTTGGTTTTGTTTTAATGCTCGTTATTTTCGTTTTATAGTGATCCATAATTAACAAAAACTCGTTTTTTAGACTTATGATCTTCATATTCTTTAGAAGGAAAAACCTATACAAAACTTTCTTTTCCATTTCTCCCTTCGCATTAAGTATTTGAAGGTGGTGGTGCTCTATGTTTACTGGATCCAGAATCCTCACAAGTATTTGTCTGCTTACAGGTCAGCTCTTACTGGCTAAGGGTGAAATAGATAATGCACTTCAGGCTTTTAAGATTGTGTTAGACACTGCCCCTGATAATGTTCCTGCTCTTCTGGGTCAGGTATAACGATTTGTGCTCTCATTTTCTGCCACTTAGCTAAAATATTTATAGGTAGTTGGATTCTATATACAACATCTCAATTCTTAGCCATAGGCCATTCATCAAATTTTCTTAAATGTCTTGAAGCATAAATATGGTTGCCAAGTTTCTTGGAGCGTAATTGTGCTTGAGAAAGCTCTGGGTCAAAATTTAGGAACTTAAAATTTTGGGAACAGTTATGTATTTTAACTTTGTTAGTTCTTTAAGCACAATTAAGTATGTCTTGGAAACAAATTTTGTGTTAGCCATATCAGATTTTCTGGTAATTAGAATTTGGTTCTGATGCTTTCCCTCTTACCAACCACCTAGCCTGAGACAGTATTAGCCTGTTATTTACTTTTCTGCAAATTAATAATTTGATGTATCACATATACAGGCTTCTGTAGAGTTTAACCGGGGACGTTTTTCCGAGTCATTACAACTATACAAGGTATGCTTCTCCTTATAACCTTCTATATTTCTCTCACTTCTTCATTTGGGCTGTAAATCTCATATTCTTTGATTNTGTTTTGTTTTAATGCTCGTTATTTTCGTTTTATAGTGATCCATAATTAACAAAAACTCGTTTTTTTACTGATTGCAAGACCTACTAATAGACTTATGATCTTCATATTCTTTAGAAAGAAAACCTATCGTTTCCGTTTCTCTCTGTACAAATGTCGCATTAAGTATTTGAAGGAGGTGGTGCTCTATGTTTACTATATACAGAATCCTGACAAGTATTTGTCTGCTTTACAGGTCAGCTCTTACTGGCTAAGGGTGAAATAGATAATGCACTTCAGGCTTTTAAGATTGTGTTAGACACTGCCCCTGATAATGTTCCTGCTCTTCTGGGTCAGGTATAACGATTTGTGCTCTCATTTTCTGCCACTTAGCTTAATATTTATAGGTAGTTGGATTCTATAAACAGCATCTCAATTCTTAGCCATAGGCCATTTCATCAAATTTTCTTAAATGTCTTGAAGCATATATATGTTTGCCAAGTTTCTTGGAGCGTAATTGTGCTTGAGAAAGCTCTGGGTCAAAATTTAGGAACTCAAAATTTTGGGAGCAGTTATGTATTTTAACGTTGTTAGTTCTTGAAGCACAATTAAGTATGTCTTGGAAGCAAATTTTGGGTTAGCTATATCAGATTTTATGGTAATTAGAATTTGGTTCTGATGCTTTCCCTCTTACCAACCACCTAGCCTGAGACAGTAATAGCTTGTTATTTACTTTTCTTATCACATATACAGGCTTCTGTAGAATTTAACCGGGGACGTTTTTCCGAGTCATTACAACTATACAAGGTATGCTTCTCCTTATAACCTTCTATTTTTCTGTCACTTCTTCTATAATACAGTCTAGTCTATTTATGAAACAAATTGATAATATTTTAATTTTTCTATGTATCGACTGTCTTAAGAGGGCCTTGCAAGTATTTCCCGGGTGTCCTGCAGCTGTGAGATTGGGAATTGGTCTTTGTCGTTATAAGTTGGGGCAACTAGATAAAGCACGGCAAGCGTTTGATCGTGTTCTGCAGGCAAGTGGGACTGGGATGTTTATCTCATCTTTCTTATTACACAGCAGACTGAGTGATTCAACAAATAGTGTGCTATTTACCATATTCTGTATCTGCAGCTAGATCCTGATAATGTTGAGGCTCTTGTGGCACTTGGGATCATGGATTTGCAAGCAAATGATTGTAAGTGTAACTCAGTTCTAAATCTTCTGGTAATGCCTGTATGGTGAAGAAATTCTATAAACTAAACTTCTTTTTGGGCTTTGCTGATGATGTTACATTATGTATAGCTATAGGAATGAGGAAAGGAATGGAGAGAATGCAGCAAGCATTTGAGATTTATCCCTATTGCGCATCAGCCCTAAATTATTTGGCCAATCACTTTTTTTTCACCGGCCAGCATTTTCTTGTTGAGCAGCTGACTGAAACGGCATTAGCCGTCACAACTCATGGCCCAACAAAGTCACATTCTTTTTACAATTTAGCACGGTCATATCATAGCAAGGTTTGACATTTTTATCCTCTCTTGTATATTCCATTCGTATGTTGTCTCGAAGATAAGTATGGCGAAGAACTTTCTGGTCTGCCCTAGTACACGTTAGGGTGAAAAACCTATGAGCTTGCCTTGAAAAGGAAGTGGAGGAAAAATTGAGTGAAGTATGCGGAAATATTTAATTTGAGTAGAGATATATCTGATGGTTTTTTTCTTCGATGGGCTGTTATAGAAGAACATATCTTTTTCTATTTCCTTTCTGTAACCTCCCTGTCGATGTCTGATGATGGTCTTGTTGTAGGGGGACTATGAAAAGGCTGGGATGTACTATATGGCAGCCATCAAAGAAACTAATAATAAGCCACAAGAATTTGTATTTCCTTACTTTGGTAAATTTTCCTTCACTGTTCTACTGAGTTTCTCTTAATTCTTCGTATGTTACCATCTGTCATTAGCAATGAAAAAGCCTGAGTTTCCAGTGTAGCTCAGTTTGGATTGATGATCTTATATGTGCAAAGTTATCCTGTATGGTCATTTAATTTGCTTTTTATTGATGTTGCAGGTTTGGGTCAAGTACAACTAAAGTTGGGGGAGCTTAAAGGATCTGTATTTAACTTTGAGAAAGTATTAGAAGTCTATCCTGATAACTGCGAGACGCTGAAGGTTAAATGACTACAGGCGTTTTCATTGTTGATCTTTCATTTTGTATTTTGTTGTATTTAAAAAAAAAAAATTGAAAAACGCTTCATGCGCATGTTTCTTTTCTTTCTTTAGGCTCTAGGACACTTATACACCCAGCTTGGACAAACTGAGAAGGCCCTTGAGTACATGCGGAAGGCCACAAAACTCGATCCACGTGATGCCCAGGTTAGTTTGGTTTACATATTGTTAAGCCTGATCTTTCGAAAGGTGTTGATACTTGCCTGAAGTCTTTTAGTAGTAATCATGATCTCCGTTGCCTTACTGTGGATCACCTTCGAGTGACACTTCTACTTTTGTTGCCTGTAACACGAGCACGTTTAGCCTTAGTAAGGAAGAAAAAACATTGTAGCAAACATTTCTGCCATATATCTTTAGAACACCTTGTGTGTTTTTGTCACTCACAGCTCATAAGTGTGGTTGAAGATTTAATTGGGCTATGGATCATCTGCTGACTACTGCAATCCATTCTTCCGTGAGTTACTGTTTTGTCTTATTTTTACATGCTACGTTGGTCTTGTAGGCATTTGTTGGCCTTGGTGAGCTGCTGATACCGTCTGACACAGGGGCTGCACTTGACGCCTTCAAAATGGTAAGTCTACTTAAAGTGTGATATTGATAATTGTATTTTATGTTCTAGTGCATAATAGCCTATTGTACATTATTAAAGAAAGACGTAACTTTTTTCTGAGAACCATAAATGAAAATTTTCAGGCACGAACCCTCATGAAAAAGGGAGGCCAAGAAGTGCCTATAGAAGTCCTAAATGATATTGGTGCTTTACATTTTGAGAGAGAAGAATTTGAGGTTTGTAATGAGGTTGTTCCTGCTTGTTTGCTTTGAGTTTTTACTATTGGCTACAATACCCTTTTTCCTTGCAGTCTGCGCTTGATAATTTTAAGGAGGCTCTGGGTGATGGAATATGGATTAGCTTCCTTGATCAAAAAGAAAATTTAGAACAGTTGGGTGTATCTGTTCTAGGATACAAGGATACTGGCATTTTCCATAGGCTGATTGAAAGTGGTCACTCTGTCGATGTACCTTGGAATAAAGTTACAACTTTGTTTAACCTGGCTAGATTACTTGAGCAGCTACACAAAACAGAAGCAGCGACTTTTCTGTATCGGCTGGTACTTTTCAAGGTTTATTTCCTACAACTTTATTTCGATATTATTTTCTATTTCACTTTATGATGAATTTTCTAGAGGTTGACATGAGGAGAAAAGAGGAAAAAATGTGAGGAGCCGTTTTCCTGATATTTTGTATTCAATAGATAATTTTGAGTTTTCTCAAAAATAGTTTGTTTCTGTTAAGCCCTTCTTTCCCGGGGTTTGTTGTTATTTCATGTACTAAAAAATACAAAAATGAGAACATCGAGTCGGCAGCATGACTTCCGTGGTTTTAGTGTACTGGTTTCTGCTCGTTTGAGTTCAAAGCATCGTTTGGTACATGTGCCATATAATTTTCAGCTTTATGTTTCTTCTGTATCTATAGTTTTTGGATACATTTACCATGTCTTACATAATATGCTTCAATGCCCACTCTGATGTATGCTTTATCTTTTTGTTTTTTCTTACGAACATCTGATGCTGACTCTTGATCTGACTGCCTATCCGGTGCAGTATCCTGGCTACATAGATGCTTATTTGAGGCTTGCTGCGAGTGCAAAAGCTCAGAACAATCTTCCTCTGGCCATTGAACTGGTGTTCTACCATCTTCAGCATTAATTTTATCTTATCTGTATCAGCTTGCTTTCTCTTTCTGACCGAGTTTTCCTACTTTCTCCTATAGGTGAATGAAGCTCTGAAAGTGGACGATAAGAATCCAAATGCGTTGTCTCTGCTTGGTGAATTGGAGCTTAAGAATGATGACTGGGTTAAGGCAAAGGAAACCTTTCGAGCTGCTAGTGATGCAACTGATGGGAAGGACTCATATGCTATTCTTTCACTGGTATATACCTATAGTTCCACTTTTCTTTAGCGTTTCAGAATAAATAAGAATCAGATTAAGTTCCTTTTGGGTTGTTCAAAACACATCATATTCACATATCGATTTATATGAGCACCTCACACCCAAAAATGGTTGTCCCATGCCTTTTCTGTGGGTCCAATCTAATCAGCTATAACTGTGATCTGGGATCTCTTGTACAACACTTCAGTCAAGATAACAATAGGGTTCTTTTTAATATATGTATGGAAGACCAGCCCTTCATTCTGTATGTTTCCTTTACCAGCAGCCTGGTGAGAGCTGTTTGTCTAGCAGATAGATACCAAACTACCTTGGACTGGATTCTGTCTTGATAACCTAGTGTGGCGGGGCCTTAGATGATTGGAACTATTATTCTTCAAGTTATATATGTATATATGTGTGTTTTTGTGTGTGTAATATTTCATCCTGGAATGGTTTAGGGGAACTGGAATTATTTCGCGGCAATGCGCAATGAGAAAAGAAATCCAAAATTAGAAGCTACACATCTGGAGAAGGCCAAGGAACTCTATACAAAAGTATGATATATTAATTCTTTCCTTTCTCTCTTCTCATTAGTAGTAATTTGAAAATATCTCCTGATAAATGTGCGTATGGGTGTGTTGAGTGGATGGTGGACATTTTAATATTATTTTCATAGAGTAATTACGATGTTCCTGCTGTCTGATATTTTAAAGCATATCTGTTACACTAGGTGTCTTCTTTGTTACTATTAAATTTCGTCAAGTGTAGGTTGTAGAAATAAATTACATGTGTGTTTTAGTTAATTCTCGAGGACAGGAAGTTCTGGGCTAGCACAGTGCATTTAATAAATAGAGTGAGATAATGAACAACCTTTCAATGAAAAGTCAGCTGACCATATGAGTCAAGTGATCTGCTGTAGGTTCCTATTAATTCAGTTATCTTTTTGATAAAATGCCTGGAGAAACCTGAAATTTATTGTTGGAATTTTCTATGCTAGTAGCACTGCATTCTCAAACAGGCGATGTTATCTTTCGATCAATGTTGATCTTCTTCCTCATTGTTGATCGTTGGAATTTACAGGTCCTGACTCAACATAATTCCAACATGTATGCTGCCAACGGCTCTGGCATTGTATTGGCAGAGAAAGGCCAATTTGATATTGCCAAGGATGTTTTTACTCAGGTCAGCTTTTATCATTTACTGTTCATGGTTTAGGTTAGCTACATTCTTCAATTTATTGAAACTTTGTGAATGTTTTAGGTTCAAGAAGCTGCAAGCGGAAGTGTATTTCTTCAGATGCCTGATGTATGGGTGAATCTGGCTCATGTCTACTTTGCTCAAGGGAATTTTGCCTTAACCGTGAAAATGGTTTGTCATTTATACATATATCTATATACATATTTTTTGGGGTTGATTTCTTTGTTTTGCTAATGTATTCTGTTCATTAACTACGTTGTTTGGCAGTATCAAAACTGCTTGCGGAAGTTCTTTTACAACACAGACTCTCAAATTCTTCTTTACTTAGCCCGTACCCATTATGAGGCTGAGCAGTGGCAAGAGTGCAAAAAGACACTATTAAGGGCCATTCACTTGACTCCTTCAAATTACACATTCAGATTTGATTTGGGTGCTGTAATGCAGAAATCATCATCTTCCACACTGCAAAAGAAAAAAAGAACAGCTGACGAGGTTAGCCAAAAGATCATCTTTTTCCAAGCGACTGATATCTTCCCTGGCTTCTTTCGAACTCTAGCCTTTAGATTGAGAATTAATCAGATTACGAGCTTGCTTCTACAGCTTGTGTATCTAGAACTTTTCACGATAACGCTAGTAGCATAGTGTGCTGGTCATCCTTGCTAAGTAATGGCTAACCTTTGAAACCTTAGAAGTGATACTAGGATTTGTTTATGAGGAGATATTTAGACTATTAATTTGTTTTATGCTAATTGATTTCCACCTGACAAGGGAATCTGCTTGATGACTCCGCAGGTACGCTCAACAGTTGCAGAAGCAGAGAATGCTGTTCGTGTATTCACTCAATTGTCTGCTGCTTCAGACCTCCATGTTCATGGGTTTGATAGCAAAAAAATACAAACCCACGTTCAGTATTGCTCGCACCTGCTGGAAGCAGCAAAAGTTCACCGTGAAGCAGCTGAGCGTGAGGAGCTGCAGAACCGACAGAGACTAGAAGTTGCTCGTCAGGCTGCTTTGGCAGAAGAAGCACGCCGTAAAGCTGAAGAACAGAGGAAATACCAGGTAACTATAGACTTGCAAGTTAACCATTTGCAGCAACAAGATTGTTTTGGTGATGGTGATTTCTATGGAAGGTTTTCAAATCATTGATATGCCTTTATGGGTTCTTTCTCTTGGGCAGTTGGAGAAACGAAAACAGGAGGATGAGCTGAGACGCCTAAAGCAAGAAGAAGAAAAATTTCAACGTATAAAGGTGNGAGCTTGCTTCTACAGCTTGTGTATCTAGAACTTTTCACGATAACGCTAGTAGCATAGTGTGCTGGTCATCCTTGCTAAGTAATGGCTAACCTTTGAAACCTTAGAAGTGATACTAGGATTTGTTTATGAGGAGATATTTAGACTATTAATTTGTTTGATGCTAATTGATTTCCACCTGACAAGGGAATCTGCTTGATGACTCCGCAGGTACGCTCAACAGTTGCAGAAGCAGAGAATGCTGTTCGTGTATTCACTCAATTGTCTGCTGCTTCAGACCTCCATGTTCATGGGTTTGATAGCAAAAAAATACAAACCCACGTTCAGTATTGCTCGCACCTGCTGGAAGCAGCAAAAGTTCACCGTGAAGCAGCTGAGCGTGAGGAGCTGCAGAACCGACAGAGACTAGAAGTTGCTCGTCAGGCTGCTTTGGCAGAAGAAGCACGCCGTAAAGCTGAAGAACAAAGGAAATACCAGGTAACTATAGACTTGCAAGTTAACCATTTGCAGCAACAAGATTGTTTTGGTGATGGTGATTTCTATGGAAGGTTTTCAAATCATTGATATGCCTTTATGGGTTCTTTCTCTTGGGCAGTTGGAGAAACGAAAACAGGAGGATGAGCTGAGACGCCTAAAGCAAGAAGAAGAAAAATTTCAACGTATAAAGGTGGGAGGTCTCTTGCTTTTCATTACAATGTATATACATTATCAGATTTCTCAAAGTTTCTGTGTAGTGTCAAGGAAAAAATACTCTTTGATCCATTGAATTTGGTTATTTTTAAGGGTATGTGCTTTTGTCAAGATGGTGTCTTGAGAGATGTTTAAGATGACATACTGATTTTGTTTTGTAATAATTGATGCGCTAGGAACAATGGAAAACCTCCACTCCTGGATCTCATAAGCGGAAGGATAGAGTGGAAGATGATGATGGGGAAGGTAAGCCCAGTGAGAGGAGAAGAAAGAAAGGCGGAAAGAGAAGAAAGAAGGACAAAGGCTCAAGGGCTCGGCACTACGAGGATGATGAAGAAGAAGCTGTTACTATGGATGATCACAATGAAGTGGAAGATGAAGATGGTAACACTAATTATAACAGGGAAGATGAGATGGCGAATCAAGAAACTGAGGAACCTGTGGATGATGATGCTCTAGCAGCTGCTGGTCTCGAAGATCCTGATGTTGATGATGATGAGGTAATACATAAACTGTGATCCAAATCATGGAACAAACGCAAAAGAAACTGTCTTCAAACTGTCTGTTTTGGTGGGTACAGGTGCCTGCTTCGGTTGTGAGACGAAGAAGGGCGCTATCATCATCAGATGAAGAAGGTGAATTGATGGAGGATCAGCCAAATTCAAGCCCCCAGAGAGAGAAAGAAGAGAGCATTAGGGAAGAAGAAGGTGCTAACATGGAGGAAGAAGAGGAGGAAGAGGCCAGTTGAGATCTTTCAATACATGACGAACAGATCTCTCTTGTGTGTTGTGTAACTTTAGTGACAAAGATTCCATTGATTCAATTTTTCTAGAAGTCAGAGTGTGAGGACAAATTACATTCACAGGCCAAGGATATGATCAGTATGAATTTTGGGCTTTCTGGATATTGAGCCTTGTTTTTTATTGTTATCGTTAATGGAAAAGTAATATTGTTTGTTTTGGTTGTAACATAGAGATACAAACAACATGACACATAGTGAATGGTTAGAATAGACAGTTGTATGTGAAGAAGAGAAATCAATTAGAAAAAGCAAATAGTAGTAGTAACTTAAAATAAATAAGTATAAAGAAATAAAAAATACAGAAGAGTGTTGTCAGAAGGAAGTGGAAGAGTCAGAAACGTGGGTGTGTGGTCTTGAAGGATTTGATACTGTTTCTGCAGTTTCTTCTGTTCCCTTTTGCTTTAATTTTTGTGTTTTTAGGTTTCATGTTGCTCTCTCTACTGTAGACTGTAAGGATCTCTTTCAACTTTTCAGAACATATTGACTACAATTGTTTTTATAAACAAAATTACAAACACACAAAGTATATACATAATTTTGCTTTGTGGTGAGTGTAAGTGATTGCAAATCTAAAGCAGTAATAATAATTCAGTTTGATGAGAATGAGAAGTCGTCTTTCTCTCTCACTGAGTCAGAGCAGAAAGCTTTTGATTGGGTGTGTGGCTTTTTCAGACCTGACCAAAGTCAGTCAGGGAACAGAACTCAACTCAACTCGAATGCAAAACCTGTCTTTTCTCATCACTCTTCTCTCATCATTTTTCCTCATTTTTTTTTCATTTATCTTTTGTTACATAAACATTAAGAAAATAAATTTACTGTTTAACCAACACAAAAACTACTTATTTACTATCTACAGTGCTGTATATATATTTTAAAAAAAAATCAAAAGATTAGGTTTAAAGAACAAGTTTTTGACAAATCTACAAGAAATATATGATAGAAACTTGAATCCATATATTTGTTGCTAATCCATGACTTAGTTACTTATTCGGTTAAAAATTAACAAGCAAATAAAAACATCTCACGTCACTAATCTATCTGTATATAGTTTTAGTTAGCAACATAACTAATACCAACTAAAAGTTTTTACCCCTATTCACATGTGTTGACAGTTTTCTTTAGATAAGCATTAGTGTTTTTTTCTTTCTTTTTTCTAACAAGAGACGAGTATAAACAATATAAGCATTGAAATCATACTAATTTAACTACTTTACACAAGTTAAAATATTTTATGCTAATATATTGCATGGTAAGGGGG
>NC_025685.1:19265322-19301924 GCF_000633955.1 Camelina sativa | reverse complement strand
CACACAAAAAACTCCTAATTACTTAGAAAAAGAAACAGAGAAATTTGCATTACCAATAGATGATCATCAAATGAAGAGCGAAGTAGAAACAGAAGACTTAGAAGAAGGCCATTCATCAAGAAACCTATAAAGCCTCTTGCTCCTTTGCTCTTCTTCGTCTTCATCATCATCGCCTCTTTGTTTCAACTTCTCCTCATCAAGCATCAATGGTCTCTCACGCGTCCGCAAGTCAGTACCAAGGATGAAGCAATGTCGATCCGGCTGCTTCTCCCTACATGAGCCTTCATCATCTTCCATCGCTGAGCCAGAGCAGCTTTTGATTGATCCGGAAGGTTCTATGGAGAAGAAATCATCCATGTATCCACTTCTTCTTCTTCTACTTACCCTTCAAACATTGTTTTTTTTTTCAGAGGAAAAGGGTCAATTTTTGTGTTGCCATTAAGAGTAAAACAGAGGAGGAAGGCGAGTTTGAAACCTGGAAGAAGAGAGAGAAGACTCGAGAAAGAGATTTGGCGTGAGTTGAGGAGTAAGTGGAAGAGGCTTTCTTGAGGATGAACGGTTCTTGCCTCTGTGCATATGCCTCTCACAGTACTTGGAGTCAGGAAAAGCTTCTTTGGAGCATCTCCATTTCTTGCCATCAGTTCTTCTACATCTTCCTGGCTCTGCATCTATCTTTCGTCCCATTCCCATCTCGTACACGTTCCACCCAACTACCAAACTCAAACTCATTACATCAGCACCAAACCGTAAAGATACTAGAATTGATAACTCTCATATAACAAGAAACCATCATACAATTCAAAATAAAGAAGATAAAAAAGGTTGCTTACAGTGTGGAGAAAGAGTGGGAGAGAAGAAGCTTGACGGTGAAGGGGAAGAAGAAGAAGAAGAAGAAGAAGAAGAGAAGAGAAAAGGTCTTTTGATGAGGAAAAGAAGATGAGGTGGAACTGGAACATTTGCAGCTAAGTACTTGAACACAAGAGCTTGGTTTTCAAGCTCTTCCCACTGTGACTTTGTGAATGGAATCCTAGTTGTCATGAAGAGAGAGAGAGAGAGATATGAAAAAGAAGAAGAAGAAGAAGAAAGATTAAAGATTGGGGTTGTATTGGAAAATTGAAAGTGTAAGAGAGTAGTAGGTATGTTTTTATTGATAAAGTTGTCCATTGGTCACCTGCAGTCTGCAGAATCTCTGTGCTTCATGTCCTCTTCTTGTTTATTATTCCTTTTTATTTTTTTCTTTTAAATTTCTTTTCACCTTAGTTTTGGTTCCATCTTAAGCACCATTTCAGGTTTTTTTTTTCCCTTTCTTAAAGCTAGATTTTGTGACAAGGGGCATGTGTATGTATGTAACTTAAGTTTATCTCTTCCCATGAATTAATCTATTATGTATTATATTCAGATGTTTTGTAACTTTGGATTTTGTTACGAGAAACTTTTTATTGAAACACGAGAAAATTGGTAACGGAAACGAGAATCTAACAAGTTATGAACCTAAGCGGCAAAAAGTGTAGCAAGATATAAAATTAGAAATAATTAGGAAAAATTCTTTTTTTTTTAAATGGCATTTGTAGATTTTATCATTTTGATTTATATACTTAAGATTTGTTCGTTTTAAAGTTTTGTTTTTTTTTTAACAAATTACATATAATGTTTTGGATTTTCTTGGTTCCATTCTTTAGGGTTTATAGTATTTATTATTAAATATGTATTTTATAAAAAAAAATCACAAAAATATAGTTTTTTCAGGTAGGCAAAATTGACAATTTTTACAAAGGCATTAAGCAAATGACAAATCTAAAATTTTGTGGGAAACAAAATGGCAATTTCAGCAGTAACCCATAAGATTAATTAGAAATAAGTTCTAATATTGGATTGTATTGATTTCGTTTTTGTGTCTTAACTTATATACCTCAAAACTTTATAAAATAGGTGAGAAAGAAAACAAGATTAAAAGAAATTACTTCTTTGTGAAAGTTGTAATAAGTTTATAAATTAATTAATATTGTCTTAAGTTTATGTATATCGTGTAATGGAACTAGATATCCTTTGGTTAGGACTTAGGAAGAGGACTCGTGGTACTTGAAAACACATAGACAGTTATAAAATTAAGTGTACACGGTCCACTTGTGTTAAATAATTTATGAGAAAATTTTAAGAAAAAAAAGTATGTGAGAGTGAGAGAGAGAGAGAGAGGTGGATGAGTCAGAGAGCAAATAATGAGTGAGTCTGCAAACTCTGATAACTTCTGCACCCTCTGCGACTCTTCCCTTTCACAGCTCTCACTCACTCCCATACACACCCATCACTACACTCATGCCACATCTCTTTCTCCAATTTTTGTAGTTTTGAGTTTTTCTAAATACCATTTTAGTTATCCAGAAATAAAGCATACTAGATAAACAACCTTCACTATATACAGAGTAAAATAATTATTAAATAATTTTAATTTTAATTTTATTAAAAAAAATCTATTATACTTATTGAAAAAATATTATTTGAAATTTTAAAAATTTTCTGTAGTATATATATTTTTAGTTTTATTTGAATATATAAAATGTTTATATAATAATTAAAATTTAACTCGTATAAATCATTAAAATATCAATTTTCTATTATCACACCATAAAGACCGAAAGTTCTTATAATTTATTCTAAAGATTTTATGAAAATATAATTAAGTTATATAATTAAGTTAGAAATATAATATAAAAATTTAATTTTGGGTGTTATTTTTTTTTAGTATAACGCCCGTGTCCCAAAAAAAATATGAAATATTGGAGTTTACATCGAGAGTTGGAGTGGAGTCGGTTTAGTTTCCGGTTGGTTTACTAAGCTGATCGATTTATTAATTAAATCAAAATATGGTTTAATTAATTCTGGTTTAGTTAAATCACACTTTAATATAATTAAACCAAAACCCCTTTTTGTTATTAAGAGGACGCCTCCTTCCTTTTTGTGATTGTCGACACTGGTCGCTCAGAGAAAGAGAGAGCTCTTGGTCGATTTGTTGTGAAGGAGAAGGAGAAAGAAATCAACAAAGCTTTGTGTTAGAGAGAAGCAGAAGGAACCGAATCGTTAGGGTTTGGGAGGAAACAGTTTCGACATATCAAATCGTTGTCAAAGGTAACAAAATGTGGTAGAGTTATTCTCAAGCCTTTCATCGTCATTCTCCTTTTAAAACAAGTTGATTTGGATTTAAACTTATTGGCAGTTTCGTGAGACAGGTTTTCTTATACGCGAGTTGGGACCATCAGGGATTGTAACTGAGATCGTGGTCTCGTCTGATTTCTGATCGACACGAGATTTTGTGGGAAGCTTCGTGACGTCTATGGCTAGCTTTTCACCGGAGAGATTTGATAGTTAACGGTTGGTTTTTATTTTAGGGTTTTGTCTTTGAGACTATTCTTTTATGATGTTTCTGTCTAGTTTTGCTATAAAGTCGTTTTTGGTTGTGTGGCTTGTTGTAGGGCGTTGTTGGGCTGTTGCAGATGTTAGGAGAGTCTCAACTGGTTGTATTTGTTGTTATAATCAGTTTGATAAGGTGAGTGAGTGACCATGAGCTGATCTAAGCGATTAGATGTTTGATTGTGTTTTGTTTTTTTTGGTGTTGTTTGCTTTTGTGCTTGTATGTGGATGTTTGCTGTGAGTTTATGTGGCCTTTGGCGTTGGTTTCAACATCTTGGAGTCGAGAAGAGACGGAGGAGATTGTGAGAAGCGTTGCAACGCACGACTGCATTGATCGATGCAAGGTGTGCATTGGTCGATGCAAGGTGTGCATTGGTCGATGCAATTAGGGATTTGACGGAGACGTTTGGGATTGCAGTCGATGCAAGGAGTGCATCGATCTATGCAGTTAGGGATTTGGAGGATTTATCGATCGACGCAAGGATGTTGCATCGGTCGATGCAAGGATGTTGCATCGGTCGACGCAAGGATGTTGCATCGGTCGACGCAAGGATGTTGCATCGATCGACGCAAGGTGTGCGTCGGTTGATACAAGTGCGTAGAGTCAACGCGCTTGTTCAGAGTTGTCTGGTTTGCTTGTTTTCCTTTGTGTATTGTTTGTGATTGTTTGTTCGCTTTTGTGTATAACCTAATAGATGGGAGGATCGCCTCACAAAGTATTTATGATAATACTCACGCATCTCATTTGTGTTGTGGTGCAGGTAAAGGCAAAGTGTGATCGTGGAATCAAGCAATGAAAAGGCGGATGTTTTAGAGACTCGATTGTTTTTTTCTATGATGCTGATAGGTTGCTAGAATGGAATGTAGTGATCTAGAACGGATGTTTAGGTTGCTGGTTCCTTGTTCTATGATTTGATTTATGTTATTAGCATTATTGGTTAGATGTTATTTTTTTTATTCGTTATTGGTTATTTAATTAATTGGTTTAATGTTGGTTATTTCTACTGTTTGGTATGATTAGGGGTTAAGTTGTTAGTGAGTTTGGGATAACTAGTTTAATATTAAATTGAAAACAAAAAAATGTCGGATCGTTTCAGAAAATAATATAATTTTTAAAAGTATCATTTAATTAAATCCTCTAAAGATGAAATCATTAGTATGAAATCTAGCATAGTAAATTAAATTGATGAGTGAAAAAAAAAACCAAAAACATAGAAATTATCCTTGTGGTTTTAAAAAATCTTTAGATTGAAATTCATATAATTTTATAAGAAAACTAATTTAGTTTGTCACTTCAAAAATAATATGAATTTGAATTATTATGTGTGAGTGTTGTGTTTATATCAACAAACAACCAAAACATTTGTAAGTTTAAATTTTGATTAGGCCACTTGGTATTCCTTTTCTTTTAAGTCAAAACAAATTAAAATATTTATTTGTAATTAACTCATATTTAAAATCATGTATAATTCTAAATTTAACTCAAATGTAACTTCTATCTAAGAATTTTACATTCATTCTTCCCACTAATTTATTTATCTTTCAAGAGAAAATAGTTTTGGTTAAATTTTAATATTTTATTATTATTTTTGGTTAGATAAACTTATAGTCACACACACAAACATATATATATATATATGTATGTATCTTCTATTTATATTGCTTTAAACTTTGAAATGAGGAATATTTTGTAAAAAAATACTTTTATATATAGTTATTTTTTGATTATTTTATTTGATTCAATTTTACTATACTACAATTTTATGTTTGCAATGACACTAAGAAAAACTCTTTAAAACAATTAGCCTCTAGAAAACATGATAAACATAGATTCACTCATATTAGGAAAAATTTTAAATATATATTACTAGTTATATTAATATAGCTTATCAATTTGGTAATAATTTTTTTTGTAGTATTTGTTAATTTTTGTTCTATAGAACATTTTATATATTTTAATTTTTGTATAATATATAACAATACTTAAAAATGTTGCCAAAAGTGTAGGGTTTAACTTGCACATCATTGCTATAAGAAATTTTGAGATTCATATTGTAGAAGAATTTTTTTTTGTCTGATTATGTTATTGTTAATAGAAAAAAGAAAAATATTTTATTTTTAGAAGTTTCAAAAATATAATAATAAATATTATGTATGCAACTCGTATTGCGTGTTCTAATTAAGCTTTTTCATTAAATCAAATAGAGACTATCTGGTATATTAAAATTCGAAATGTTACACATGTCATCTTACATAATACAATATATTGTTCTCTTTACAACATCGATAATAAAACTCAGAGGCGGGAAAAAGGAGCCAAGAAAGGATAATCCGTGTAACCAACGACTGGATCTTGAGTGTAAAACGTCTTCCGATTATATTTATTCAACTTTCCATCAATCTTGAACCGCGAAACCAAATCCGGGTTTGCAATAAACAGCCTGCCATATGAAACCAAATCCGCAGCACCTTGTTGAATAGCTTGCATGCCTAGTTCCTTGTTGAATCCTCCACTAGACATAAAGGTTCCATTGTAAGCCGTTCGTAAGCTCTTCATTAGCTTAGCTTCTTCCTCATCACTGCCTTGCCTTCCAGACTCAGTTTGGCCGTAGGCGTGGTAGCGAGGTTGTGTTACATGAAGGTAAGCGAGCTTCGAGCCATTAGCTACTTGTAACTTATTGAGTAAATCAACAACGGCTAGCCCGAGGGATAACGGGTCAGAATCAGTTGCGTCCATGTGGTCTATTGCCGGAGAGACCCTCACGGCAACTTTACTAGCTCCTATGGCTGAAACCACACCTTCCACTACTTCTTGTAAGAATCTACAACGGTTTGCAATGGAGCCTCCGTATTGGTCAGTACGGTCATTGATCCCATCTTTCAAAAATTGATCAATGAGGTAACCATGCGCCCCGTGGATCTCAATCCCGTCGAAACCAGCTCGGATCGCATTAAGAGCAGAGCGGCTATAATCCTCCACCACTTGACGTACCTCGGAAGCTTCTAATGCTCGGGGTTTCGGGTATTTCCCGTGTGACCCATCAGGCAAAAGAACTCGCCACCTTTCGGAGATGGGTGTGTTTGTTGACGATATTGGCGACCCTCCATTAACTTGATACACTGTACAAAACCTCAAAATGTTATAATTACCCTATTCCTTAAAAAATTAGGAGTGGTTAATGAGTAGAGATATAAACCTGGATGAGAAGCACGTCCAACATGCCATAACTGACAGAAGATGAAACCTCCCTTAGCGTGAACTGCTTCCACAACTTGCTTCCATGCCTCTACTTGTTCATCCGAATAGATTCCAGGCACATGTGGGAACCTACAAAATTTTATTTGTATCAGTTTTGTTCCTTACAACAACATTACAAGGTTCATTCCTTGCAACATTATATATATCAGTTATTGTTTTAAGAGATACAAAGAAACATTTGCTCTTTGAATATGTTCATATATAACATGATTCTTTTTATTTGCTTCTCTTTATATGTGGCTGATAGATCTAAAAATCTCCTTTCTTAATCACGCCACACAACTATTGGTGGGTCCTGTCACTCACACATAACTTGTAATGACATGTCAAAATAATTCAAAAGGCACACGTTTCTTTTATAGTGGAAAAACTGATAAATGATATCCTTTAAAAGCGAGACAAGCAAAAGTCATTAAAATAGAGATCATAGTATACTAAAAGATCACAGAGTTCTAATCCAAAACCAGATCCTTTTTATTTTACGTGTAGAATTATTACACTACTAATATGATAAAACAAATCAAATACCAAAAAAACAAATAAAAATAATATGAGTTGATTTAATATTATAATAACAATCAGATTGTTTTCTAAACTACAACATAAACTAATGTTATCGAACAGTACAGTTAGTTGACGTCATCTCATAGATAGTTGACGTTATCTCGTCGTTGACGGTACATAAGTTTTGGTCTTAAAATTAATAAGAAAGAAAAGGAAAGATTGAAAAGACGAGCTTACCCTGCAGATCCGGGAGAGACCATAGTGCCTTCGGTGATGAGAAAGCCGCCGGGAGTGGTGCGTTGAGCATAATACTCCGCCAACGCCGCATTTGGAACTCCGTTCAACGCCCTGCACCGCGTCATCGGCGCCAGAACCACTCTGAAAACGCAAACGCAATCGTGTGATGAGATTACAACAAACACTTAAATAGACCATCAAAAAATCAATTCAGCTGAACTCACCGATGAGAGAGATCGAATCTTCCCATCTTGTAAGAAGAGAAAAGAGTCTCGTTGGAGTTCCCTTGTGCCGCCGTCATGTCTCCGCCGATCTGGGAGAAGAAGAGGCCAATAAGGATTACAATTTTTTTTTAAAAGACAAAATCAGATCTGAGAAATCAACGGTTAACCAAAAAAAAAAAACATTCATTACACAATAAGGACAAAAACACAAAACTAAAACAAAGTCTCTTAAGGAGTTTACCGTTTTGTGTGTTGTTTATTTGGAAATTGAAAGTTTGGAGTGGATGGATGTATTATATTGTTGTGTTGCTAAATTTTATACCCAAAAAAAAGTTGTGGGTGATGATGGACTGGGGGAGGAACGTTCTACGCATCTTTTAGACCGAACCGACCATTACTTTCACGTGCTTATTTATTTTTATGATAAATTTGGTCCGCGTGAGATATTTATTTCTTCCTATATTTGCTTCGTGAAATTAAAATATCAGTCCCATTGGTGGATATGTAGGGGAAAAAAATCCAAAAAATAGGCATCTACTTTTTTAGATGTTAAATTTTTCGATTTATTTATTAAAAAATACATCTCATTTAAATATACTTTATTTTGTTCGTGGAATGAAACATGAATTTTTTTTTTTTTTGAAACATGAAACTTAACGATCATTATGAAATTATTAATATTGTGAAATTTTAAACCTACGTGTGTAAGCCATATTTAAATCATTACACAATATTTAGGGGATATATTCAAGTTGACATTTTAAATGATTTGTATAAAATTTACAAATCCTATGTTATTCAATCATGAATTTTAAAAAATCTATTAAAATTTACTTTTATTGAACTGATGATTTAAAAATCTACTTTAAAATCTATTGTTATTGAACTGATTATTTAAAAATCTACTTTAAAATCCACTGTTATTCAAAAAAGTTTGTGAATTTGGATTTGGATTTTAATGACTTTTAGGAATTTTGGAAGATTTTAGAGTCTTTGTTTAGTTAAAAATACAGAAATCCAAATCTCATGTTTTTATGTGGGATTTGAAAGAATTTTACAGAAAATCATATCTACTTCCTTAAAATCTATCAAAATTTCAAAT
Organism: Camelina sativa; assembly: GCF_000633955.1. Lineage (NCBI taxonomy): Eukaryota > Viridiplantae > Streptophyta > Magnoliopsida > Brassicales > Brassicaceae > Camelina > Camelina sativa. The sequence goes on along the minus strand of NC_025685.1, from coordinate 19,293,193 downwards.
TTCTTAAATCCCATCAAATTCTCCAAAATCATGGTTTTAATACACCCCCTTAGACAATTTATCTTGCAGGGTGGTCAAACGTGGATAATTTAGTTCTCTTCGAGCATTTTGTAGTCAGATGTGTAAATGTTTAATGTAATGGATGATTTTATTGAGTAAAATCGAGTACTGATATATATATATACACATAGGGATATTTCTAGACTATTTTAATGTAAGTAATTACAGAATCTTATTTACATAATTAGAAGATATGATTGATTCTGAATACATAATTAGAAAATATGATTGATTCTGAATATGTGATTGAATAAATCGTGTACATATCATGATTGATCTTTAATACGCCCATTCAAGATAGAGGGACTCGGTGTAACTCCAATCTTGCTAAACATATGAAGAAACGATACACGGGACAAGGGTTTGGTTAACGCATCTACCAGTTGATCCTTGGTGGAGACATGTACAACACAAAGAGCTCCAGACTGAACCTGACCACATATGAAGTGGTAACCAAAGCTATTTGTTTCATCCTCGAGTGGAACACCATATTTGCACATAGATATGTGGCTCCCATATTATCACAATATATTATTGGAATCGTTGATAAAGCAATGCCAAGTTCTTGAAGTAACGAACATATCCAGGTGAGCTCCGAAGAGGTGTTAGCGATCGAACAATACTCTGCCTCTGTGGAAGAATGCACCACACCCTTCTGCTTTTTAGATGACCATGATATCAGATTGTGACTAAGGTAGACAACATATGCATTGGTGGAGACATAATCATCTGAATCTCCTGCCCAATCTGAATCTGAATATGCATTGAGAGTGTTAGGGTTATTCCACTTAAGGAAAATGCCATGCGTGTATGTGCCCCGTAGATACCGGAGAACCCATTTAACCGCCTGCCAATGAGTTGATGTAGGAGCATGCATGAACTGTGACAAACGATTGAATGCATATGAAATATCCGGACGAGTGAACACCAACTACTGAAGACTGCCAACCGTGCTCCGATATTCAGTGGGGTCTGAGAGTCGAGTGCCCAAGTAACGAGTAAGTTTTGGTGTGATCGCCATTGGTGTAGAGACCGATTTAGCCTGTAACATGTTGGTGCGCCCTAGAAGATCAACTATATATTTGCGTTGATTGAGATGTAAACCTGTGACCGTAAGCGTAGCTTCAATTCCCAGAAAATAAGACAAGTCTTCTTGAGCTTTGACGGAGGATCTGGTGGCCAAGGCATCAAGGGTGCGAGTGAGAAGAAAATTGTCATTACCTATGACAATAATATCATCCACGTATACTAACATGTAAACAATGGACCAGCCTTAACGCGAGATAAATAATGATGTCTCAGCCATGGAGTTGGAAAAGCCGATTGCTAGAAGATATGTCCGCAACTCAGAGTACCAGGCTCGAGGTGCTTGTTTGAGCCCATAGATGTCCTTTCGTAGTTCACACACATAATGAGGTCTGTATTTATCAATAAAACCAAGAGATTGGGCCATATATACCTGATCAGTTAGCGTACCTTGCAAGAAAGCGTTGTTGACATCCAATTGACGAATCAGCCAGCCACAATAACCAGCAACATTAAGAACAACCCTGATCATCATTGTCTTGATAACATGACTAAAGGTCTCTGCATAGTCAATACCAGGCTGTTGGTTGTATCCCTTGGCAACTAAACGAGCTTTGTACCGGTTGATCGAACCATCCGCATTAAACTTGGTCATAAAGATCCAACGACAGCCAACAATGGTGACATTATTCGGAGGTGGAGGAACAAGATCCAAAGTATGCTCACAAATTTAGGCATTGATTTCTTCCCTGCAAGCGCGCCTCCACTGGTCATCTTTGACTGCTTGAATGGCCGTACGAGGTTCGGATGTAGGAGACGAGGCAATGATAGCCGTGAGTAGATATCGCTTGTTTGGTTTGGCAATACCACTCTTGGAACGAGTGGACATGGAATGAGTGTTCGCCGGATTTGGTGGAGGCACCGGCTTTATTGGCAGGGGTTGAACGGAGGCGGAGGTGGAAGATGAAGTAGTATCACCCGATCGAGAAACTGATTGGTTTGTGGTTTGTGTATTTGGGCTTAAGTTTTCTTGTTGGATTATATTCCGTTTGGGCCTGGTGAGGGTTATTCGGATGTTGGAATGATTTGGGAGGAGGTTTGTTGGACTGGGTCATGGGTTGCGGCCCATTTTGAGTAGGAGCAGTGGGCTCAGAGGAAGATGGGGGAAGACGAAGAGGAAGAAGAGAGGGAATCGTGAGAACTTACTTGAGAGGATGTCAATTGTGGGGAACAAGAGGCATCAAAGGTAGCAGAGGCCGTCGTGGAGGGTGAGGTGAGCACCGGCGAGAGTGGTGCTTGTGGAGGAGTAAGAGGTTGTGATGGAATTGACGGCAGATGAGGGTGAAGGACCTCGCCCGGGGAGAATGAATGTATGAGTGGAGAAGCAGAATCCGATGACATCATGGGATCAGTGGAGTTCAGTGACACCGAAAATCTTGATGGTGCTTTGAACGGGAATTTATCTTCAAGAAATTTCACATGTCAATCTGACCATAATCAATTTCAAGGCAATAGTAAGCACTCTATGTTTGTGAGTATCCAAGAAAAGCACACTGTTTGGACCTTATTTCAAGCTTATGAGAAGCATATGGATGCAACCAAGGAAAGCAGGCACAACCAAAGATTCATAGTTTTTGATAATTTGGCGTGTTGTTGAACAATCGTTGATACGGAGAGATATTGTGAAGGACTGGCGTCGGTAAGCGATTAATAAGATACACTGTTGTTGCAAATGCATAGGACCAGTACTTGGTAGGCATGGAAGCACGAGACAAGAGTGTGAGACCTGTTTCAACAATGTGGTGATGCTTGCGCTCCGAGATACCATTATGCTCCGGTGTGTGAAGTGGCGTCGTATAATGCGTAATACCATGAGACGATAAGTAGCTTCGTAAGGCAATGCACTCACCTCCATTATCAAAAAAAAATTCTTTTCTCAGAGATCATATATGGATGTGATACCATGTAAATGTTTAATGTAATGGATGATTTTATTGAGTACAATGGAGTACCTATATATACACACAGATATATTTCTAGACTATTCTAATGTAAGTAATTATAGAATCTTATTTACATAATTAGAAGATATGATTGATTCTGAATATGTGATTGAATAAATCATGTATCATGATTAGAAGATATGATTGATTCTGAATATGTGATTGAATAAATCATGTATCATGATTGATCCTTAATAAGATGGAGTTTCTCTTGAAATGGAAAAGCTCTACTACTTTTGTTATCAAAGTTTTTTCTATTTAAACCGAAATGAATTTCACAATTCTACAAAATCGGTATGCCTTTTGATTTGAAAAAGATTTTATACTTTAATGATGGTGACAAATCGAGTCGGAGTGAAGAAAAAATAACTTTTTTTTGGAGCTGCAGCAGAATAGTTTTGTCGCTACACTTGGTCGATGTAATTTTGGATGAAATTTTTGGTCAAGCTTCTTCTGCGCTTCAGATTGATACGTTTCCAATAAATTGGCCATAACTGTTGAATGATCTTAGACCACCACTAATAAAAAAGCTAACTCAATATCCTATGTTTTGTCTAAATTTGAGCTTGATCCTATCATGAGAAGGCCTTCGTTCGAATCAATTTTTATAGAACTTAACTACTTATTCGACATTATCCTCTTTTTTGTTAATCAAAAGATGTGTCCTCCAATATGTAGACATCAAATGAACAAAAAAAAACAGAAACCTAAATAAAACATACAAAGCCAAAAACACACAAATATACTACAAGACTTCATTTTTCTTGCGATATAAATATATGCTATAAGACTTCTAAAGTACAAGAAAATCAATTGGGACACTGAATGGAACCAAGCATAATAAAAACACCACTGAATACAAAAAAATAGTAAAAATAAATGTAAACCGGAAATATGAATGAATATAGTTAACTCTAGAGGTAGGTATAAGGAGATAAGAAAATGATTAATCATATATGATTTGAGAGTTTGCATGCTTTCTATACTTGGATATTTTTTTTGGAGAATCCCAATCTCATTTTATCAAAATTTTGGTACAAACTGTTCATTTAAAATGAAAGAAAAAGAATCAAAGGTATCTAACAAAGTTGAGATATTACGGATAATGTTTTTAAGTAATCATAAATCATAAGGAATGGTAGGAAGCTCATGTACTTCCTCAATATCCTTACATATAAATAGATATTAGGGAGTATTACTGAAACGACCACACCCGGATTTCTAATTCTCACACAGAATCCATGGGAAACGAACTCACCGGAACCCCATACACAACCGGTGTAGAAATCTCTTCTTACAAAAAATTTCCATAAATACACCAAACCCCACCTCATCTAGTTACAGAATCTCACAACCAACCATCCCGACCGACCGAGTAACAAGAAAGGTGGGCTTAATATTACATTCCCTCCAGCCATGGCTAACACTTTTCCACGAATACTCCGATTTACAAACAACTTCTCCAGTGTCGATTGACACCTCCACCTGGTGCCGATATTCACCCATCGCACCAACTGCGATCTAACACACATGGTGTGGATCAACACTCTCCTAGTGTTGGTCGACAATCTCCTAGTGTTTGTCGACATTGATGCCCACGACATCTCCTCATTCAAACTTTTTTCATCCAAACCTAAGTCCACCCGTTCTCCTACGACCCGAAACCACAATAACATGCTGGTATCGACTGAAATCACCTTGGTGTCGCTCTACACTCCAACCATCCCTACCGACTGAGTAACAAGAAAGTTGGGATGGAATATTTGATTCCCTCAGCCATGGCTAACTCTTTCCCACGAATACTCCAATTCACAAAAAACTTCTCCAGTTTCGATTGACACCTCTACTTGGTACCGATCTTCACCTATCGCACCAGCTGCGATCCAACACACATGGTATCAATCGACACTCTCCTAGTGTTAGTCGACACTGATGCCTATGACATCACCTCAATCAAACTTTTCTCATCCAAACCTAACTCCACTCGTTCTCTTACGACCTGAAACCACAATAACATGCTGGTGTCAACCGAAAACACCTTGGTGTCGCTCTACGCCCCAACCTTACCACAAAACCGTCTATGCCAGACCACAATATAAACACTTGAATAAATCCCAAACCAACCGTTCATTTCACAAACCCACTGTTGGATATAGAGCTTTTAGCACCGTGAAGCTCCCCACCAAATTTTCAGTAAAATCGGATTATGTTTCAGCCCCAAACGTTGCCCTTAAGTAACCTTCATGAACCAGTCCACATTGTCCGTATTTCGGTGTTGGTGTCAACCAAAACCACTATGGTGTCTATCAAAACAACACCTGAAGTATGACCCATAGTCGATTTTAAGTGCCTCTCATCCACCAAACCCTAATTGAAAGACCCCGACATGGACGTCCCAGCGTCCGTGATCACGGCTTCTGTTCGGCCCCATTCCCGGCCGAACATCCATTGATTTCACACGTTTACTTAGCTTTGGCTTGCGGTCTTGCTTTGTAAACCTTATACGCAACAGAATGTAACTTTACCCTTGACCCATCTCTTTGTCACTTAACCAAACAACCAACCTACCCCATAGGCTTAGCACATTAGAGATGGGACTTATAGTCCATTTGGTTCACAGTGATCGATTGCGCTATTGGCTTCCCGAATCACTCATGTCCCCGAAGCTTAGCACTGGACGTACCGTTAGTTGACCCATCAGTCATACCATTGAACTCCATCGACTTACCGGTCTTGGTATTAGAGCCAGGTCTGATCGAACGATCCAATCCAATAATTTAACTGCTGATCATCCACCGACCAGACCGATACTTCCGAACGACTTGTCAACAACCCGACCGATAAATCTAACCTACGGTTAATATCGTTGATCATTTGATCACCTGATCCGACTAGCGATTGAATCACCGGTTAACCCTCGATCGATCTATCCATTGGCGCAGATCGTTGATGACCTTTTGATCAGTTCGACGCTATGATTGAACCGTCGATCATCCTTTGACAAGTTCGAGTCCATGATCGAACCGTAACTTATCCTTCGATCAGGTCGGCCTGATTGCCGAAACGTCGCTTGTTTCATCATACCTTCGATAGAGAGGTAGCATGCGCATCAGTTCGGACGAGTATCGAAGTACTCGCCGAGCCGCACCCTCTTTTCTTCTTAGGAAAAGATGAACAATTGGATGGATGATGGTGTGTTGAATGGGCTGGGAGTCCATCCCTTATATAGGACCGCAATGGGTGTGTTCCATGAAAGGACACGCCCATTCCTCGCCCCTTTTCGATGGGTCGCGTCTATTTGAAGAGTCACACCCTTTCGATGGTGACTACCAAGCTACCACACTCCTCCAGCTCGAGTGTAAGCTGACCGGACCACCCAGCTGGGTCAACACCGGATCAGTTCACTGAGCTACGTTGAGCTGTCGGCCAGCTCGTCCAACTGAGCTAGTCAGCATTCCAGCTGGTGTAGCTCAGCTCAGCTGACCTAGCTTGTTCATCGAGCTCGTTGAGCTCATTTAGCTCACCTTGGTGTCGCTCTACACTCCAACCATCCCTAGACACCTCTCCCTGGTACCGATTTTGACCTATCGCACCAGGTGCGATCCAACACACATGTTTTCGATCGACACTCTTCTAGTGTCGGTCGACACTGATGCTACGACATCACCTCAGTCAAAATTTTCTCATCCAAACCTAACTCCACTCGTTCTCCTATGACCCGAAACCACAATAACATGCTGGTGTCAACCGAAAACACCTTGGTGTCGCTCTACGCCCCAATCTTACCACAAAACCGTCTATGCCAGACCGCAATATAAACACTTGAATAAATCCTAAACCAACCATTCATTTCACAAACCCACCGTTGGATATGGAGCTTGTAGCACCATGAAGCTCCCCACCAAATTTCAGTCAAAACGGACTTCGTTTCATCCTCTAAACGTTGGCCTGAAGAAACCATCATGGACCAGTCCACATTGTCCGTATATGGGTGTTGGTGTCAACCGAAACCACTATGGTGTCGATCGAAATAACACCTGAAATACGACCCGTAGTCAATTTTAAGCGCCTCTCGTCCACCAAAACCTAACTCCACGACCAATACGTTTTCCCCAACAATTAAGCACATACCAATGTATTTACAAGGACAACAACCATAAATACAACACATGGATTCTTCTCAAACCATCTTACCCATCACAAAACCACCACAATCATCCCAAAACCCTAGATAAGCCTAACGTCAACCAGTTACCTTGGATTAGGGATGAATCTGAGACAAGAGCAACACCTCACTACTAGCAGAGCTTCCCCTTCCTCCTTTGTGCCATAACATCACCACTCCCCTTCATTCCCATCCCCAAAACCATCTCCTCACCTCCCTAACATCTATAGATTCCCAAATATCTCTTCTCCTCTGTAGGGCAAGAAAACGATTGGGGGAAGGAACCCCTGACATGAAGAGAGCATTATTTTATAGGGAAAGTTTAGAATTTCTCTAACATCGCTAAACCACATTAGACCAGAGATTAACCAAACCGTAACCTTTAAACTGTTTGGTGTCGAGCGACACCCCCTTGGTTTAGTCGACACCAAGCTCCAAAACCGGAACTCGGTTCACGGGCGATACAATTCTCCCCTTCTAATAATAGATTCGTCCTCGAATATGACAACACCGCAATCAACTGCAAAACATTTCCACTATCGCAACGGTTCACACCACAACCCAACCCAACAGTCCACAACACTCTGACCCCACTGGCTAGTACAACAAAAATTGGAGACCACTCCCAACCTCCGAGGTCTACATCTTGTCACTATCGTGGTTTGCATAAAACATTGCAATGTCTTACCAACTACCATATTTCCTCACTGGAATATCAACACAACCATGACCACTCATCAGGTTAACCTCTTAACATCCCAGCTACTCTGGGTGTTTACACATGCCTTATCTCTAAATGGAATAGTTCTAACTTATCATAAAAATTTCCTATTTCCAGAACCGCATAATCATTAGACTCCAACACAGACCAAAAATCCATAAGAACTAATCATCTTATTAAATCCTCTCCCACCAGCATTATCAGAAAATTCGCAATATGGTCAATTGGGCCTGAGCAACCTGCTGCCACACTCACAAGACCAATTGAATAGAAACCCACACTAGCCACACTCTCACACCCCCTCTTAAGCTGCATGAAATTCCTGTCCTGCTATCCTAAGGTACTTAAAACCATTCCGATGAAGTAAGTTCCCAACTTAACTTCACGAACACCGTTCTCAGATGACCTTATCCGAACAATTTCTTTCTCACTTGTCACATCTGGATCAAATATCTCAACAACTCCTCTATGAATTTTCGTAGCATTTAACGAATCTAAACGACCTAAACAAGTCTATAACCATTATAGAGTCTGTCCTAGAACCGTATACGCTCTAATATCAAACTGAGATGATCGCACCCGGATTCTTATTCCTCACACAGGATCCACGAGAAACGATCTCACCGGAACCCCATAATTCCAACAAGAAAACCAGCATAGAAATCACTCTTTACAAGAACTCCTACAAGTACACCAAACCCCACCTCATCTAGTTACTGAATCGCACAATCAACCACTCCTAGCGACCGAGTAACAAGAAAGGTGGGCTGGAATAATTGATTTCGTCCAGCCACGGAAAACACTTCCCCAGGAATACTCCAATTCACAAACAACTTCTCCAGTTTCAATCGACACCTCCATCTAGTGTTGATCTTCACCCATCGCACCACCTGCGATCCAACACACATGGTGTCGATCGACACTCTCCTACTGTCGGCAGACACTGATGCCCACGACATCACCTCATTCAAAAATCTCACATCCAAACCTAACTCCAGCGATCTGAAACCACAACAACATGCTGATGTTGACGGACACCACCTTGGTGTCGCTCGACACCCCAACCTTACCACAAAATAGTCTATGCCTGACCGTAATAAAAACACTTGACTAAATCAGAAACCAACCGTTCATTTGTAGCACCGCGAAGCTCTCCACCAAATTTCAGCCAAAACGGATTTCGTTTCATCCTCCAAATGTTGCCTCAAAGTAGCCATTCTGGACCATTCTACATTGTCCGTATGTGGGTGTTAGGTCGACCAAATCATCTCTTCACTTTACCTCCCTAACATCCAGAGATCCCTAAATCTCCCTTCTCTTCTTTAGGGCAGGAAAACGACTAGGGGAAGGAACCCCTCACATGAAGACAATGTTCTCTTTTTATAGGGTAAGTGTAGAGTTTCTTTAAAACCGCTAAACCACATTGGACCTGAGATTAACTGAAACTATAACCTTTACACTGTTTGGTGTCGAGCAACATCCCCTTAGTGCCAACTGACACCAAGCTTCAAAACCAGAACTCGGTGCACGCACTTTACAAATACTCACATGGAAATATATTTTTTTCAGGTGCAAGATAAGATATTGGTTGTGGATGCTTAATGTCAATATTATAATTTGTTGAGATAAAAAAAAATTACTATGTGTTATGAAGATTATCTTTAACAAATGGTCCAGTGGTAAAGGGAGAAAAGTCCTGCCACTTAGGATCGAGTAGCATTGGTAACAAATGGTCATGAGTTATCAAAAAACCAAAAAAACTATCTTTAACAAATGATAGATTGCCCATTATTTTTTGTGCATTTAATATTTTCTTGCTTATGAATTTTTTATTTGTGTCTACTTTTTGTGTGTTTTCATTGATTTTGTGATTGTGTTAGCATTTGTTTCTTGAATTTAGATTAAAAGGAGATATTAACCATTTTCTAACCTATAATTATAAACAAATTATTTGTTTAGTTGGATATAATTTTGTTTTTGAACTGAAGTGTATTATAATTTTTTGTTTAGTATTGTGACTCGAACTCGTGGAAAGAGTGTTTTAGTTGGGTATAATTCAATTTATTTTATAAAATCTTATTAATTAGTAATATCAATCTGTACCCCTAGAAAATCTAATAATTAGTTCTTCATTGGTTAAGATTGTTCGTTTGTTTTTCGCTAGTTATTGTTGTTGTTTGATGAGATATTTGATTCGAGTAAATGGTTGGTAATTATAAGGTATTAATTAATGAAATCAAAAAAAAAAATTACTAAATTTTCAATTATGTCTAAATTACTCTTATCTTTTGTATGTTAATAAAACACTTCGATTATTGCTGCACTCGATCCAAGCCATGCCTCGTGAACATGATAAGGTTTACCAGTGCTAAGAAAGTTAACATTGAAGAGGGAGAGTCAACCAACGCTAAGGAAGAGACTCAGAACGAAGGAGAGGGTCTGACTTAAAGAGTCAGAGTCAAAAGCCTTGTTTTCCCTAAGAGGTTTTCAAGGTGAAGAGAAGTCTATTGAAGTGAGCTCACGCCTTTTTCCTTTTATGTTTTTTGTTGCTTTGTGTGGTGAACAAGCCTGCGAGCTTGAGGAGGTGATCGCTATGAGATCTACCTGAGTTTCGTTGTATAACCAATATCTACTTGAAAATCGTTACTTTCTTGTTTCCCTTTTCAGCGATCTTCAATCTAAAAAGCAATTTTGATTTTCCTTTGCCTCTTTTTCTTATTTATGGGTTTGAGTGAGTTTTGTGTAAGTTAAACCTTAACAGAACAATTCTAGCATTCCAGTCTCCTTCCCTGAAAATACAACAATTCAAGTTTCAGTTCCCACTAGAGATAAAGAGGAAAAGAAGTCAAGAAGCAGGATTAAAGATCAATAAAGCAAGTACTTGCAACAGTAGACCAACTCACAACTGAAGGGACAGAGTTGGAGAATTTGTTTTCCGACAGAAGTTGACCAGATTTGATACTCCAAATGCGAGTATAGCAGTCATATCCTCCTGAAACAAACAACACAAGACAAACAAAAATAAGGAAACTCAAATCATCTTATTGAATTCAACATCACAATTCTGTCTTCCGAACATATATGGTTCCCATTTACTACTTGATATAAGAAATTTTTCTGACGGTCGATGTCAAATTTGATACGAGTATGAGAATTTACGTATCCTTCATATGTTTGTATAGCTACCATTAGTTGATCGTATAGCCTGATATATGATAAGAGAAAAGTCTGCTCTTTAGATAATTGGTGGGGCTATATGCAGAAGCTAGAGCTAGTAAGGGTAGTACTCATTGTTCCATCTATGGAGCTTGCCATATATTAAATACTGATCATAAGTTTTCAGCATCTTCAGGCTATAGAGAAGCAATGAGTGAAATAAAGAGTCACAAAAAAAGAAAAAGAAAAAAAAGTAAAGAGAAGTTGCCTACATGGTTTCAATCGTTTCGCAACCATGTAATAGATGAGGGCATGTAGATTAGGTGAGACAGATTTATGTTTCCTTGGAGCTACCAAAAGTAATATATAGTTAGAAATAAGTATCACCATAATTTTTGTGAGGAATTCTCAAGAGAGAGATATGAAAAAGATGTATCTTAGAAGTACCTCGAACCACTGTTTAGTTTATGTGTAGTAGTTTGACCAGCTTTACTCGATGATTGATGATGTCTTATCTTGTGTCTAGTTATCCTTGATCTCTCACGTAGATCAAGAGACACAATGGCTCCATTTTTTAGTCCGCATTGAACAATGTAATTTCCCTGGGAGAAACAAGTAGAAACATCTACTTTGAGGGGATTTTAGAGGTTTTCAGGGACTTAGAAGCATTCTCGGGGCTTAGTATCAGCTTGGAAAAATCAATTTTATTCTTGGCTGGTGTCTCTGCTTCTTCTCGGCATGCTGTCCTGTCTCGGTTTCCTTTTACGAGTGGCTCATTGCCAGTGCCAGTTCATTACTTGGGATTGCCTTTGCTCACCAAGAGGATGTCTCTTGATGATTGTCTCCCTTTGATTGAGAACATAAGGCACCGGATCAGCTCTTGGAAGAGTCATTTCCAATCATCTGCATGTCGTTTGCAATTATTGAGTTTCATGATCTTTAGCCTCACCAATTTTTGGATTTCGGCTTTACGTCTTTTATTGGGCCGATGTATACAAGGCCTCGATAGTTAGCCGACTTGTATAGTTGCTTGGTCAGCAATCTTTGTCTTAGGGTTTACCAAAGTTGTATAAATACCTTGTACAAACCTCGATGAATACACACACAAAATTATTCTATTCTTCTTTACATGGTATCAGAGCATCGATCTTTCTAAACGATTTGAGTTTCTGATTCTTTTAATTATCTTAGTTTCTTTTCTTTGTTCATTGTTTCTTTCTCTCGTTCGGTGAGATGGGGGAAGATGATAAGAAAACTGTTGCGACCAGTGGGTCTGTAGAGAAAGCGGTAGCCGTAACCCCTTACTCTGTGTTCGCGTCCGACAACCTAGGGGCGTTGATCACATCGGTGCAGCTGAAAGGAGATAACTACAATGAGTGGGCTACGGAGATGTTGAACGCACTTCAAGCCAAGAGGAAGACTGGATTCATTGACGGGTCTTTGCCGAAACCACCGGAGGGTCATGCTGATTTGGAATCTTGGCTTAGTGTGAACTCCATGATCGTTGGGTGGCTGCGAACATCGATTGAGCCACGTGTTAGATCAACGGTGACGTTTATCACCGATGCTCACAAGTTGTGGGACAATTTGCGAGAACGTTTCTCAGTTGGGAATAAAGTACGTGTGCATCAACTAATGGCTAAGTTAGCTTCATGTAGACAAGAAGGGCAAGCGGTGATTGATTACTATGGACGGCTTGCCAAGATGTGGGAGGAGCTGCAAACGTATAGGCCACCACCGGCTTGTACGTGTTCTGCGGGAGCAGCATATGAGAAGGAGAGAGAAGATGAAAGAGTTCATCAGCTCGTGATGGGTCTCGACGAGTCGAGATTCGGACATGTGGTGACTGCAATTATTGAGGCTGATGCGTTGCCTGATCTCAGGAAAGTGTACAACAAAGTGATTCGAGAAGAAGATAGGCTGAATTCAGCAAAGGTACGTGAACAACAACATGAAGCTGTTGGATTTCTAGCTCGTCGTGAACAAGGGAGTGGTGATGCAAATACAGCTCGACGTGATTCTCGTGAAGAAAGTAATTTTGGGGGTCAAAGTTTCGGTGGAAACAGAGGACGTGATCGACTCTATTCCAACTGTGGGAGAGCTGGTCATGAGAAGAACTCATGTTGGCAGATTGTAGGATATCCAGAGTGGTTCTCCGAGAGGAATGGTAGAGGAGGACGTGGTTCAAACCGAGGCGGTGGTCGTGGTGGTTTTTCTGGTGGAAGAGGAAGAGGACAAGTTAATATTGCCTATGCAACAAGTGTCAATCCGAATGTTGCGGGTTCTACTAATCTCACTCCAGAACAAATGTTACGTGCGCTTTCTCAGATGTTGAAAGAAAAATCAAGTGGAGGTGGTGACAAATTGATTGGTAAGATATGTGGAGATGTGATTCTTGATAGAGGAGCTTCTCATCACATGACGGGAGATTTGTCTGTTCTTTCAAATCTCAAAGATACATCACCTTATACGATTGGTTTTGCAGATGGAAGTACAACATCATCACGACAAACTGGCGTGTTCCGTTTGTCGGATCGTATTAGTTTATATGATGTTTTATATGTACCAGATTTGAATTGATCTTTAGTCTCGGTATCAAAACTCTTGAAGGATTCTAATTGTTTTGCGTTTTTCACCGACGCGGTGTGTGTTTTACAGGACCGGTTTTCGAGGACGTTGATTGGAGCCGGGAAAGAACGTGATGGAGTTTATTATTTTGCGGATGACAAAACTGCTCGAGTAAACAAGACAGTTCGGAAGGTTGATGAACAGTTGTGGCATCAGCGGTTAGGTCATCCCTCGTTTTCAGTATTAGCTACTATGCCTTTGTTTTCTGGTGTTTCTGTTTCTGCTAGTCCAAGTCCGTGTGACACATGTTTTCGGGCTAAGCAAACTAGAGATTCTTTTTCGGAAAGTATTAATAAAACAAGTGAGTGTTTTGCCTTAATCCATGTTGATGTTTGGGGTCCCTATCGTATCAAAGCGTCTAACGGAGCATCATATTTTTTTGACAATTTTGGATGATTTTTCTCGTAATGTGTGGACATTTTTGCTGTTAGAAAAATCAGAAGTTAAGAGTGTTCTTCAAAATTTTTGTGCTTATTCAGAAAAACAATTTGGTAAGGCGGTTAAAATGGTTCGAAGTGATAATGGAACAGAATTCTTGTGTTTGTCATCTTTCTTCCGAGAAAAGGGTATTGTACATCAAACCACTTGTGTGGGAACACCGCAACAAAATGGTAGAGTGGAAAGAAAGCATCGTCATCTCTTAAATGTTGCAAGATCGTTGTTATTTCAAGCAAATATGCCTACCAAATTTTGGGGAGAAGCGGTATTGACTGCAGCTCATGTTATTAATTTAACACCAACAAAGTTTCTACGTCATAAGTGTCCTCATGAGGTGTTGTTTGGACAACAACCTTCGTATGATGAGCTGAGAGTGTTCGGTTCTTTGTGTTATGCTCACAAACAGATACGAGACAAAGACAAGTTTGTCTCACGAAGTAGAAAATGTGTTTTCGTTGGTTACCCGTACGGTAAGAAAGGCTGGAACTTATACGATTTGGACACAAATGAGTTCTTTGTGTCTCGTCATGTGATATTCAAGGAAACTGAATTTCCTTTCTCTTCTCAGTTGGAATCCGAACCCTCTAGCTGTGTTGTAGACAATTGTGATTTTGATTGGCTTCTTGACGTATCGGGAAATATTGAAAACAAGGGGAGTGTCGTGGGTTCTACGAGTGAGACGGACTCCCCAGACAAAGTTGTCGAAACAGAGGTTCGTGAAGTTAGTCCTGCTGATCTTGATGTTGCAATTCTAGAAGTTGGACCCATTGTGTCGCCTAGAACTTCTCCTGCTAGTGTTGTGAATGATGATCCTAGTACCGTCAAAGCTGAATTAGGACAGGGTAAGCGTACGAAGATACCGTCTGTTCGATTGCAAGATTACATGTTGTATAATACTGTGGCAAGCACTCCATCTAATCACGTTCTTCCCGATCACTCCATCTGCGATTCTCTCGTCACGGTCCAAGGTACTTCACTATACCCACTCACCGATTTTATCACTGATGCACGTTTTTCGACCCGCCACAAAGCTTTTCTTGCAGCGGTTAGTGCATCAGTGGAGCCACGAAGTTACAAAGAGGATATTCAAGACAAACAGTGGACGAATGCTATGGGTAAAGAAGTTGGTGCTCTTGAGGAAACTAACATGTTTAGTTATGTCGATTTACCTCCGGGAAAAGTGGCTCTTGACACAATGTGGGTTTATAATCAAGTTTCACTCTGATGGAAGTATAGAACGGTATAAGGCAAGCCTTGTGGTGCTAGGAAATCGACAAGTTGCGGGTCAAGATTTTGCTGAAACGTTTGCACCGGTGGCAAAAATGACAACTGTTCGAAGTTTGTTACGTCTTGTGGCTGCAAATAATTGGGAAGTGCATCAAATGGACGTCCACAACGCTTTTTTTCACGGTGATCTTCATGAAGAAGTGTATATAAAGCTTCCGCAAGGTTTTACACATCCTGACCCAAATAAAGTGTGTCGCCTCCATAAATCACTTTACGGGCTCCGACAAGCACCTTGCTGTTGGTATGAGAAGCTTTCTACCGCTCTTACTAAAGCCGGATTTGTTCAGTCTTACTCTGATTACTCCTTATTTACCTATACCCGTGGGAGTGTCGAGATTCGTGTTTTAGTTTATGTTGATGATCTTATTGTTTGTGGAAATGATAGTGAGGCAATCCGCAAATTCAAGACATATATGGCCGAGTGTTTCCGTATGAAGGATTTGGGCAAGCTCAAATATTTTTTGGGTATTGAAATAGCCCGTAATGAGGAAGGTTTTATGTTGACACAGAGAAAATATACTTTGGATATAGTACAAGAAACTGGTCTTCTTGGTTTACGGCCAGCTGAAACACCAATGGAGCAGAATCATCACCTTGCTTCGGATACGAGTCCTCTTCTTCCTGAACCAGCTTCGTATCGAAGACTCGTAGGACGACTTATTTATTTGGCTAACACTCGTCCTGATATTTCGTACTCTGTTCACATTTTGTCGCAGTTCATGCAAAAGCCACGTGAAAGGCTTATGGCGGCAGCGTTACGAGTAGTGACATATCTTAAAGGGACGGCAGGGCAAGGTATCTTGCTTAGGTCTCGTTCCGATTTACAACTCTCCGTGTATTGCGATGCTGATTGGGGTACGTGTCCGTTGTCACGAAGATCTTTAACAGCCTATGTTGCGTTGCTTGGTGGGTCTCCGATATCTTGGAAAACTAAGAAACAAAAAGTAGTGTCGCATTCTTCTTGTGAAGCTGAGTATCATGCAATGTCGACTGCTACACGCGAGATATTGTGGTTAAGACAACTCTTTACGGATTTGGGTTTCCCATCATCGACACCGGCTCGCCTGTTCTGTGATAGTAAGTCTGCACTTTATATTGCCGCTAATCCCGTGTTTCACGAAAGAACGAAGCATATCGAGATTGATTGTCATCGGGTACGTGATGCCATTAAAGGTGGAGTTCTCACTACAGCACATGTTGGTACTAAAGAGCAGTTAGCGGATGTTTTAACTAAGGCGTTGGGTAAGCCTCAATTCATTAATCTGATGTCNATACTCTGTTCACATTTTGTCGCAGTTCATGCAAAAGCCACGTGAAAGGCTTATGGCGGCAGCGTTACGAGTAGTGACGTATCTTAAAGGGACGGCAGGGCAAGGTATCTTGCTTAGGTCTCGTTCCGATTTACAACTCTCCGTGTATTGCGATGCTGATTGGGGTACGTGTCCGTTGTCACGAAGATCTTTAACAGCCTATGTTGCGTTGCTTGGTGGGTCTCCGATATCTTGGAAAACTAAGAAACAAAAAGTAGTGTCGCATTCTTCTTGTGAAGCTGAGTATCATGCAATGTCGACTGCTACACGCGAGATATTGTGGTTAAGACAACTCTTTACGGATTTGGGTTTCCCATCATCGACACCGGCTCGCCTGTTCTGTGATAGTAAGTCTGCACTTTATATTGCCGCTAATCCCGTGTTTCACGAAAGAACGAAGCATATCGAGATTGATTGTCATCGGGTACGTGATGCCATTAAAGGTGGAGTTCTCACTACAGCACATGTTGGTACTAAAGAGCAGTTAGCGGATGTTTTAACTAAGGCGTTGGGTAAGCCTCAATTCATTAATCTGATGTCCAAGATGGGCGTTTGTGATCTGCACGCTCCATCTTGAGGGGGAGTATTAGGCCGATGTATACAAGGCCTCGATAGTTAGCCAACTTGTATAGTTGCTTGGTCAGCAATATTTGTCTTAGGGTTTACCAAAGTTGTATAAATACCTTGTACAAACCTCGATGAATACACACACAAAATTATTCTATTCTTCTTTACATCTTTCGAGTGTTTGTGTTCGGGAAGTAGAGAAAATCTGCCCAGATTTCTTATGGTCTGGACCAGAGATCAATACCAAGAAAGAAAAGATGGTGTGTCAGGATGTATGCCTCCCTAAGTCTGAGGGTGGACTTGGGTTACGATCCCTTGACGAGGTTAACAAGGTCAGCTGTTTTAAGCTTATTTAGCGGTTTCTCTTAGGTAAAAATTCTTTGTGGGTTAACTGGATCCAATGAGAACTTCTTCACTCTGTTTTCTTCTGGTCAGGCAGTGCTACTACTAGCCATGGTAGTTGGATGTGGAAGAAATTATTGAAATACAGAGACCAAGCAAAGGTTTTCTCATTAGTAGAGGTTAAAAGTGGACTGCATACATTCTTTTGGCATGATCATTGGTCGGAGTTGGGGCAATTATATGATGTTTTAGGCCATTATGGGTTTATTGCTTTTGGTATTCCATCGTCATCTTTTGTAGCTGAAGTATTTTCTACTCACCGTAGGTGTCGTCATAAGGAAGCTTTGTTAAATCATGTTGAAGATGAGCTTGACAAACTCTGGGGCCGGGAACATTCTCTCAAGGTAGATGTCGTTTTGTGGCGCCAAGTAAATACTTAGTTTTGACCCTGTTTCTCCTCTTCGGATACATGGATGCATCTACGTCACGGTAAGCCACAGGTTACCTGGTCTAAGGCTATCTAGTTCTCCGATTCTGTCCCAAAGTTCTCGTTCATGCTCTGGCTTACTGCAAGGAACAGACTCACAACGGGTGCTCGTATGATTGCGTGGAATAGAGGGGTAAATCCATCCTGTGAGTTTTACCAAGCTCCAGTGGAAACACTAGAACATCTCTTCTTTGGTTGTGTTTGCACTTCTCGGATTTAGTCAGCGTTAACCTGCAACCTCTTTAGGCACCATTATACGAATATTTTTGCACATATACTATCTCTACTCTCTGTTTCAACTTTCCAAGGGACTACACGCTATCTTCTTCAGCTCGTTTTTCAGGCTGCTGTCCGTACAAAGATTTTTTTGATTTGAATATAATTTCACATTCATTAAAAAAACAAGTAAAAACATCCTAAAAACAATATATATCTTCCTGATTAAAAACGAAGACACTGCCTAAACTAGTCAAAAGAGAGGTTCATACAACAAACTTTGCTCGAAAGACCAGTGAACAAACTTATAACAGCAAGAAGTTAAGAAACAATATTGAGCCAGCTAGAAATGGATACATCTCAAAGCATAGAGAAATTTAGAGGAAGATACCAATTGATGAAATTGTAGGGCTAAAAATATCATTTTTTCTTCGGAGAAAGTATGAACCTGCTCTAGTTTCCAAATCAACCAAAGCAGGTCCTAGGTCGGTACCTATATTACTAAAAAAAATCCTTAATGCATTGGTAAAATTATATCTGCATGCATATTTTTCTACTAATCGTTTGCTGATAACTCTCTAATTTACATGTTTTAGACACCCTTTATTGTCTATATTTTGCATTATATATACTCTAACCTTAGCATTTTTAGGTCCTTTACTATAGGAATTTGCCTTTAGGCCATTTAGGGTGCTGCATTGTTGCATTTGTGCATTTTGGATGAAGACAAGCGCTTTAGAGCCTAAAATGGGGAAAACGAGGTCAAACCCTAGCATGTACCCGAAGGAGCGATTGTGCCGGAAGAACAGTCTGAACCTCAACCCGATCAAAGAGGATCTAAGAGCCGGAAGAACAACCCAATGACCTACCCGAGGAACTACCCAACTTGAACCTCGTGCACCGCCTCAAGCAGACCCTCTGGCAGGACTGAGCAGCTAGGTTAAAAGGGTTTCCATATATAAACCCCCCTCTTCTTCCTCTCACCCTAGCACTCCGCAGACACACAAAAAAACAGAGAGCGAGAGCTTCTGAGAGAGAGATTGAGCGACTCAGACACTTTTTCCACTTTGTTAGGATTTGTTTTTGTTTCTTTTGCTATTTTTTCTAGTTTTCGATTCTGAACTCTACTACTTTTATCCCATTTTCAATACAATGTAAGTTTCTTTCATTTGTGTTTATATGCTTTCTATCATGAGATCGGAGTAGTGAAATAAAGTTTCTAGGGATGGGATAGACAAACAGTGTTCTTGATCAGTTAGGATGTCTTAGCTCAAATGTTTACTTTATATAATTTTCCTTCTAGATTGATGTTCTTAATGCTATTATCAGACCGAGAGGTTGATACTAGATCTAGGATGTTTTGGCATCGAAAGATGTTGTTGAAATGCTTGAATTAATCAATGCTAGAGATTTACTCACTTATCCTATGAGATTAGATGTGTAAGGAGTTTATTGACAATAATGAATCGGTTTGTAATGCCTGCTTGGCCATGTTTCTCCAACGAGAGTTGGGTAGGGGAGTGACGGGAACAGAGTAGCGTGAATGCTTTCAGTTTACTTTTCTACTTTTGAACAGATAAAGATCTTTACAGTACGGGCCACTTTTGAAGAACTTCCAGAACTCAAATTATATCAAACTTGGTTTCTATGGAAATCTGAAAGAGTCATATTTCTCCTCGAAGTAGAATCAAGTCAATCCGTTCAGTCATACAGAATATATCCCCGATTTACCGAGACACGTTATAAACCGACATAAAGAGAACCATCCAGCCGATGGGCTTTTATTGAAGGCCTGACCATCGACCATGACAACGTCCCATTCCAAGCCTCCACCACGGTCCAGAAGCCTCTTTGGCCCCCCCCCCCTTTGTCCCTTGTCCTGCACTCAAGAAGAAAATACGCTTTTATTCTTACAAACCCTAATCAAAGACAAAACCCTATAAATATTCTTCAAGACCTAGGGTTTCAGGGTGTGCTTCCTTTTTGCCTCTTAGTTCTTCATCCACGCCTCCAGAAGCAGTCCTAGAGACGATCAGAGACTCCTCAACAGCGGTCGAAGCTCGTCCTCTCTCTGCTCCTCCTAGAAGACATCGTTAAAGTCACCAAAGGCATCCTTGTCACATGGAAAAGCAAGAAAAAAAAGGTGGTGTCACTATCAAGCGCAGAAGTCGAGTATAGGGCCATGAGGAAGCTGACTACTGAACTGATGTGGCTAAAAGCATTACTGAAGGACCTTGGAGTAGAGACACCGAAGCCTATCACAATGCATTGTGATAATGAAGCAGTCATTCATATAGCCACTAACTCAGTTTTTCACGAAAGGACAAAACATATTGAGGTGGATTTTCATAAGGTTCGAGAACAAATCCAACCTGGCGTCACTCTCCCCTATCACACCCCAAGCTCCGAACAACTAGCGGACATCTTTACTAAAGCTGCGAGTCCACCGGTGTGTTAATATATACACTCAAAACTTGGGCTCATGGATCTCACCAAACCATGGTCTCTCCCTTTTAAACAAGACTCCTACACTCTTTTTCCCTTAAGTATAGTTTTTCCCAAGTGGTTTTTCTATACTGAGGTTTTTAATGAGGTAGGTAATCATTGTTGCAAGCTTAATCTTTGATGTTCGACGATTAAGCTTGAAGGGGAGTATAAGTTGTCACCATGATCACCTAACTGTCCGTACAGTCTCATGAAAGGGGCCGTCCGTACAACTCAGCTACTCAAGATAGAAAGCCCACAAAAACTTCACAAGGCTCATGTGAAGCAGAGTCATATTCTCTAGATCCTTCTATTCTAACCGTTAGTGATCTCAAGCAAGTGGGAAGCTGAAAGTCAACCTCTACTCACATGTTCTCTTAGGTAATTCTCATACTAGAATAAATGTGCAGCATCTTGTATAGAATATTCTCTGTTAAAGGTGTCTATATTTAGTTTGTATCTAGGCTTTATATCGTGTAAGAAGTAAGAATTCTTCTTCTACACTATTCTCTCTACTACACTTTAAGCTCCTCTACACTTTGCTACCATAAACCACTCAAACAAGTTAAACTCTGTTTTCATCTAAACTTACACTAATATAGTTCTAATCAGAATAATTAGATGTTTTTGAGAATTATAATTTGTTTTTGGATAATTTTACTAACTAACTAAAAAAGAATTCGAGTATCAATGTCTAAATATCTTCCTGAATACATATTAATAAACATTGCTTAACGAGTAGTTATTGAAAGAGAACGATCATAGGACAAAAAAATTATGATGGATAAAGAGAGAAAGACAAGACGGGACATATTGGAACGGGATGGGATGGAACGTGACGGGAAATGTTTCTTATTACAAAGTAGATACGTCTGAATTATATATGAACAATAATTCAATCTAAAACCGAATTGAAATCCAATATTTAGATTTATTATCAATATTGTACAATCCGTTTTATATATATAAAATAATAAGATTCTAACTCATTTTTTCAAATTTAAAATTTATATGAGAACATTTAATACTAAATTAATGTATATGAAAGAGTTTAAATTAAAAAAAAACCATGACATCATGTTATTAATGTTTATCGAAATTTTGAAAGAAGAAAAAAACAAAACCATAAACAAATTTGAGAATAAGCTGGCTGGATGGCTTCAATTCTAGAGACTTTCATAAGGTTGCTGTTCCGGCGAATAAAGTGACGGTTGCTATCGCGAATAGTGTCACGTGCATGTTGAGGAATAATGTCGTTGATGTTTATTATTGTTCTTGGTTACTTTCAGTTCTCAAACTATTTTCGTTTCTATCTCATGACCAAAAAAAAAATGACAAATAAGTCTCTTATTGTTTCACCATCAGCAGTCCATGATTAATTTTTTTTTTGATTCATCATCACTCTCTTTGTTGAAAGCCAATATGCAATAAATTACATTTCATGAGAAATCATTATTGTAAACAGCTAATAAAGAAAAACCTTTTTTTTGTGTGCTATTAAACAAAAAACATATAAAACTAAAAAATTTGATGTATTATGTAAATGAAATTATGACTAAGTCCGGGGTATTTAAGGTATTACAATGAGAAATAGTGGATGTCCAATGGAAAGGGGTAATTTATATAATAGAAAAGATTGCACTTAAACAATTTTCTTAAATAATTCACTATGTGGCATATTAAGAACTAATATGAATGGATATTTTGAGAATTTTGGATATTTTTGTAAATATTTTGAGAGGTTTTGAGAAGTATTATTTCCACTAACTATATAAATTAAATATTCAAATGGAGACTTTATATATTTCGTGAAGTAATTCTCCACTTTGGAACACGTAACTTCAAAATTTTACTATTTTTTTAAAACAATTAGATAGTTTGTTAAAATTGTAATTTTTTGGATAGTACAAACGATAAAAAATTAAATATTCAAGAAGAATATGGATATCCCGTCTAAATTTCTTACCCAATCTTTATTAAAAATATTGCCAACGAAGTAATTATTTAAAAGAGAACGATCATAATTGTGACATCCCGGTTTGCGGAAAGGTTTACAAAAATTGATTTGGTCACCTATGTCACCAAAGTGCAGTTTTCTTTTCGGTAAAGGGTCCTGAGAGAACTCTAGATTTGAGCATGTTAGAGCTGGAGTAGTTTCAGGATGGGTGACCGTCTAGGAAGTGATTGTCGGAACTATGCGAGTGGAGACAAAACACATGGAAAGATCATGTGGTGATTTGTAGGGATGGTAAACAAATCTTTAAAGCCTCCTAAACATAACAAATCGGCCGTTGGATATGGATGGGCCACTGGCTAGGAATGGAAGTGAGCCCACTAAAAGAGGTGGGCCCATGGACCGGGAATGGACATGGGTGGGCCCACTAAGCAAGGTGATGATCAGAGCGTTACAATAAGATAGAAAAATTCTCATGGATATGGGACGAGAGGAGATGGAACGGGACATGATAAAACGAGACAGGGACATGTTTCCCGTTCCTCAAGGTTATATACATGTAATAATCCAAAGTAAAACCAAACTTAAATTAGATATTTAAAATAATACAATTATATAAAAATATTTTGCCCGTGTTGTAGCACGGGTTACTACCTATTAAAAAAGTATAGAGAGGTTGGTAACGAGTGGTGAACAAGTGTTACATGCATTGCAATAGGAGAGATACTTGTTGTTATAGAGTACATGAGGAGAAACACTTGTTGTGATGGATACTCACACTTATTTTATAACATATATGTGGTTTTCAATAATTATATATATACTAGGTTCGGACCCGCACGTACGTGCGGGGTTAATTTCAAAAACTAAGTTTATTATCATGTTTATAATATATTACGTATATATAGATAAACCAATAGCTCTTTCAATCATGCAAGCAAGATTGGTTGGATTAGCTCACTTTTCTGTAGGTTATATATTCACTTAGGTTTATGTTTATCTTTTAGGAATCTTAACATACATATTTCAAACTCATACTAATTTAGTATTCGATTTGTCTTTAATTCAGTTTAGAGAAAAGAATGATCAAATTTGTTGTTTGTTAGATGTAAAGGCAAAATTCTAAAGGTCGTTGGTTTGAGGGACGACGCTTGGGAGGACCATATAAAATGCCTTGGTCCCTGGCGCGAGAGGATGTACAGACGTAGACCCCGAACCTCTTAATAATTAAAAAAAAAAGACAACTATATTAAAAAATTGTGAGAGATAGTGATATGTCTATTTGGGACAGAAAATAGTAAAAGAAATGTGATATGTCTCGTTTCAGATATAACTTTTTAATCTCATAATTATGGTTTTAATTATAAATTTACTCATTTCATATTGTATATTTTATTCCAACAGATAAGAAAATAGGTAAGTGTTTCACATCCGCCGGTTTTATTTGTAGATATATTTATTTGGTATAACATATATAACATAACTTTATATTGGTTTGCTTTCATCAAGTTTGTGAATGAAATAATAATCGTTTCTCCATAAATTTTATAGAAGATCTGAATCTAGTGTAAACTGGATTAGTAATCAGCTATATTAAACTTGTGAACTATCAGACCATGTAAAAACAACAAAAAATATTAAAACTTCATGAACCGGATGGTCTAAATATTTGAATCAAGCGGGTCAAACCCACTTTGTGTGCCTTCCACGTAACTTATTAAAATATTTTGATCCACAAAAAGCTTGTTCCATTGTGTCCTCAATTATCATGCTCGAATTCACGTTACCCAAAATTATCAACCCGTATTTTATATAAAACAATTTAGATATTGTTTTTTGTTTTTTGAATTACCCGTACGCATTATTTCATGTCACGATATTTGAAATAAATAGGGAATATTGAAATTAAATTTATCAATTTAAATCTCATGTTCATGTATCCATTATTTGATATTTCAAAGTTGAAATTAAGATTTAATCCAAATTTTATGATCTCCTCTTGTTACCTTTTTCCCATTTTAATAAAACAAATAAGTTAAATAATGTTTTTATTTTTTGAAGGACCTGTTGTCGTAATCATTTTTAGACCAACTCCAATGTAAATCTCTATTTTTAACTCTAAAAATAGAATAATTCTACAATAGAGCATAGTTATCCTTCAATGTATCATTTTATTTTTGACTATAAAATAGAATTAGTGTAAAAAAATAGAGTTACTTTACATATAAAGTAATCCTATCATTTCCTCTATTTAAGAGTAAAATATAAAATATGGTTGCAGCAAATGTTACTCTATAATAGAGTTTTGACAATAAAATTGAGTGAAGTTGGAAATGCTCTATAAAATTTAGATCGCCATGGCAATTAGTGATGGGTTAATTTTTTTTATTAAACCTTTGATCTATCAAACTGGAGAAAAAACTGTCAAAAATAAAAAACCTCTCAAACAGATGATGAAAAAACACAAATATAATTCATAGTATAGATTTATATATCTTGGCATATCATATCATAAATTTTTTTTACAAAATTAGAGTACTTCTTATTATTATTATTTGACAAATGATTAATTTATATTGGATTACATTTCTTTATTGTTCAATCTGTTAACTATTAAAGAACATAGTTTTGTGTCCTTCTTTATTTTTTGAACATTTTTTATGTTAGAGAAATTGAAAATTGTTACATAGAAAATTGGAAGCATTAGTTTATTTTAATTGTAATATGAACTTGGACTATGTTTTTTTTTTAATTATTTTTTGGTCTCATCCGGTTCCATCCCGTTTTCTCAAATTATGTTCCCAGAAGTTAGCACACAATCGCGTAATAGATTAAAATTCTTTGAGCTCTCGTTGACTGGTTAATTAGTTGCCATTACCCTTTTATATGGAATTTCATTTTGTTTTTTTTATCCCTTAGTGTGCTTTCCAAATATTTTATATATATTTAAAATATATAAAATTAGTTTTAGAAATAATCCCTAAATTTTAGATATTTGGTAAACTAATTACTGATTTATTTCAAGAAATCTTGAAATAAATCATATGTTTAAATTAAAGTTAAGTTATTTTCATACATACTATTTGAATTTAATTAGATACAGTTGTTATGGAAATCTTAAATGATAAGTTTTATTAATTGTGGAAATCTCTTATTATTTTATACAATTTTAATAACTATATAAAATTCAGGAAACTGTTAATATAAATAATTTCGTTTTATTATAATATTTAATATTTTCATTTTGTAATCTTATTGGCTGTATTTTTATGTATCATTTATAGTTAATATAGTTTCCTAAAATACTGGAATATTTTGAATTATAAAAAAATTTAATCAATTAGTTCATTAATAATTGTTACCATTGTTTTAGGGAAGTCTTTTTTTTTTTTTTAATTATGTAAGTAAGTTGGTCTGTTTGGCAACATGGATATATGTCATGTTTTTTGTTTTATTCCAAGTGTGTTCCCTATTTAATAGTATAAATATATTTTTTTTTTGACAAATAATTATGTAAATAGTAAAATAGTATTACTAAAATTTGATAAAAAAAAAAAAGAAACGGGAAAATTCAGTGGTCAAAGGAAAAAAAAAGAAACGGGAAAATCTCCATTAAAAAATAAAAATAAAAAATGGTTCGTGCACTTTGAGCAGAGGAGATGGTTACTAAGAAAACACACATTGCATCGGTTGGCGCGAACATCGGGCAATAAACCCTAATTTATCCCAAACCGACGCTTCTTCTTCCACACCTCTAAACCCACCACATAAACCCTTTTCCTCTAGTTTTGATTTCCATGACGATTCTTCGATCTCGTAAAATCCCTTCGGCTCCCGAATCGGATCATGCTGTTGAACCCACCCGGAGGCGTAGTCTTCGTCTTGCACACCAATGCGACGACGTCGGCGATGACTGTGTCACTGAGAAAGCGGTTAGTGTTTCAGTTTGTGGCGAGAGCATGTCCAATAATTTAGATGTTAAGTTTTTGAGTTTGCGGTCAGGGAAGAAAGTTGCTAAGAGGGGAATTGAAGAACATGGCATTGAAACAATTGAGTCTAGGAGATTTGATTTCGATACCCAATTTGATGTATTATTGGAGAGTGGGGTCAGTAAACGCAAGAAGGTTTGTGTTGATTTGGTTGAAGATAATAATATTGTGAGAAAGGAATCAGAGAATAGTGGGATTTCTGGAGATTATGGAGTGGTTAATGTAGATTTCAATTCACAGTCTGGAAGAATGGTTAATGAGGAGATGGGATATACTAGTGGTAATGACTCTTTACCGGAGGATTGTGCTGAAGAAAATGAGAGCAAGAACAAAGGAAAGGGTGTATTGGAAGATTCCTCTGGATTGAATGATGTGCAAGTGATTTATGTTGAGAGTTACGAGATGCTAAGTAGCTCTATGGGTACTAGGAGAAGATATACTCGGGAGGAGAAGGGAAAGGGTATTCAGGTGGAGAATGTCTCTTCTCCAATCACGGTTGATATTGTCGAAGTTGATGAAGAAGAAATGGAGATTGAGAAAGAGAATGAGAATCCTCCTGATGCCTCTGTACCAGAATTTTCTGCGACGACAGTTAATGCAGAACCAACGCAGAATCATAATAGTAATGAAACTGGAAACGGTTCAAGAAGTCGGCACTTTCGCGACATTGCCAGGAGAAATGCTTCCAGATTTGCTCATTTTGATGCTCGAATGGAGGAAGAAGAGGACTTGTCTGATAGAGAGGGTGAACAACAGGTCGAAGATTGGCCTGGCCCTTTCTCCACTGCCATGAAAATAATTAAGGACCGGGAAGAAAACACGACTTCGTATTTTGGTATTGGTGTCTCCAACAAAGAAAGATCTTCACCAACTATTTGGGTTCCTAGAATAAACTATACTTCTGCCCCTCGAAAAGCTCCATCTCTGCAAGAGCTGTCTTTGCAAATTCTTGTCAAGAATGCTGATGCCATCGTTTCGCTTGACTATGTTCCGGACGCACTAAGGGTTAAACTTTGTCAATCGCTATGTGATTCTAGG
>NC_025685.1:19261676-19264465 GCF_000633955.1 Camelina sativa | reverse complement strand
TCTTTGCAAATTCTTGTCAAGAATGCTGATGCCATCGTTTCGCTTGACTATGTTCCGGACGCACTAAGGGTTAAACTTTGTCAATCGCTATGTGATTCTAGGAGAATGGACGTACACTTTCTTGATCTTCTTGTCCGTGGATCTCCAACAGAAATTTGTGTTCCAGATTGCTCATGGCTGACCGAGGAACAATTCACTGAATGTTTTAAGAACTGTGACACCAGCAATTTGATGGTAACTTACTCTTACAGTTTTATTTTTACTTTACTACAGCATCATATGTTGCATTTAGGTGAATGTATATATATTTTTATTCTGTCAGGACAGCATTTTCTGCATCATTTTATTCTTATAGTTATATTGAACCGTATGTGAGGTTCGCTGACCGTTACTGGAAAATGATTATACTGAACGGAATGAATCATGATTTATCCTATGATAAACATCTGGTCATACTTGAGATAAAGTTCTTAGTTCGCAAGATGAGCTTTTAGGTGTACATTGTAACTAAAGTCCACATTTCCCCTTTCTGAAACAGGTTCTTCAACTCGACCAGTGTGGACGTTGTATGCCAGATTATGTACTACACCTTACCTTAGCAAGGTCACCAAAACAGTTGCCGGTGCTATCTTCTTTATCCTTAAGTGGTGCATGCCGGCTCTCCGATGTGGGGCTAGAGGCACTTGTTTCTGCTGCTCCTACGATTACATCTATTAACCTCAGCCAATGCTCTCTTTTAACATCATCTAGCATTGATATGTTATCTTATTCATTGGGGTCAGTTTTAAGGGAATTGTATATCAACGAGTGCCAAAACATTGATATGAAGCTTATTCTACCAGCATTAAAAAAGTTTGAGAAGTTGGAAGTATTGTCCCTTGCGGATCTTCCTTCAGTCAAGGGTCAGTTCTTGAAGGAGTTTGTTACTGCTAGAGGACAAACCCTGAAGCAGCTAATTTTGACCAACTCTGGGTATGCCTAATGAATTTCCTTGTTTCTCCCTTTTTGATCCGGTCACTATTTTCTTATTTGGCTTTGGGAATTTGGTGCAGGAAGTTATCTGATTCTTCTATTAAAATCATCTCTGAAAACTGTCCCAATTTAACCGTGCTTGACCTGGCTAACGTATGTAAGTTGACGGATTCTTCTCTGGGCTACCTTGCAAATGGCTGTCAAGCTCTGGAGAAATTGATTTTTTGTCGCAACTCTTTTAGGCAAGTCTCTATACCCATATGTATTCATGCTTACTGGAAAGTTACTATCTCATTTAAATGGTCATGCTATATTGGTACAACCACACAAGGTTGATCCATGATTTTCTTATTTCCCGTTATGTGTGAGAAACTGTGATGGTTGTGTTGAATGTCAAAGTTAACAAACGCTTCATATGTCTCTCTGTAGTGATGAAGCTGTAGCTGCATTTGTAGAAACTGCAGGCCATTGTCTGGAGGAGCTATCACTAAACAATGTTAAGAAGGTAAATGGATCTCTTTCCCACTTTGCCATCAATCCACAGAGTCATGCTCAAGTCAGACACTAACACATTTGTTTTATGTTCAGGTTGGCCACAACACGGCCCTAGCAATTGCCAAACATTCAGAAAAGCTGCAGATTTTGGATGTATCCTGGTGCCGAGATATGTCAGACGATTTATTAGGCTACATCGTCGATAACTGTTCATCTCTGAAAGTGTTGAAGGTCTTTGGATGCACTCAGGTAAAATATTGAAAACCCAAGATCCCATCCTCCCCTTTCCAAAGAAACAGACAAACCCTGAAAAAGAAACCTGTTTTATCTCTTTTGCAGGTGACGGATGTATTCGTTAAAGGTCACTCAAACCCTACGGTGAAGATCTTAGGTTTGAAGATGGTTCCCTTCTTGGGTCACCTTACAAAGAACCTTGCTGATTACTGAAAGAAACCCAATATCTCCCTCTGCTTTGTTTGGTTTTGGAGAAGAGCAGAGAGTCTACTAATTGTCCAAACATATGTTTTTGGTTGATACCTAATCTAGTATTTATTAAATCGACAAGATCGAAAATCCAAGTTTACTTCTGTTTTTGAGTTCGAATGAATTTAGAGGTTAAAATGTTTTAATAATGAATGAAAAACAAATTTTGAATGCAAATCATATTGGTTTGGCTTTTGGATCAGTCATTTGACTCATTCCGGTTGGTTTCGAATAAACTATTCATCTTGGGTTCTGATGAACTATGCAATTCTCTGAAGTCCATGGCGTGTTTGGTTGTTTGAGGTATGAATCCAAAACCATATATATACTTTTTCGCAAAGCACGCACATTTTGTACATGGAAATTAAAGATTGATACACACACTTCACTATACTTTACAGAACAGTCTTCAAGACATTTCACTGTACTTTTACATAACAAACAAATGCAATAACAAGTGAGCCATATAATCAGTAATCACTCTTTTGTGTCTTGATTCTTCTCTCCCATTCTCAAAAACAAAAACAATCGAGGAAAGGCAGAGAGAACCAAGATTGTTGCTTGTGTGTTATCTTGTGTACTGGAGCAAGTATGTATCATCTAATGATTCAAGTTTACCAGTTTCGACGATCTGGTCCAATAACGCAACATATGCGTCAGGTCAGATAATCAATTATCAAATTTTAGAGTAATGAATTTGAGGTTTTTTACCTCGAAACCGGTCTTCTGGTATAACTCCTGAGCAACTGAATTGGTTTTATGTACATGAACATACACTTGTTCAACTCCTGCAACCAATACAATCCACACATGGTTTTAGATCCCCTTCTGTACAAATG
>NC_025685.1:19255753-19261377 GCF_000633955.1 Camelina sativa | reverse complement strand
CATGGCGTGTTTGGTTGTTTGAGGTATGAATCCAAAACCATATATATACTTTTTCGCAAAGCACGCACATTTTGTACATGGAAATTAAAGATTGATACACACACTTCACTATACTTTACAGAACAGTCTTCAAGACATTTCACTGTACTTTTACATAACAAACAAATGCAATAACAAGTGAGCCATATAATCAGTAATCACTCTTTTGTGTCTTGATTCTTCTCTCCCATTCTCAAAAACAAAAACAATCGAGGAAAGGCAGAGAGAACCAAGATTGTTGCTTGTGTGTTATCTTGTGTACTGGAGCAAGTATGTATCATCTAATGATTCAAGTTTACCAGTTTCGACGATCTGGTCCAATAACGCAACATATGCGTCAGGTCAGATAATCAATTATCAAATTTTAGAGTAATGAATTTGAGGTTTTTTACCTCGAAACCGGTCTTCTGGTATAACTCCTGAGCAACTGAATTGGTTTTATGTACATGAACATACACTTGTTCAACTCCTGCAACCAATACAATCCACACATGGTTTTAGATCCCCTTCTGTACAAATGTTCAAAGTTAATTTAACGGCTTCGATACAATCATTACAAGGACGGCCTTTTCTCTTTTCCGTCAATATTATTTACCACTCAATCTGGCTGACTCGACAGCGAAACGTAACATGTTGCAAGCAATGCCCTGGCGGCGAGCTGATTTCGCAACACATAGATTAGCAATATAGCCATACCTATTTGATCCTTCCCGGTTTATACTGCAGAACAATTGAGACTTGACCTTTTCCTGCACATAATGTAACTTATTATTATTAGGAGGCTTTTGACACACACACCCACCCAAGACAAGGAAATTGAATCCCAAACATCAAGAAATATATATACCCCAGGAAAAGTCTCTCCCTGCAAGAAAAACCGAATGCTCAAATCAAGCGTCCCAACAACACTTTTGATTACTGAACGTTTAATATGCTTCTCTTCCTTCTTTACCTGAAGAATACAATACAAAAACCAACTCTCAATTTTTCAAACTCGTTCTCAGTTCTAGTTTTCACTATTAAGTGCAAACAGTAGAATAATACCGCAACAATACAGGAACATGTTTGCCCTTGCATCCCTTTACACCTTCTTTTTATAGCATTAAACTCCTGAAACGTAAAAAAAGACAGTAATTGGGGATATCATCATTACTTTGAAGAAAGCTTCCTCCACTCCATTTAAGGAAAGAGCTAAAAAAATGAAACTGATATTAGCTTTCTACCTGCTCTGCAAATTTCCTTTTGTAGTTATCAATATATCTGTGTTTTTTTTTACAAAAAGAACAACAATTAATCAGATATACCAATCATCTCCACTCAATCTAAACTATTCAATACTTCCTACAGCATATCATTCAGTCGCATCCTAGAGGCTCTAAAAGACTACTACTATCAACTCTATAGTCAATACAGATCATTTCTTAAACCTATTCCTTTGTTTGCTTAACAACTAAGATTACTCCTAACTCTGATTCTTAAAATGGCTAAGCTAACCTTTCACTAGAACGATCTTCCCAATGGCTCTCTGCACGAAGCCAAGCTGCAGTCTAACTCGAACCAAACACACAAAAATCAATATAATTAAGAAGAAGAAACAAACCATAAACGAAACTGACTTGACTCTGAGGTCAAGACCTTACCCAATACTCTTCATCAAGCATGGCCTCTCTTGCAACGAATTTACCAAATTCAAATCTATCTTCATGGCCAAACTCTGGCTCAGCAGGCTGCAAACGATCGAATCTCAAACCATCAGGTCTTAATTGATGATCAACTTGAGGAGGTGGTTTTGATATCTTCACAGATAGCTCTTCCTTCTTAGACGTATCAGAAGATCTCGAATTGATCGTAGTTGATTTCCACAGAGGGATAGTAGCTCTGCGAAATCTCTGCCGGAAAATTCGAGATCGACTGTGCGTGATTCGAAGCAGCTCATTCCGATGAATCGAAATCGTCGACATCGATCGCCGCCGTACCCAGAAGTTAAACCACCGGAAGAGAGAAGAAAAGAGAGACAAAATGGATAAAAAGACAGATAACGATTAAGGGCAAGATCGTCATTTTCAACATGTAGACAAGTTGCCGCGTTTGTATCGAACGGTCCTAATTGTGTGACTTGGCTAATTGGAAAGGCGTAGATTGATTTGACAATTGTCATTATTTTTTTTTTCCTCCACATACAGTATTTTTAAAAAGAACAGATCAATAGTGTGAATTAGAAAATAAACTAAAACGTTGCCGACGTCTCATTTCATTTTTTTCTTTTCGAAAGTCTGTTTTATATATATATATATATATATATATATATATCAAAGAAGACAGCTACAACTAAAGATATATTGGTGTTATTACTGGTTATACAATATAAGAGAGATGATCAAAAAGCAATGAGTAAACCTGATACAACTAAGAGTATAGACATAGATTTATTGAACGTTGCAATGAACAAGTCTGATACAAACACATGTTCAGACATAGAAGCAGTGAACAAGATGGAGCATGTGTAACCAGCTACAGACACAGACGCAATGATTCCTCATGAAGAGAATCAGAGAATACTAGCTCAGCCAAGACAGCTCAATGTGAAGTCACATGGAATGAAGTGACATGCTGAACCTTGGAGTCTTATCGAGAAGATCCAAGAAGTGAGAGCTCAACCAGTCATGCTTTAAGCTCATGAGAACAAGTCTTTCATTAGCAGCTGCGTAAACCTGAAAAGCACAACAGAGCAGAAATAGGTTTTAGCAGTTGAGTATACTTGAAGTGCAACAGAGCTGAAAATAGAGCATACAACTTGTAGTGGCTGTGTAGTGCAACAGAGCTGGAAACAAGGTAAACCTCGTGAAGAGGTTGTGTAGTGCAACAGAGCGGAAAAACGTCAAGTTGCAGCAAATAGTGGAACGGCTGTGTCAGAAAAGCATGTTTGTGTTAGGTGCGACAGGAACAAAAGTATGGGTCAAGTTGACAAAAAGAGAACAAGCTTTTACCCAGAAGAAAAGAGGAAGAAGCTTGTGGAACCTAGGGTTTGTGGAGAACTCTAAGAAGTATAAAAGGAAGAGGTGGTAACAAGAAGCAGTTTACGCACCCTAGACCTAAAATTGAGAGAAGCACACATGTTGTGTGTGGTGTTGTCCCACCAGTAAGATAGAGAATCTGCTGGTGGTTTTTGTAGAGGTTCACACTCGTCGAAAAAGACAAAGAGTGGTGGTTCCTTTAGTTCATGTAGATTAGAGTGGTAGGCACAAGTGTGTGCTAGATACCATTGGCAAATGTGACTTTTGCGTTCTAATTCTAGTGAATGATTCTGGACTTGGTCCCGGGGATGTAGGTTATCCGAACCCTGTTAACAAATCTCTTGTGTCGTCTCTTCACTATCCTTTCATCTCTCTGTTAAGCATCGCACATAGAGATCTGTCATACAAGTCTGTAGATCTAGCACGCATCTCATTATTTCAATTGGTATCAGAGTGGGAAACCGATATGAGATTACTATCTCTAACAGGTTAGATCTTGGATGTGTTGCTAGATAAGAGAAAAGAGAAGCTTTGTATCGTTTGAGCAGGAATTTCAGAGTGTTTCTTCAGTTTGGTGAAATTGAAGAAACGAAGAAAACAAAGAAAGATATTGATGTCTCAATTGATGTCAAGTCCATGGATTTGTCAGTTTAGTCCACCAGAATTCTCAGGAAAGTCTTTGGGAAGCTTCTTGCCGTCGAGTATCTAAGAGGATGAAAAAAGATGAGTTTTCGACATGGGCCAGGTTTAAACTTTTGACCTAATTTTTATGAATCATTTCAGGCCCATCAAAGCCCATTATGGAGTATAGTGTGAATTATTCAGAACATCCATTAAAGAAAAAGAGGATTTCTTTGGATCGTTTTGGTAGTTTTAGACACATGTGCAATAGAGAGTCTTTTTCTTTGTTCATCATAGTTCTGTTGATAGAGAGAATTTAGCCAGCGGTGTTTTCAGAATCTGGGCTTCTTAGAATCGACCTTAGGGGTGTAGATCTCACCAGAAAATGCATTGAGATCGATTGGATGTTGTATTTTGTTTCTCCGAGCTGGTGTTGTAGTGTCAGTTGAGGAAGAAATCGATTGTTTACTTTTGATGTGAAGAGATGAGCTTCGATCGTTTGAAGTTGGTTGATGGGTACAAGCATGCTGAAGCATCTACACAAATCAGAGGCTGTTAAGGTTGATATGAAATTTGTTGAACATTTGTGGAAAGTCTCAAACATAGAACGACGAATCACGAAGAAGAAATTGATGGAAAGTGTGAATTCTTTTGTCAAAGAAATCTGGTTCAAAATGAAAAAAAATCGTTGTTCTGGGTCTATGTCTCTTATGAAGAAGTTGGCTTTACGTTGAGAGGGATTTCACTTGAGTGGTTTTGGGTTTTCTGTTTTATGATTTTGTTGAAGCTGATGAGGAAAAGGTTTTAGTTGGTAGCCTTCACTGACAAAGAAAAGAAGGAATTCAGGAATTCATTGTTTCGAGACTTGAAATTCAGGAATAAGGGAAGGAAAAGCAGTGAAGCTGAGGTTAGTCAGTTGAAAATTGTGGTGATTTAGGTTGAGCAGCAAAGTTGGTGTTATTGTTGGTGTTGTGTTCTATAGAGAAGAAGTGGATTGTTTTTGGGTTTCTTAAATCAACAATCTCGTGTTGTCGTCTGAATGAAAGTCTGTGATTGGAGCTTTATTTTCTCTATTGAGATTGAGACTTATTTCTTCTTGGTGTGTACTTCATTTCACGTGAGGTTGGTTTTGGTCGAGCCTTTATGGTGTTTCTCCGATGAAGAAAAAGGGAAATCTCTCTTGCCGTATGGATCTGGGTTTGATGAAGGAAGTTAGTTTATTTGTGACTGGTCTACTTCTCTTGAACCAATAATTTGCAAGTTTGGATCCTTGATCAAGAAAGTGGAAGAAAATCTCTCGTTTCGGTGGATGTGATATGGAAAACATTGGAACTTGGCATTAGTGTTGATTCAATAGAGAAGGAGCTCTTGGTGAGGTTGAACTCAATTTGTTTGCTTATGAATCATGTCACCGTTATGAAGACTCAAAGTTCTGTGAAAAATGTCTTCATCCGCTTCAATCACTAGTTAAAGATGTTGGGCGTCATGGCTATGATTCTTTCTCAAGGTTGGTGGAGCTTTCTCGGTGTCTACTGATTTCAGTTTTCAACTCTGAAAGTTGTTCTGGAAACCTTACTGCGAGATATTTCCAATGATATAGAGATATCTTTCTAGTTCCTTGTCATTTGATGAGAAACTGTTCCCAAAGTTAGATGTTCGCTGGTGTTTAGCATTTTGGATATGCTTTGGGAATTTGGTCTTAACTTTCAATCTGTAAATCCAAATTGTGATATGCTTTCTCCTGTGGTTTCATATTGTTGTCCTTGATTATCCCACAACATTTTGGAATTTTCTGGGCTGTTTTGTTTTTTCATCTAGGCTCTGCATCAAGACAGGCTCTGCATCAATGCAGGAGAAGAAGCTCAGTGTAAGACCTCATGGTTGTAAAAAGAAACAGAAGTTCTTAATGTTCCTAGGTCTGGTAATCACAATCAAAGTATTAAGTTCCAT
>NC_025685.1:19255108-19255593 GCF_000633955.1 Camelina sativa | reverse complement strand
CTCATGAAGAGAATCAGAGAATACTAGCTCAGCCAAGACAGCTCAATGTGAAGTCACATGGAACGAAGTGACATGCTGAACCTTGGAGTCTTATCGAGAAGATCCAAGAAGTGAGAGCTCAACCAGTCATGCTTTAAGCTCATGAGAACAAGTCTTCCATTAGCAGCTGCGTAAACCTGAAAGCACAACAGAGCAGAAATATGTTTTAGCAGTTGATTATACTTGAAGTGCAACAGAGATGAAAACAGAGCATACTACCTGTAGTGGCTGTGTAGTGCAACAGAGCTGGAAACAAGGTAAACCTCGTGAAGAGGTTGTGTAGTGCAACAGAGAGGAAAAGCGTCAAGTTGCAGCAAACAGTGGAACAGCTGTGTCAGAGAAGCATGCTTGTGTTAGGTACGACAGGAACAAAAGTATGGGTCAAGTTGACAAAAAGAGAACAAGCTTTTACCCAAAAGGCAAGAGGAAGAAGCTTGTGGAACCTA
>NC_025685.1:19238590-19253641 GCF_000633955.1 Camelina sativa | reverse complement strand
TCGTTTTGGTAGTTTTAGACACATGTGCAATAGAGAGTCTTTTTCTTTGTTCATCATAGTTCTGTTGATAGAGAGAATTTAGCCAGCGGTGTTTTCAGAATCTGGGCTTCTTAGAATCGACCTTAGGGGTGTAGATCTCACCAGAAAATGCATTGAGATCGATTGGATGTTGTATTTTGTTTCTCCGAGCTGGTGTTGTAGTGTCAGTTGAGGAAGAAATCGATTGTTTACTTTTGATGTGAAGAGATGAGCTTCGATCGTTTGAAGTTGGTTGATGGGTACAAGCATGCTGAAGCATCTACACAAATCAGAGGCTGTTAAGGTTGATATGAAATTTGTTGAACATTTGTGGAAAGTCTCAAACATAGAACGACGAATCACGAAGAAGAAATTGATGGAAAGTGTGAATTCTTTTGTCAAAGAAATCTGGTTCAAAATGAAAAAAAATCGTTGTTCTGGGTCTATGTCTCTTATGAAGAAGTTGGCTTTATGTTGAGAGGGATTTCACTTGAGTGGTTTTGGGTTTTCTGTTTTATGATTTTGTTGAAGCTGATGAGGAAAAGGTTTTAGTTGGTAGCCTTCACTGACAAAGAAAAGAAGGAATTCAGGAATTCATTGTTTCGAGACTTGAAATTCAGGAATAAGGGAAGGAAAAGCAGTGAAGCTGAGGTTAGTCAGTTGAAAATTGTGGTGATTTAGGTTGAGCAGCAAAGTTGGTGTTATTGTTGGTGTTGTGTTCTATAGAGAAGAAGTGGATTGTTTTTGGGTTTCTTAAATCAACAATCTCGTGTTGTCGTCTGAATGAAAGTCTGTGATTGGAGCTTTATTTTCTCTATTGAGATTGAGACTTATTTCTTCTTGGTGTGTACTTCATTTCACGTGAGGTTGGTTTTGGTCGAGCCTTTATGGTGTTTCTCCGATGAAGAAAAAGGGAAATCTCTCTTGCCGTATGGATCTGGGTTTGATGAAGGAAGTTAGTTTATTTGTGACTGGTCTACTTCTCTTGAACCAATAATTTGCAAGTTTGGATCCTTGATCAAGAAAGTGGAAGAAAATCTCTCGTTTCGGTGGATGTGATATGGAAAACATTGGAACTTGGCATTAGTGTTGATTCAATAGAGAAGGAGCTCTTGGTGAGGTTGAACTCAATTTGTTTGCTTATGAATCATGTCACCGTTATGAAGACTCAAAGTTCTGTGAAAAATGTCTTCATCCGCTTCAATCACTAGTTAAAGATGTTGGGCGTCATGGCTATGATTCTTTCTCAAGGTTGGTGGAGCTTTCTCGGTGTCTACTGATTTCAGTTTTCAACTCTGAAAGTTGTTCTGGAAACCTTACTGCGAGATATTTCCAATGATATAGAGATATCTTTCTAGTTCCTTGTCATTTGATGAGAAACTGTTCCCAAAGTTAGATGTTCGCTGGTGTTTAGCATTTTGGATATGCTTTGGGAATTTGGTCTTAACTTTCAATCTGTAAATCCAAATTGTGATATGCTTTCTCCTGTGGTTTCATATTGTTGTCCTTGATTATCCCACAACATTTTGGAATTTTCTGGGCTGTTTTGTTTTTTCATCTAGGCTCTGCATCAAGACAGGCTCTGCATCAATGCAGGAGAAGAAGCTCAGTGTAAGACCTCATGGTTGTAAAAAGAAACAGAAGTTCTTAATGTTCCTAGGTCTGGTAATCACAATCAAAGTATTAAGTTCCATTAGTG
Organism: Camelina sativa; assembly: GCF_000633955.1. NCBI lineage: Eukaryota > Viridiplantae > Streptophyta > Magnoliopsida > Brassicales > Brassicaceae > Camelina > Camelina sativa. The sequence goes on along the minus strand of NC_025685.1, from coordinate 19,251,924 downwards.
AGTAAGACGAAGTTGTTTGTGAAGAAGTGTGGAAAGTCATCTGATCTGAAGGTGAATATCTTGCACCAAAGTCTGAAGTGTTCAAGGCAGACATTCACCTCTATGTCACTACCTCAAAGAATATTCAAGAAGACCTCTGGGTGTTAGAAGAGAAGAATAAGAGCGCTCAATTATTAAAGTTTAAAAGAAGGATTCACTTTCACTAGTAGTATAAGATGGTCGGGATCAATCTGAGGTAGAATACTCAGAGTTGTGTAACTCCGGTTCAGTTCTGCAAGGTTAGCGTAAGTGACATCTGCAAGGAATGTTGTTTGGGATCAATCTGAGGTAGAATACTCTGAGTTGAGTAAAACCGATTATGTTGTAACCTAGGAAGCTGAAGTGTCTTGTCAGTGAAAGTTGGGACATCGCTTTTGAAATTCAAGAAATTGTTGCTGCTCTAGTTTTAAAATCTGAGGATTGTTTATGAGGTTCTTCTTTTGTGTGTTGAAGATGGATGTTCCAAATACTGAAACAACAACTGCTACAGAAGTTGCAATCGTCTATCTTATTCACTGGTTCACTGTTGGGATCAAAAGATGTTGTTTAAAGGTTGCCTCAAGGTATATTCATCTGGATTTATCTCAACATTACTCTTAAGGTGAAGAATATTTTTATGGCCATGATGTCTTTTCGGTTGTGCAAGCAACTAGTGTGTGTGTGTGGTTTTGTACTAAATCTCTGGTCTGTATATTGCTTGAGGTTCAGGAGGAGTTTCAAGAAAAGCATGGGTGTGATATGTATTGTAACTGGTTGATTTGGAAGATACCTCTACTTCATGAAGTACAGTATATGGATCTCTGATCTGCCTTAGTAAAGAAGAGCGTCTTGAAGCCTATATTTGCAAGGATGAAAAACAGTTTTCGATTAAGACTACTTGAACAAGCTAGTCTACAGAAGCAAAGACAGAAGTTGAGGCTATTCAGTCAGTGCTACATTTCACAAGATCATCATGGTTCGAGAGAATTGTCTATGTTTCCGCTGCGACTACAAAGGTATTATTTTGATGATCATGTTATTGCTTCTGATCAGTTTTGCTTCCCATTGTTCAAAGGCTGCGATTTGAAATGAAGCACCATGCTTGCTAGTGCTAATGAGGTTATGATTGAGTTAAGAGTCATCAGGTTCAAAGAGGATTTTAAGATGTTCTCACAGTTGTGTTCTCAAAGAAGTGTTCTCACAGTTGTGTTCTCAAGGAAGTGTTCTCGGCTCAGAACTAGTTTGTGTTTCGTCTTCAGAAATTAGCTGTCCTGTGCGTACGGCAGGCTTTGATCCTGATCCTATTGGCGACAGCGGTACATTTCTGAAGATGGGTTAACTAGTTCTGAGCTACTCTCATATGTGTCATTGTAACCAAGTAATCATTGTCAATGGTTTGATGGCTGATATCGTGTTCTGGTTTTATGATTTTGGTATGTGTGAAGTTTCTGCAGTGTTCAGGCAAGTTTGAGCAGACTCTTAACATCAAAGCAAGAGGAGGATCATTATTTTGCATAATGAGTTCTTTATTGGACTATGCTCTTGATATGTTACTTTTTACCTTAGTTATGCACTCAAGCAGAGGGAGCTTTTATGGCTGCCTTGCAGGATGAGTTAGTGCCATTGATTGCTTGAGTATCAAACTGCGCTTAAAAGGGAGACTTCTTGTACTTACTCCCATTTGCTAGTTGTTGGGTCTGCTATGCTTGTGTCATTGCTGCTGTCACAACTTGAAGGTGTTTGATAAATGCAGAAGATGGCGTTACATTCAAAATCCAAGGTTTGATGATGATGAGTTGGTTTCATTGTATGAAGTGGAATATCAAACTGAGCTATAAAGGGAGACTCTCTGATTTACTCCCATATGCTAGTTGTTGTTGTTGCTATGCTATGTCGTGGTTGCAGGCAACACTTGGACGCGTTTGATATTCACTGAAGATGTGATCAGGTCAAAATCAGGAACTTGATGGGTTATGATTAAGGGAGAGCTAGAGTCCTTCAACTCAATCAACAAGGGAGAGATTGATTTGTGTGTTGACCGAGTTTGAAGTTGTTTGAAACGGATGTGCCAAAAGAAACAAGAACATGATATTTACAGGTTGCAGATCATCAACGTTTATCAGTCCTACAATTCAATCAACAAGGGAGATTGAAGATACATTGTGTTGACAGAATTGTAAGACTGACAACAAGGCGTAAAGGAGCAACTATTGAAACAAAAGAGAGAAGATCACAATGACAGAATCCTCTTAAGGACAATGAAGCTGCCAAAGATTATGCTACAACATGAAAGCTTGAAGATCATCAAGTGCAAGAATAGAGAAAGCTTGAGTTCTATAACTCAGTAACAAAGGGAGAGATTGAAGATATATTGGTGTTGTTACTGGTTATACAACACAAGAGAGATGATCAAGAAGCAATGAGTAAACCTGATACAACCAAGAGTACAGACACAGATTCATTGAACGTTGCAGTGAACAAGTCTGATACAAACACATGTTCAGACATAGAAGCAGTGAACAAGATGGAGCATGTGTAACCAGCTACAAACACAGACGCAATGATTCCTCATGAAGAGAATCAGAGAATACTAGCTCAGCCAAGACAGCTCAATGTGAAGTCACATGGAATGAAGTGACATGCTGAACCTTGGAGTCTTATCGAGAAGATCCAAGAAGTGAGAGCTCAACCAGTCATGCTTTAAGCTCATGAGAACAAGTCTTTCATTAGCAGCTGCGTAAACCTGAAAAGCACAACAGAGCAGAAATAGGTTTTAGCAGTTGAGTATACTTGAAGTGCAACAGAGCTGAAAATAGAGCATACAACTTGTAGTGGCTGTGTAGTGCAACAGAGCTGGAAACAAGGTAAACCTCGTGAAGAGGTTGTGTAGTGCAACAGAGCGGAAAAGCGTCAAGTTGCAGCAAACGGTGGAACGGCTGTGTCAGAGAAGCATGCTTGTGTTAGGTACGGCAGGAACAAAAGTATGGGTCAAGTTGACAAAAAGAGAACAAGCTTTTACCCAGAAGACAAGAGGAAGAAGCTTGTGGAACCTAGGGTTTGTGGAGAACTCTAAGAGGTATAAAAGGAAGAGGTGGTAACAAGGAGAAGCTTACGCACCCTAGACCTAAAATTGAGAGAAGCACACATGTTGTGTGTGGTGTTGTCCCACCAGTAAGATAGAGAATCTGCTGGTGGTTTTNCAGAATCTGCTGGTGGCTTTTGTAGAGGTTCACACTCGTCGGAAAAGATAAAGAGTGGTGGTTCCTTTAGTTCATGTAGATTAGAGTGGTAGGCACAAGTGTGTGCTAGATACCATTGGCAAATGTGACTTTTGCGTTCTAATTCTATTGAATGATTCTGGACTTGGTCCCGGGGATGTAGGTTATCCGAACCCCGTTAACAAATCTCTTGTGTCGTCTCTTCACTATCCTTTCATCTCTCTGTTAAGCATCGCACATAGAGATCTGTCATACAAGTCTGTAGATCTAGCACGCATCTCATTATTTCAACAACCATCAATGGTGTAAACATGCTGGTGAGTCAGAATTATTACAACAAACATGAAACTAAAGCAAGTTTAGATTACAAAGACGAAATTAGAACTATTGGATGATGGGGAAACAGGCTGAACTCCAGATGATGCACATCAAGACTGAGAAGTCAATGAAGATCATTGAAATTGGTCTTGAAGCATACATCATAGGCTTAAGATTTGGAAGTTTCTTACTTATCACCTCATCATCATCAAAAAGATTGTAGTCAATGGTCTTTATGAGTTTCCTCTACGACCTCACTTCTTCATCTGTTAAGCAGATCAAACACCAAAAGGTGTAGCAAAAGCATCCATTTCCTTGAACTGAAAAGTGATAATTATTGTCTAAACCAAACAAGAACCTAAATCTAAAGGTAGAAATCTCAGAGTCTAAGAGTCAAAACAATCTCTGAGAACAAAAAGTTTTATTCGGTTTTCATGGAGATTAATGCTCAGTCGGATAAAACCAAATTCCGGAACCCTTTCTGCGTTGGCGAGAGTTTCTCTCATTCTCTACTTGAATTTGTTTCCCTTTCCTGCGTTTAGAACTCTCTCCGTTTTCATAAAGAACTTTCTCTTTCCCTTTGATAACATCCTTAGGTTTTGATGAAGCTCCAAAACAGTTTGAGCTTGAAGAAGGTCTCGTTCTAGGAGGATATGCAGCTAGGAATTCCTCCAAATTAGGCCCCAGGGTAGGAGGTCTTGGCGGTTGTGAGATAGGAGAGTAGGAGGAGAGCTCAGAGCTAAGAGACGAAGGCTTCTCAATCAGAAAGCTGTAAATGTTGGATCCCTCTCCTTCTTCGAAAACAGGGGCTAGTGGAACATCAAGGATGTCCTCATGATAGACTAGGAGAACAAGATACGGGCAGTGGGAGGAATCATGGTTTATGCGAGAACAATTAGTACATATCCTCTTGAGTTTTTCATACTCGAAACCTATCATGGCCTTTTCACTTGATTCAAATCTGACTTTTCTCAAGAAACGCAAATGGTCTGTGATTCCAATGCCTATTTTTACTCTGATAAAAGCAATCTGCGAAGAAGTTTCTTCATTGAAATCCAGATGGACAATCTCTCCAATAGTTTTGGCAATAAACCTAGCAGTTGCTTCTGAGACATAAGGCAGAGGTATACCTCGAATTTGAACCCACATATCAATACTTGTAAGAAATTCCAGCTCAGGGAAGTCTTCCCACCTTTGCAAAGCTTCAAACCAGTTATCAACCATCCAAGGTCCCATTCTAAGAACGTCAACCATATCAACTTCTGAAGAAAACAGGAACTGGACATAACTGTCATCCAATATCCGACCATGGACCCGCAATGCTATTCCCCAAAGAGGAGGTAAGTATGAGATCACACGACGAAGATCTTGCTCTCTGGGGTTCAAAAGTCTCCCAATCAAGCTAACTTGGTTCCTGGCTAACATACCAGCATAATTCTCATGTGGAATAAATAGTTCTGGGTCATCTCTACCCAAAACCATATACTGCAAGTCATTCCACAATTCTTCAGACATGAGAAAGAAGCGAAAAGAACAAGAAAGGAAAGGAGATAGAAATATCTGTAAGACTAGGAAGGAATATATAGGAAATAGAGAGGTATAGAGAGTAATAAACAACTTAAGACTTAGGGCTTAAGAGATAGGATACAGAAAGTCAAAGAAGACAAAAGGGAGGGTAAACCAATGTAAGGGATGATTATGATTATGAAAATAATCAACGCTTAGAAATAAGGAACCAAACTTTTTGTCTTTCTGCCAAAGGTTAAAACCCACCTCAAAAAAGGACCTAATATAAGTAAATATAGCTAAACAAACCCAAGGGAGAAGGAAACCTATGACAACAAAGTGATGTTGGACACGTTGCAGGTCTGACTCATACTTTGTTCTTGATTAAAAAAATATGTTAGCCAAATAGGAGGTCCCCGTGCAACATAAGAAGACAATCTCAGGTCCATAGTAACACTTTTTGCAATTAGTAAGGCTCCATTGTTGCAATTTGTTGGCTCAAAAAGGAGAAACCAGTTTGGCTTATCAATCGAAAACGTAATGAGCGGATAGATAAAGCTTGCTAATGCTGGCCATTGATGAGGATTGTGCATCGCATTAATGATTTCCATGGTAGATGCACCAAAAGTCACATGCTCCAAATGCAAACTAGCCATACTTTCTAGCGCCCATTCCCAACTTTTAATCTTGGCATCAAATATTGAAGCAACAGACGCAAAGGATCTTCGACTATGAAGAACAACATTACCTGCATGATCTCTTAATACCCATGAAGCCCCAGATAAACACAATCTTTTCGACCAAGAGAATCCAATATTACATTTGACTTCCCCCTGCAGAGGAGGTTGCCATCTCTGGTCCTGCTGTAATAGAGTCGAAGTCTAAGACATATCCTGTCTATGAAGTATGAACTGAAGACCAATCCCTAGTGATATCTAAAGCTTTATGCACTATAACATCCGGAGGCAAACCAGAACCTTCAAAGAGAAGGTTATTCCTATTTTTCTATACATGCCAAAGGATCCAAGCAAAAGCAGACTTAAGATCATCAAGAGAATTTGCTATTTTTTCCAAACCAAAGAGATAGTACATATTTTCAAAAATCGAGTTACCAAAACCCAGGAATGGAGAAGGAATGTTAGATAAAGCCCAAACTTGTCTTGTGTAGGGATAGAGAAAGAAAATGTGATTAATTGATTCCACCTCTGCATCACATAACATACATCCATCAAAATTCCTTATTGCTCTTGTTCTTAAGCGTTCAGATACTGCAAGGGCACCATTTAAAGCTTCCAAAGGAATTTGAATTTTTGGAGCTGTTTTCACTAACCAACAGGCTTGTATAACCGGATTTATGGAAGGACGAGTTTCCGCAATGAACGAGAGTCTCTTTCTTCACCTTTCTAAACATCAAGTCATAACCAGATTTTACTGAGTAAACACCATTTCTAGTCTTACCCCAGCAACATGAATCATCAAAACCAAGCCTAGGTTTAATAGCTTTAATTTTGTTGATTTTTGAGTGATGAAACAATGATCTTAAGAGAGGATCATTCCAAATTTCAGTTTGATGACTGAAAAGATCTGCCACTCTTAGCTTGATGTTCATTAACGAGTGAATGCCTACAGGTCTAGTAGCTTTACTGTCATATAACCAATTGTCAACCCAAACAAAAATATTCTTCCCATTTCCAATGAGATATTTAAAACCTTTGGTAAGTAGTTCTCGACCAAAGAGAATACTTCTCCAACCATAAGAGGGATTCCTTCCTAGTGCAGCCTGTAGAAACTCCCCATTCGCATAATATCTACTTTTGAAAAATCTTGAAAAAAGGCAGTCCGAATCATGGAAAAGCCTCCAAGCTTGTTTAGCAAGCAGAGCTTGATTGAAGATTTCCAAGTCTTTAAAACCAAATCCTCCAACAGATTTGGGCAAAGTCATTTTCTCGTAGCTTAACCAATGAATTTTCTTTTTATCTTGAGAAGTGCTCCACCAATAGTCCATCATAACTGAAACCAATTTCTTAATGATGCCTTTAGGAAGCTTGTAACAAGACATAGCATAAACTGGAAGAGCTAGAGCTATAGACTTTAAGAGAACTTCTTTACCTCCTTGTGAAAGATTTTTGGCAAACCAACCAGTTAACCTTGATTGAAGCCGATCCTTTATAAATCCAAGCAATTGTTGTTTCGATCCACTCAAACACTCATGAAGATCTAGATATTTTCCTACACCACCTTCTGACCAAATTCCTGATTTCTCTTTGATCCATTCCCAATCAAGATTATTTGATTTAGTCCCAAAAGTGGTAGCTGATTTTTCCTTGTTGATCATTTGACCAGACATCAATTCATATGTTTGTAAACATCTCACCATCTCAGCACACTGTAATCTATTCACTTTACAGAAAAATAGAATGTCGTCTGCAAACAACAAATGACTAATTTGTGGACCAGATTGGTGAAACTGAATACTAGTGATGTGTCCTTTCATTGCAGCTTGATCAAAGAGATGGATCAAAGCTTCCATACATAACACAAAAAGAAAGGGTGAGAGCGGGTCTCCCTGTCTAATACCTCTTTTAGGCTTGATTAAACCCACTGGCTGTCCATTCATTATTACTGAGTAGCTAAGAGAAGAAACACAACCCATAATCCTGAAAATCCAACGATCATGAAATCCCAAAGCTTGAAGCATGTCTTTTAAAAAACTCCATTCCAATTTGTCATAAGCTTTAGACATATCTGTTTTAACCATTATAAACTCTTGAGATATGGATGGATGAGTGTGGAGGCTGTGTGCAATTTCATGCGCAATCAGAAAATTATCAGATATTAATCTTTCTGATACAAACGCTGCTTGAGTTGGAGAGACTATCGTTGGCAGATGTTTTTTCAGTCTATGCACAAGAATTTTTGACACTATCTTGTAAATCACAGAGCATAAACTGATAGGTCGAAGATCTGTCATTCTTTTAGGAGCCTGTATCTTTGGGAGAAGACACAAATGAGTGTGGTTCCAACCCTCAAGAATGCAACCAGAATAAAAAAAACTGAAGAATCTCTCTAATAACCTGCTCCTTTATCACTGGCCAATATGTTTTGAAAAAGAAACCGGTTAAACCATCCGGTCCCAGAGCACTCTCATTACTAACCTAAAAAACAGCCTGCTTGATCTCTGCAACGGTAACATTTCTTGCCAGGTCTTGATTCATATTGGGTGATACTCTGGGTTTAAAGTTAAGAAGACACTCCTGGAGCTGAACTGGAGACGAGGACTTAAACAGATCCAAGAAGTAATTGACCGCAACCTCTACTTTACCAAGCTCTGAGAATTGTTCAACCCCCTTATCATCAACTAGGAGAGGGAATGCGTTTTTCACTCTAGCAGCTTTAACAGATGCCTGAAAAAAATTTGTGTTTCTGTCCCCATGAAGAATCCATTTTTCTGAGCTTTTTTGTCTCCAATAAATTTCTTCATCTCTAAACGTTGTTGCTAGTTCACGTTTAATTGCATTTATCCTAGAGAAATACAAATTTAAAGATGCATCATGTTTTGCCAGCTCTTTTCGTAGTCTTTTGATCTTAATCTCTGAATTACACCACACCTTTTTCTTCCAGCCACCAATCGCTTTTCTGCAGCTTTCAAATCTTTTCATTACAGAATTGTTGATGTCCGTAGAGCTATTCTCATAGATTTGTAAATTACATCCATAAAAGATGGATCCTCTGACCATCGTTTGTCAAACCAAAATTGCCTCTTGACAAACTCCTTTTCAGTAGACAAATTGACCAAAACCGGCTTATGATCAGAACCTAACTTCTCAAGAAAACACTGATGGCTACTTGGGAACATAGAAAACCATGCTGGGTTGCCAAAGCAATGGTCAAGTTTACATTGAATCCACTGTTTGTTCCTAACTCCTTGATTGCTCAAGTAATTACCCGATACACTTAACCGCAAGGCAGTATATACGGGGTCGAATCCACAAGGACCAATGGTACACTAAAGATTTGTGAGACTTGTAAATAGCTAAAGCAGACGAATGTTTGTTTGTTTGGTTTTCAAGTTTGTAAATAAAAATGCAAAGAAATAAAATCGATTAGCTTATAAGATTAAACCATTGGGTCATAGGGTTTTTCAGAAATCAATGACTAATGAGGAATTGAAATATGGAATTCAATAATTAAGAACCGTTCGAGAACATGAACACAAGAATAGATTAACCCTCTTTCAAGGCATTAGAAACTAAACTTGACTAATATTTTGCTAAACTTTCATTTGCAACCTCATAGCCAATTTTGCATTACAATCAAGTTCATTAAGTTCACAATGCGTCCTAACATCAACTTTCGCAAGCTAGAAATACATTGTTCAATTCACACTCATTCAGGCATTCTATCGAACACTTTTGATGCATAGAATGACCTATAGTCTAAAACAAGGTGATCAGTCCTATTTTAGCATTAATATCATGTGAATCAAAGAACCTAAGGATTAAGAACTCCAAAAAACAATTAAAACATCAATTCATTGAATCTCCTAATTGGAACCCTAAAACCCAATTGGAGAACTACTCACACATAGCAAAAGAGAAAAAAAAATCATAGATAAAGAAAACATGATTATATTGCAGAAATAATAAGAAATGGTTTAGAAATCTTCTCCTAATTTTCAATGAGGATGGATCTCTAGAATCCCAAAAGAGCGGCTTACAAAAAGTCTCAGGTTGCAGAAAGAAAGAGTAGAATAAAACTTAGAGTTTTTCTCCCAGCAAATAAAAGGTATTTATAGAGTTCTGAAAATAAGGTAAAAAGAGTAACAGCCTAGTTAAGACATTTCTCAGCCAGGCGGGTTTTGCCGTGAAACTTGCCGGGTTAGACTTCGCTTCTCAGCCAGGCGGGTTCCTCAGATAGGCGTGTTTTAACGTGAAAGTTCCTGGGTTAGACTTTGTTGCTTAGCTAGGTGGATTCCTCTGGTAGGCTGGTTTTCACGTGAACCAACATCCATCTCTTATGCTTGTTTGCATCCATGATTGCTCATTTTTCTTCCATTTTCCTCCAAAGTGTTCTAAAACCTATAAAGACTCGATAAAGAACTTAAAAACTCCAAAAACACACTTTGACTCAATAAAAAGTATAAAATAAGAGAGAAAACAATGACTCAAAACGGATAAAAACTCCATATATCACTCCTCCCCATGTGAAATCATTTCCCGAACTACGAAGTTCAGCTAAATCACAGTTCGCCAAAAACTCTTGAAAAGGATGAAAAGAACTGAGATCCCTCAACGGCCCTCCCAGTTTCTCCTTATTAGATAATATAGCGTTAAAATCTCCAACCATACACCAAGCTTCTGATCTAGACAAACCAAACTCTGCAATTCTATCCCATACCAAAGATCTGAGACCAGTGATTGGGTTCCCATACACACAAGAAAGAAACCAAACCTTAACACCATCAGAAACTTTCATATCTATTATATTTTATCAACAATCAGAAACTCTATATCAATACTATCTTTCCAAAACATTGCTAGCCCACCACTAGCACCTATTGGTTCAACAGTCTTAAGGTTACTATAGCCTAACCAACCTTGAACCTTTTTGACGACAACATTTGAGTTCTTTGTCTCCATGAGGAATAGAATATCATGAAAATGAGCCTTTCTCATTTCCTTGAGGTGTAGGGTTGTCCAGGAATTCCCCAATCCTTGACAATTCCAGCTCAAAATACCTATTGATCTTGCGGAAGTTCACCTGGAACCACCAAATTCTTGTCTCTCTGGAGACTTTTGGCCAATCCTATCCCTTGTTCCTGAATCACATTGCTTTCACTGATTTCCAACTTTTTATCTAGACCCTTATCAAGTGTTTTCATGTTTTTCCCTTTACGATCTTTGGTATTTTTTATCCAAGATCTAGGACGTTTAGCAGAAGGTAAAACCTGGTTCAAACTCTTAGAGGAGGAAGCCTCTATATCACCCAAACAAAAGGTTGAAGGAGAGCAGTTGAAGGAATTACCTTGAGACAAACTTTGAAGAGGAGATTCAGCAGTCAAATTCTTTGGAATCCTTGAGTCAGCTTTGATTGCATCAGCTAGAAGTTTAGGAGGGTTACAATTGATGACAGAGAGGTCTTTACTCGAAAGATCTAAATCCTTGCCTTTATTCAGCAACTTTGAAGAATCGGGATAAACATTCAGGGATTGAGGATCACCAGCTAACTGAACAAAAGGACATTTACTCTTATCATGAGTCAATCTCTGAAACTGAAAGCAACGTTTGCGAACTCTCTCGTAGTCTATTCCAATCTTGAGTATCGCTCCATTAGGAAGTTGCAGTTCTTTGAAGTTTTTTAGCCCTTTGGAAACATCAAGCAAAATACGAACCCAAACATATGCCTGGCTTTGCGCCTCTTTCTCATCGAAGGGCAACTCAAGTACTTGACCAACGCACCCAGCAATTTCTCTAATAGTTTCCTCCGTATAATGATTAAATGGTAAATTACGAAGCCTAATCCACACCGGTGGAAACATTAGATAATTCGCAGGAGGATTTTCAACCCATCTTTCCATTACAACTCCCCAATCGTCTTGAGTTCACACCCCAGTCTTTAAGATTTCGTTTATATCCTCTTCATACTTAAAGATGAACTGAAAACGATATCTTGATAAGGCAACACCTCTAACCCTGTCATACAATCTCCAAATCCTTGGCATCTCCAAGATCCAATTAGACATACGCTGATTGTCAGGATTTAAAAACCTTCCTATCAAGCTCCTTGAGTTTCTTTCCGACGAGAAAAACTTAGGAAGATTAGATAAGACTAGGGGTTTATTCTCTTCCTCAGTAATTGACATCTCTTGAAGATACTGCTCCAAGTGTTTTTCCATTTTAGATCTGAAGTAGCAAAGAAAACCTGAAACCCAGTAATTCAAAGTAGAACCTGATTTGTTTTTGTCGATGAACCGGACAGAAGACGGTGATATCTCCGGTAATTAATCTGCTCAGAAACCTGAATCCAAGAGATAAGTTCTTAAGCCCAAACTGTTAGGGACGGCTGTGAAATTGACGGCGACAGAAGAACAAAGCTAATCAGCAGCTAGGAGAGAGAACACAGCATTCCTCTAGAGACAGGAAAAAATAAAGGTTGCGTCTCATTTCATTTATATGCCTGTTTCAAACTTTCAATCCATTTTCCATAGATTAGGTCCAATTCAAAGCCTGCATATGTTTGAGCCTAGTCAGGCCAAATATTTTGAACCTATATTTTAAATAATAAACATTTCTTGTAATATAAGGATGACAAAAACTGTAGCGTCAATTAATTTTTTTTTTTTTTAAGAATATATAGTTACTCTGTAGCGTGTAAGGCTGCAGTATATTAATATCATTCAACAAAGACTACGAATACAAACATACGATGTTCTATACGACTATACAGAATAACACACGAGTACGTACCAAATAATATTACAGTATATATATGATCAAGGTTAAGGACTTACTCCAAAACCTAAAGCTTCGAGAACTTCAACTGGATCAAGTTCATCAATATCCCTTTCTTCAACCTTAGCCCAATCAATATACTTATCCACTGGGTCTACCTCATCCCTTGTGACCGAAGACGATAAGTTGGTTTCACGAGGAAGTGTTTCTTGAGTTTGGTTCTCCCTTGATTCTTGTAATGCATTGAGCTGGGCTTCAACAACTTCAAGAGTATTGTATGGAGGATATGAACTGTACGTAGGGTGTGGAACATGTGCTGGTATTGATGGCGGTGTCGTTGAGAAAAGAAATGCATTGTTGAAAGTGTCCTGAAAATAAAATCATCGTAACAATAATACGAATATGTGATTTAATTGATAACGTATATTTAAGATATCAATATTGTTTACCTGATGATGAGAATCAACTGTTGATGGTACCGTGGGCGATATAAAAGTTGCATTGTCATATGAATCATGAATGACACAACCATCGTTGAGGTGAAGCTGTTGTTGCGCATCCATCCACTGTGGCTCTATAGTCATATATGGATTGATAAAACCTTGAGCCATGTTGTAAATCTGACCGTCGTTGAACTGTAGATTTCCTTGAGTTGGATACATCGATGGCTCGTACATTGAGAATGTGTTGCTTGTGTTTTGAGTAAATTCACTCAATGAAAGACAAGCCATGTTGTAAATGTGACCGTCGTTGAACTGTAGATATCCTTGAGTTGGATACATCGATGGCTCGTACATTGAGAATGTGTTGCTTGTGTTTTGAT
>NC_025685.1:19225776-19235267 GCF_000633955.1 Camelina sativa | reverse complement strand
GATGATAGACGGTTGTTGTGAATAGTTCATTGTGAATGGATTTGTTTCTCCCTCGGGAAAATGGTATGACATTAATGGTAATAACCATTGCTCTTGTGCATATGAAAATGGTTGTTGTGATATAGAAGCTGATGTCGCAACATAGTCGTTGTGTTGACTAGGTAAAGTTGGAGTCGTACTTGCCTTAAAATATAGTGTCTCAAACATATTGCGTTGACTTTTTGCAAAAGCCTTTTGCATTCTTTGTGCTTTGCGTCGACATCTCTGTAAACGTCGATCGTTCTACAACATACATCAATTTTTAAAAAAAAAACTTTTATCGCACATGCTTACCATCACATATATACTGTATGTCTAAATTAAGGGCAAATAAAAAATAATAATAAGGTTACCTCAATAAGCCTGTAGAGTGATCCTTCGACTTCTTTTTCTTTCTTTGGTTTTGGCTTCACAGCTCCCACACGTCTAGGCTTTCTACTTAATATTGTATATCAATATGTTCATACTCTTGTAAGTATGATTAGGTTTTTTAAAATAACATGAATAGCTTTGGAAAGAAACTCTCATATGAATACAGTTTTTTTCTCTTACATTTTCACTTGTCGGCGAGATATCGATGAGTTTAATGAAGCACATGTTTTAATGTCACGAGCACTTTTAAAACCTGTAGAAGCAATATAAAAGATAAGACATTATTTCTTTATGTATACATTATTTGTCTGAATATATATATATATATATATATATATTGGTTTTTAATTAATTTAAAATATAGGAAAATAAAAAAGACACATCAACAAAAATAATCCAAATTCAAAATTTAGTAATGATGAACATAAGAATTTTTTTATATGCCATAACAGTTTTTTATGTGATATTAAGAAATATAAATTAAAAAGAGCCGCAAAAGATAAATTTAGTGTAATGTTATATTATAAACACTACTCTTTTTAATTATTATCTAGATAAGGACCCACTTAAATATGAGGACATATATAGAAATAAATATAAATATTTACTACTGATATTTGAATTCTCAATAATAATCCAAATATTTTCCTTTTAAATTTTAATCTACTAATTTTTGTGTTAAACCGGATTTCAACCTCATATATTACCTTTTGAAATACATTCTATTCCATTATTATGAATCAAATTTTAATTACATATACTCCATCATATATATATATATTATCTCCTCTATATTATTTTTGACATTTTTATATTAAAAAAATGTGCATTATATCAAATTTATATCTTAGTTAGTATTATGAACTTAACAAAACATAATTAGTTATAAAAATCCCAATTCGTTTTTTGAAAAAAAAAAAATTTATTAAATATAATTTTCTCTATGTTCTAGTATCATAAGAAATAATTTTATCTCATGTTAAGCTAATTTTAAATGATATAAAATTTGTATAATAAAACGTAAATATATATACTAAAATTCTCGTTAAGTATCCGAGAATGCATTCCTACAAACTCAAATTTTACAAATATTTTAAATAAGAATATTAAATATATATATATAGTAAAACATAAAATTTAAGAAAAATTATTTAAATAATAAAAAATCACAAATTTTTCTTTTTTTTTGTTAATTTTTTTTTTTTGCTTTAAAACTAAAAACATTGGATATACACATGTATATTAATATTTTTAAATGTATAATTTTTAGTTAGGTTTTAATTTTGTTAGGGAATGAAAATTATTATCTTAACACATATTAAAAATTAAAAACTTATCAATAAATTTGAAACATATCATGAAAATTACTAATCTTAAAACCAAGTTAATATAAATAAGATCATCTAAGAAAATGAAGATGAACATACGTCTAAGATACTGATTTGTTCCATCTCGTATGGTACACTTTCCAAGTCTATATTTCTGAAAAAATAGAAGACTTATTAAACATTCAGTAAATAATAACGACTAAATTTAATTTCGAGTCATTTGAAAAATATAAGAATGTAAATAATTACTTGAAGATGACTCTTTACATGGTGAATTGCAATTCCTTCAACTTTCATCGTTTCTTTAACACTTTTCGGCGTTGCCTCTATATAAACAACATAATTCGTGAAATAAGTTCGTGATATCATTATATGTATTAATACACTATATATATTAGTAATCGTATGCATAATGCCTCGATTTTTTTGGATATTTTAGCCTTATAGATTGTATAAGAGTCAACTAAGTACTTTTAAGTCAAATCCAATGAATAAATAAAAAATACATATTTTAAGTCTATTGTGTAACCGAAAAATAACTTTTTACTAATATATGATTATATTTCTCGTAAAAATATATGAATGCGATCACACATGATAAAGTTGTAAAATAATTAACTGATATCAAATAAAAACGACAAATTATCGATCGATAAAACGAAAAAGTCCAAAATAAAGATGTTTGAATGCATTGAACTTATTCGCCGCAAAGAAAATGTTGGATAAATCATACACATTCCAAGTTTGTTGCTTAAAAAAATAAAAGTATCATCATGAACAACAACTTAATATCTAAAATTTCCCAAAATAAGAATTTAAAGTCTTATGCCAACAAAAACAGGCTATAAACAAACTAAATAAAAGACAGATGTATAGTTTTAAACATGCCATAATCCAAATTTTAATATAAAAAATGGAAATGATTTTGAATTAAACGCTCTAAGTCAACTCTTGTAGAATCGATACTATAAACAAAAGAACAATACTTATTTCATTTCACCTCCTTGTAAAATTAGGAAATAATATATATATACATTATTGTAAAATTAAAAATTTTAACTATTTTTTTATAAACCCAAACCGACATATAATTTCATTCTAATTGTAAAATCTAAACCCTAAACAATTTATTTGTAAACCCAAACTAACACATAATTTTGTTCTAGTTGTAAAATCTAAACCAAGCCAATATTTAAATTTCCTAAATTAAAAGTATACAGAATTTGTTTCCTTAATTGGTTTTGCTTTTTAATTTTATTTTAATTTATTTTTAAAATGAAATAATGTATAGAAAATTTTGATTGGTTGAAAAGAAGGAGGTGAATGGAGAGGTTCACCTCTAGGGGTGAACCTAAGTATTTTTCTAAACAAAATATCGTACCTTATATGACCGTTGAAAATGGATCCAAAGTTAAAAGATAAATAAAACTAACCATAAATATTATATATATATATATATAACTATTATGCAAACTATGTATTTTCAAAACACAAACAATTGAAGATAACAAAACACAAAATCACATATGTATTTTCAAATTGATGCAAACTAATCGAATATAATCTAAAACACAAACAATTGTTATAGCTTTAATCTTCTTTTTTCATCTAGAAAATATATCTTAAGATCGATGAACAGTAACATCATATATATATGTATATATATGAAATTCTATATCAATATATGATGATCACAAGTTTATAAAGATTGATTTCATCATAGATTATATGCATGCAATGATGTCATAAAAATCATAGAATCCAAAGAAAACTTGGAAACCATGAGAAAAGTATAATTTTATTATGGACACAAACATGCAAAGTTAAAGTAGATCAATATAAGTGACGAAATGAAGAAATGAAGAACTCAAGAAATATATATGTTACTAACTGTTCGGTCCACCAAGTTTTTCCACAGCATTAACAAAGCATTCGTGAAGGTCGCTTGACCACCGCAATCGTGCCTTTTCATCTGATGTGTAGAAAATGTAAGGCGTAATCTTTGATGAAGATGATCTCTTTCCTTTTTCAATATCTTTCTTAGATTTTTCTAACTTTTCTTTGTATGTCTCCTTATAACCACCTGTACTTTGTAGGATAAACTCTATTTCTTGCTCACTTAAAACCATTGAGACCTTTTTTTCCTTGTGATGAAAGTGATGATGAACGGAAGAAGTGCTACGACTCTCTTCGGATGTGACAATTTCTTTTCCTTTTTCTTTCTTCTTCATCTCTTGGGAACTCATTTCTATATAGCTTCTTAACTCAATGAGATCTTTCAAAGCTTTGTGAAGTTTTTTCTTTTTTGGTTTGATTTGTTCTCAAGTCAGAGTGGTTGAGAGCATAATAGGAGAGAAAGAAAAAACTAAATATAATCATGACTTAAAAGAAGGAAAAAAGCTTTTTTTATTCAATCTCAAAAACAAAAGATTCAAGGTTCATTGTACAGTAACTAAGAGTTAAGGTAACAAAATGTATTGATCTGTAAGTAAATGATTGGCTTGTGATTTCTAAATCCCACAAGAAGATTAAAAAAAAAAATTGGACCCACCATTTTAATATGGTTACATACTCATTTCAGAGAATGACAAAAATGTTGTAAGTTAAAGTTAGAAGAAGCCAAGAGATATTGAAAACGGCCTGCTATGCACTTGCTATTTTTTCTTTCTCGTTTTTTTTTTTTTTTTTNGATGACTACTTATAAAACTAAGTTGGCAATTTTCAAAAAACAATTGAAGTTTTCTAAAGAAAGATTAGGAGTAACCACAGAGATAAAATTAACATTTTTGATTGTATATAAAATGTGCATCCATGTGTATATGACATCAAATATGTGAAATCTATAACATATATATATATATATATATATAAAGGAAGTGCAAGAAGATAATGAAATTTATGGTTCCTCTCATTGCAATTCAAAACGTTAATGATATATGATTTTACGAACATAGTTAAAATGTAATTGCTGTGTTCAAAAAAAAACAAAAAGTTAAAATGTAATTGCTCGTATTGTACACATACAAAATAGTTAGAGTTAGAAACTATGTTTTAATATCCAATTACTTCCAACACTTTGGTTTGACTTAATTAGACAATGCTATTATCCTAAGTGGCGATTATGATTCACCGACACTTTAAAGTTTCTTTCATGCATATACGATACGTATCTCTTACTGAAACAAGTTTTCTTAATGCAGTAGTGTTATAATGTTTTAGATGTTGCTAATGTATTTTTTTTCTTTACCATATGCGATTTCATATTGAGCACTTATCGATATCACATATATATATATATATATATATAATGTATCTTTGTTTTAGTAAATTTCTTGTAATTTAGTTTGTGCAAAATGTGTAGTGTTTTGAAAGCAGAAAATCGAAATTTATGAAAGACTGTAAAGAAGAAGAAGAACACAAAATTGCTGACTGAATCACCTTCTTTTATTGTAACAACTTCTTTGTTTCTTTCTACTTAATGCATGCAGAAAAAAATAACTTTTCAAAATTGATTTTTCCTTTTTCCATAGTCGGTAGATTTCAGTAGCATTGTGAAGTAACTCCAAAACTTTATTTTTATTGAATATGCATGGTTTTCATAGTTCAAAAAGGGCATTGTATACAAAACATAGATGTCGTGAAAATAGAATTTGCCCTTCCTTTGTTACATATTATTAAATGAACAATTATCCAAATGTTCTTTAGTTTTTGTCAGAATCGACGTGTTCAATACTTTAACCCCTTTTTTAATTTTGTCTTTTTTTGTGTGTGTAAGATTTTAATAAAAGAAAAGTATGGTTCTTAAATCGTAACTGTTATATCTTTTGTATTTTGTGAATGGTTTGTTATACTGATCCAAATTTGTATAGAGACTGTGTGTAATGTGGCATTTGGAGATGGAAGCTAGTTATGGGGAAAAGTATTGGAGAGCTTGTGGATGTAACGGGTTACCATTTAAAATTTATGTGATTTGTAACGTCAATAGAGAGTTTAGATATATATGAAGATATTATAAATAAATAAATAAACACATTATTTAAATATTTTGACAGCTGGTGCATTAAACGATGATTATTTTCTAATTCCACCAATTCCATCTATATCATCCACAAACGATGTTTGTTTTCTAATTCCAATCTCCCATAATCTGTTCGAACAAAAGTGATATTGTTAAGGTTTTTAAATAGTTAGAATAAGACTATAGGAAAAAACTAATAACTCTACCTTTTTCTTAATTAAAAAACCAATTAATCCTAGTATTCTAGAACATTCTGACGATTACATACCAAGGTTTGCCAATCCGATAAGAAATCACTAGTTAGTTTGTCTATATAAGGGGCTAACCATTTGTTTTTCAAAAAAAAAGAGGGCCTAACCATTTTTAAAAATATATATTGTCTCTCATTTGGAGTATAAATCATGTTACAAAATTAATAGGCTCGACTCCTCTCCACTTGAACGAAGAACAAGAAACATGCAACCACAAGCAAACAACATGCTCAGTGAAGTCGAGAATCTGATATGATCATGGGAAGTGGTGATGTGATCATGAGACCATCCAAGACGATCCTTAAGTCTTGTTCACCACGAACGAAGTCAAAGGTCAACTTTTCCAGCCAAACTACTATTTGGGATACATTCTTACTTCATCTAGAGCATATCTCGTGGTGGAATCAGTCTAATCAGAGTTCAGATGAAGAAGTTATTCATTTTACAACTCAGCTGAACTCATGGCTACGCGATTTGGACCTACGAGTATTCAAAGGAGGATTCCGACCAATTCAAAAGCATTCAAGGTATGAACCAAAATGTTCTGGAATCTTGATCCATTCCATAACCATGGAGAATTGGAATCACATTAATATCAGTTTATATGTGAAAGATATGGATATTTCAAGTCAGTGGATCTATCTTAGTCCCATTTTTGCGTATGAGCAAAAGACCGTGTTACACAGACCAACCCAGAAACTGTTTCGGTACAAAACCACTTGGAGGATGTTAATGAATCTCTTATGTTTCCAACAAGCTCAGAAAGAGAAGATTTGGCCCACGAAATACAAAGATACACTTCGTTTTCCAAAGGAAGTCAATCTAGTTCTACACTTGAAGAGCTTTAGGTCCAATTGGTTTATGACCTTCCAGAATTACGTATGGCAACCAAGAGCTGTTTCTACTAAGTCCAGGATGGAGCAAAGATACAGACCATGTTGTTTCTCATCAGCAAGTTGGATCAAAGAGTAAATATCAAAGAAGATTAAGGAAACACTTAATGGATCAATTCAAGATCTTATGGCCAAAGAGAGTATGGGAAAAACTATTGGGGATGATACCTATCAAGTTCACCCCACTTTGAGCCTAATTCAAGTCCAAGAAAGCCCAAAATAATCACTTTGTTTTGTGGTCAAAGTGGAGTGACGAAAATAGAGTTCAACTCACCTTGGGAAGACAAACTTCAAGAGTTGAATCTTCATTAAACTATCTAAGATTTAACTATCTATCTTTAATGTGTTTTAGTTTCAAAAATAATACTTGGCTTTGTGACCAAGTTTTTTATCTCTATATAAACTCATGTAATCTCATTTGAGAATCATCAACCAATTTTCCTTTTCATTTTATGAGTTTATCTCTTTGTTCTTTGTCTAGAACATTTCTTTGTTTTTTGGTGTGTAATATCCAAGAAACAACCTCCTTTTGCTGGACTAGTGTGTCATATCTAGCAGTGATTGGAGTTGGGAATATCAGCAACCTTCTGCAACTGTTGTGCGACCCCTCAATCCATCAAATCTCCCTTGTTGCATCTTGCACCTTGGCGAGTTTCTATCATTTCTAATCCGGCTGAGTGATCCTCGAATTTTGGGCGTATCAAGTGGGAAGGAGCAACAACAGTACAAGAAGATGCATTGCACAATCCAATTGAATCAAACGCAAAGTGTAATCTTGAGCATTCAAAAATGGATTTATTGGGTATGTAGGTGTGGATATAGAGAGCATTCAAATATCCATCTATGATGTTAAACCCAAGAGATTATTTTAGAATACGCTATGCCATATCATCTCGATTCAAAAACTAGATTTGGTTAAACAACTTCATATATATTTATAATATGATCCAACTTCATATATATTTGTAATAAAGATCCAACGATTATAAATTTCTTTACATTTATTGCATGAACGTCCATCAAACTAGTGATTACTGAATCGTATAACTGACATGAAACTACCCACAAGTGGTTGTGCTTTCAGCATCTCTGTAAAACAAAATCTTATGGATATTCTTATGTTTCGGTTGTGAACACCATAGTGCTTGTGCATTCCCATGTTTGCCTTCTGATGATATTGTCAAGATCTCGTCCTTGTTCGCGCAATGTTTGTTCTCCTCAAGCATGCCCATCACGAAGAGTACCTGAATGTAACCAAAAAAAAAAAAAGTTACACTAACAATTTATTAGATCGAGTGACTAGTTTGAAAAAAAACCCACTTACGGATTGGTTATAGATAATCTGAATGGGTGCTAATGGCCTCTACTCTGTCCAGTGATGCCTCTAAACGCCCGGAGCTCATGTTGAATAACGGTTCCTCAGTACCAAGGGCCCTGTTTCATTCATCAGCTAAGCATTATGACCAAAACAGAAGGGCAAAAGTGTTTTGTTTTGAAAAATACTGGATACATGAAGATTTGTGACTTGCCCAGTAACCTCTGGGAGTACAAAATCAGCTCTCCAGCCAAACCGGAGATCGATACCAGGACTAAGACCAAGCATAGTTTTGTTTCGAATCCGAGACACACCATCTCCACCCAAACATGTGGTAAGCTTCCATTTCCAACCAATTGCATTCATTTGAAAATTATGTCCAACACCAACCTGCATATGATTAGACTTAACAACATATGTATCAACAGCTTCCACATAGAGACACAAGAGACGGCATACAAAAACAACAAAAACCTGGAGGTTTAGGAATCTGGTCAGAGGAATCTTCTTTGATAAAACGCGAACTTCTTGGTGTAGTGGCTCAAATATAAACTTCCACTTCCTTTCTGGACATAGAGGCTTCAAAACCAGCTTGCGTGGTAATCATTCGTAGGTTCGTTGTATAACTGCATCAAGTCCAAGAAAAGACAATTTTTGAAACATCTCATGGCTGAGGGCTCAAACAACACAGAACATATGTGAGAATGCATCAATAGATGGAACTATCCCTCATAAACCCAATACCTAGCTCCATCAATCGAATGACCCATAGATACTCAAACTTTACAACTTCAAACAAGCTTTGCGTTGTGAACATATATTCATATGTTGTATCAAAAAAAAAAAAGAGTCAATGATGACACATCTCATGGCTCAAACAGCACAAGAACATATGCGACAATGCAATCGATAGATGAACTACCTCCAATCTATAAACCGAGTACTTAGCTCCACACTCAAATCCATAAAGTTCCAGACTTTACAACTTCAAGACAAGCTTCGCGTGGTAATCATTCGTGGGTTCGTTATATAACAGTACAGACGCAAAAAGACATCTCATGGCTCAATCAACAGCACAGAATCAGGTCTCTTTGAATACATATGTAAATGCACCAATAGATGTAACTACCCCTAACAAACTGAAAACTAAACAACTCCATACCCAATTTTATTTGTCAGTAAGACCAAAATTCAAAGATATGTTGAACCTAGACGAGAAAAGAAGATAGAGAGAGAGAGAGAGAGAGAGAGAGAGAGAGAGAGAGAGAGAGAGAG
>NC_025685.1:19222862-19225770 GCF_000633955.1 Camelina sativa | reverse complement strand
GAGAGAGGACCTCTAGATTGACGCCAACGCGAAGGCCTTGAAGCTCTTTGCGGAACTTGACGAATAGCTCCGACGGCATTAGGTTGATTTTGTAAAGGTCCTCCCATGACGGAGGCTCCTCCGGTCTCGAACTCGGCGGCTCCATACAAAATCCACCGCTCTCCACTTATCCCAACAAAACAAAAAGGACTTCTGGGGTTTTTGTTTCGGAAACACACCGGTTCGGGTCTGGTACCTCGTACCGGTACTATTTACCGGTTTAATAGGACCGGAGATTTAAAGAAGCCACTAAACCATTTGATCCAAGATCTCATTTTTATCAATTTAACAATTTATACAAGTAACAGCTGTTTTGCTGCTACAAATCACTTTACTTCACAACCGAAACAAAGCTACGTCGAAGGAGAAATTAACAAAGAAAAGCCTATACAAACTTGTTTCACTACAGAGAGATTCCAACATTTTTTTAGTTACACCATCAAACTCCTGAGATATGCTAAGACCTCCTAGCTTTTGATTTCCATTTCACAATTAAGGTTGCTCAGATGTAGTCTCATGCATCTGCTTTCTACGCTCGCCTGCTACTTCCTTCTGTAGTTCTGAGTTCGACATCCGCTCCACTTCCAAAGCTCTCTCAAGCTGTGACATTTATAAACAAAAAACAGATTCAGTTATCAAATTTTTCCACTACAAAATACCAAAAAGGTTGTTTCTTATGATTACATTAGCTGCCCTCATGCTCCATTCACTCAAAATTGCCCTCAGCCTTTCGTTTTCTTCAATATACTGCAACCAACACACAAACAAACTTAGAATGCTAAACAAGTCTTTAAAGATTTTTCTTACAATACCGGTTGTCTCTGCTAAACCTGATTGTTGGTACTGCTGACTCGCTGAACCTCTGCATCTCTCTCTGCTATCAAAGAACGAGCAAGCCTTAGCTCAGACTGAAGCTGATTCATCTGCCCAAAAAAAAAACATTAGCGCATTGTTAAAATTTACAAATTTGTTATAGAGTTTTTGTTTCATCATATAGAGAAAGACAGATGGGAGCTTCAAAATCAAGTATTACCTCAGCTGAAAGTGTCCTCAGCTCTTGATCTCGAGCAGCTAGAAGATGTGCGAGATCAACCTACCAAGCATAATTACTCATTTAAATGTACTAACGAGGTATTAAACTACTTGCTTAAAGTAAAGGAAGCAAAAGCCAATCCTCACCTGAGGTGTGCTCCCATCATCAGATTGTTCATATTTGCTTAGTTTCTCTTGCAAACACAGAATCTTCGAAAAGCACCAATAACAAAACACAAAGAAACTTAATATACAATAGCAACGTCGTTAAAAAATGTATTAAAAAAAATGTTTGTATCTGTAGCATTCATGTACCTCCTCGCTTAGAAAATGGAGGTTTTCACGCTGATATTGTAACAAAGCCATTTGTTGATCAGAAAGCCGGCCTTCATAATACCTTTCATACCAAAACAAAGAAGAAGAAAAAAATTTGTGCATTATTGACTAACGCAAAGCATAAATTTTCTAAAATCAGATACATCAAGGACATTCATCAATACCTCAAACCTTCCATCGAACTTGACGGCTGAAGAGGAGAATATAATGACTTCAAGACATCTGGCCGTGAATTAACGGAATTGTATTGGTGCACATAACCTGCAATCAACAGCATTTATCAACTTCAAAAAGTACTTTCTTAAAACTACTACTGGTCTCAATGAGATGATAATATCAATTCAGTTCCACATTAACATATAACATTTTAGCAAATGTACAGAGGTAAAAGCTTGGTAACATTTTGGTTTATATAAAAGTATCGACGATGTAGGAGAACAAGCCACTGACCGATGTATAAACCCATGAAGAAGCCAGCGCACACTGCTTCAACCAACATGATGATGCTGCAGATCATACATACATTAAAAAAATCATGGTTGTAAATAGTTTTCCTCCACCCTATCAAGAACTGCTCTTGTTTCATAATTGGTATTAGTCATAACTAAAAGCTTTTAATAGTGAAAATAATTTGGGAATCTTTGTAAAATTCTTAAATAGTTTATAAGCATAGATAACACTTTTTCAAATTAATTAACATCACCCAATGCAATAAAGGTAGGTTTCACTAAGATACTCAACGTGGAAACAATGAGCTACCAACCGTTGTAAAGAAGAAATCGAAAGAATGCGGATATGGGGCTTCCATACTATCACAAGAAGCATCGCAGCAGTCCCTGGCATAATAATATCAAAGGTACTAATTAATCACGAGGCAATAACAAGTGGTCTCAAAATAACTCGGAAACAAAGTAAGACATCAACCAAGGAAGAAGTTTGGTTAAAATCAGATTTTCCATGTTAATCTTGATGAACTAACATGTTAAAGTGCTACTAAAAGTTTCCTTTTCTATATATAGCAACAAAAGACCTTTCTTAATTTTATATTTGCTAGATCTTTGATCCCAAGTGAAAAAAAAAAGAATTTGTGAAGCCAAGTCTGCTGCATATGTTCATTCTCATGAATTAACATAACTCGTAGATATCTTAGATAGTAGAGTTATAAGAGTTTTTAAAAAAGGAAAAGGAAAAAAGATAGCATACCATATGCAGCGATTGCAAACGGTAGACGTACAACATGCTTTAACTTTTGACTGAAACTGTAATAACCCTGCATGCATACAATTCTCAATATTAATCAGTCTTTTAATAAAATAAATGCCATCACTCAAACAATTCTCATAAAAATTTACCCTCTTAACTAAATCTACTCTTTCAAACCAAAAACGTAGTCAAAGTATATGCAACACTCTCTGACGTTTCGTACCTGGAGACGTATTTTGTGGACTTGATAAACAAAATATTGTTGAAAGATACCTGGAATAGGCCACATAGAAATTAA
>NC_025685.1:19221160-19222852 GCF_000633955.1 Camelina sativa | reverse complement strand
TCATAACTAAAAGCTTTTAATAGTGAAAATAATTTGGGAATCTTTGTAAAATTCTTAAATAGTTTATAAGCATAGATAACACTTTTTCAAATTAATTAACATCACCCAATGCAATAAAGGTAGGTTTCACTAAGATACTCAACGTGGAAACAATGAGCTACCAACCGTTGTAAAGAAGAAATCGAAAGAATGCGGATATGGGGCTTCCATACTATCACAAGAAGCATCGCAGCAGTCCCTGGCATAATAATATCAAAGGTACTAATTAATCACGAGGCAATAACAAGTGGTCTCAAAATAACTCGGAAACAAAGTAAGACATCAACCAAGGAAGAAGTTTGGTTAAAATCAGATTTTCCATGTTAATCTTGATGAACTAACATGTTAAAGTGCTACTAAAAGTTTCCTTTTCTATATATAGCAACAAAAGACCTTTCTTAATTTTATATTTGCTAGATCTTTGATCCCAAGTGAAAAAAAAAAGAATTTGTGAAGCCAAGTCTGCTGCATATGTTCATTCTCATGAATTAACATAACTCGTAGATATCTTAGATAGTAGAGTTATAAGAGTTTTTAAAAAAGGAAAAGGAAAAAAGATAGCATACCATATGCAGCGATTGCAAACGGTAGACGTACAACATGCTTTAACTTTTGACTGAAACTGTAATAACCCTGCATGCATACAATTCTCAATATTAATCAGTCTTTTAATAAAATAAATGCCATCACTCAAACAATTCTCATAAAAATTTACCCTCTTAACTAAATCTACTCTTTCAAACCAAAAACGTAGTCAAAGTATATGCAACACTCTCTGACGTTTCGTACCTGGAGACGTATTTTGTGGACTTGATAAACAAAATATTGTTGAAAGATACCTGGAATAGGCCACATAGAAATTAACTTAGGAATGCCAACAAAATATGGATCCGTAATAAAACTGGCAAACAAAAGGTTATAGGGCTGCAGCATATGACGAATAGAGGCCAGTGAGAGAGAGAGAGAGGGAGAAAAATCGATGTTGTACTACGTGTGTTCTGTTCATATGCTTATTGACACATATAATCAATGCTAAGTTTGAAAGAGCACAATCATTCCCGTGCTCTCGATCAACAACAAAACGAGAAAAGAGATAGCATATAGAGGTTTACAATATTTAAAAAGACAAACTAATAAGAGTAGAGAATAAGCTTTTAAGATAGTCTAAGGTTTGAGCAAGACCTATGTTCTCTCTAGACAATTAAATACCATAGACTTTTGCAGTAACAGAATTTTCAGCATCTAACTAACAAACTAGAGAGTCGAGTGGGCGGTGTTACATAAGGCCTAAGAAGAATGTGACTATCAGATTATTGGGTTGGTTGTGGAAAGGGTTTGGTCATATGTTCATCATTGTAATCAAAAATTCACCGATCAATAATAAAGGAAGGAACTTGTTACTGTTCATCAGGATACAGAAGCAGAACCTATCACAAACAGACGTGCATAAGCTTTAAACACTAGTAAAACCAAAATCTAAGAGAAAATATGTTCAAAACCTGTGACAACCAAAAGCGCAACATCGCAGCAGCAGAGCAAAGAAGGTGTCAAGTACTGAACTTGGTGAAATATCCAAGGAGCTCCTACAGCTAAAATAGCATAACCTGCCTAATGTAAAAAAGCAAAAAAAAAAAAAAAAAAAAAAAAAAAAAA
>NC_025685.1:19207776-19220672 GCF_000633955.1 Camelina sativa | reverse complement strand
AAACTTGCCAATAGAACTATATAGAGATAACTCCCAACAAGGCTTCTAGATTTCCTGTGACCAAACAATGGTGCTTCATGCAATATATCAAGAAACCTACCAAAAGAACACAAAAAATAATACATTATGAATTTTTAGATCCACCCACCAAAACTTAAAAGCACACACATTGGGCAAAAGTGTAACTTTTTTTTTTAGTTTGGAAACAAAATAAAGGATGTATCTTTATACGGATTTGCATGAAAACGAAAGCTAATCACAAACCCAAATCGAAATAAAGATTTTTAATTTTAATTTAAAGAAGAGGGAGGAATAAGCGTTTACATAGCGTTCTCTTCGTTGGTCATCGGATTAGACGAAGCACGTCTCTCCGTTGACATCTTCGAACACTGATACTGTAAAGATTCTTAAATTTCTCCGATCAAACTAATTGACTCGATCTAAGATGGGAATTATGATAAACATAAAACAATACGAAATTTTTGATCAGAGAAGTCGAATCGAGACAAAATTTTCTGGCCGGAAACATATTTTTTTATTTGCTTTTCTGTCTGAATAACAAAAAAAACAATTAAAGACGAAAGACTTAGTTTCGGTTTGGTTTGGTTCGGTTTTTTCCAACATTAGGTAAAGATTTTTATACGGATCCAATTTCGGTTTGGTTTAATGTTTTAGTTCAAATCCCGATTTGATTTTTGCTTAATTTTACAGTTTTTTTTTTTTAACTATTCGTACATTTAAATGTATTTATTAGTAATTCTAGTTAAAAAAATAGAAAATTCAGTGATAGAATTTTTTTTTACCATTTAGGTTGTTATAAAAAATTCGGTTTAAATGAATTTCGGTTCGGTTTTAGTAGGTCCTAAGGTTCGGTTAATGGGTTATAAAAGCTTCTACCTCTCCTAGAGGGTCCTAAGGTTCCTCTGTACTGTTTCAGTTTCACAAATTGATCTGAAAAAAAAAAACACAGATGAGGTGGTTGACCAAAACAAGCCCTAGCTCTAGCTCCTCCTCCTCCTCCTTCCAAATCAAACTCGCCGCCACGCCGTTATGATTCGAACAACGTTCGCAACCGCCATTGCTCATTTCCACACGCATTCTCATGGAGGAGCTCAATCTCGTCCTCTACAGAGCAATAAACGGGAAGTGATGCATTGCCCTGAAGCTTGGTTAGTCAAAATCGTCTCTTCTCTGTTCGTCTACAGAGTTCCAGATTCAGATCTCTGTTTCTGTTACTTGAGTAAGAATCTGAATCCGTTTATCGCCTTTGAGGTTGTGAAGAAACTTGATAATAACAATCCTCACTTAGGGTTTCGGTTTTGGGAGTTTAGTCGATTCAAATTGAACATTCGCCACTCGTTTTGGACTTATAATTTGCTCACTAGGTCGCTTTGTAAAGCCGGTATGCACGATTTAGCTGGTCAGATGTTTGAGTGTATGAAGAGCGATGGGGTTTCTCCCAACAGTCGGTTATTAGGGTTCTTGGTGTCTTCTTTTGCTGAGAAGGGTAAGCTTCATTTCGCTACTGCGTTGCTTCTTCAGTCTTATGAGGTTGAAGGATGTTGTATGGTTGTGAACAGTTTGTTGAATACGTTAGTGAAGTTGGACCGTGTGGAAGATGCGATGAAGCTTTTCGATAAACATTTGAGATTTCAGTCTTGCAATGATACTAAGACCTTTAACATTTTGATTCGAGGTTTGTGTTGCGTAGGGAAAGCAGAGAAAGCGTTAGAGCTGTTTGGTGAGATGAGGAGCAGTTTTGGTTGTTCTCCAGATATTGTTACTTATAATACTCTTATTAAGGGATTTTGCAAGAGTAATGAGCTAGCCAGAGCAAATGAGATGTTGAACGATGTTAAGTCGAGCAGTGGTTGCTCTCCGGATGTTGTTACGTATACATCGATGATCTCAGGGTATTGCAAAGCCGGAAAGATGCAAGAAGCATCTCGTTTGTTAGATGACATGCTTTGTTTTGGAATATGCCCAACTACTATAACTTTTAATGTTCTCGTGGATGGTTATGCGAAAGCTGGTGAGATGCCTTGTGCTGAAGACATCCGTGGGAAAATGATTTCTTTTGGCTGTTTCCCAGACGTTGTGACATTCACTTCCTTAATTGATGGATACTGTAGAGTAGGACAAGTGAACCAAGGGTTTAGACTTTGGGAAGAGATGAATGCCAAAGGAATGTTTCCTAATGAATATACCTATTCTATTCTTATCAACGCACTCTGTAAAGAGAACAGCCTGCTCAAGGCTCGTGAACTTTTGGGGCAGTTAGCTGGTAAGGATGTTATCACAAAACCATTTATGTACAACCCTGTCATTGATGGGTTTTGTAAAGCTGGGAAGGTCAATGAGGCAAATGTTATTGTGGAAGAGATGGAGAAGAAGAAATGCAAACCAGATAAGATCACATTTACGATTCTTATAATTGGGCATTGCATGAAAGGAAGGATGTTTGAAGCAGTCAGCATTTTCCACAAAATGGTGGCAATAGGTTGTTCACCGGATAAGATTACTGTGAATTCTTTGTTATCTTGTCTTCTTAAGGCTGGAATGGCTAAGGAGGTCTATCTCCTAAACCAGATAGTACGTAAAGGCCAAAGTAATAATGTGGCACCTCTGGAGACAAAAACAGCAAATGCGACTTTGGCTGTCTGCTAGGCTTTCTGTACATTATCTCCGTTCATTGGCCTTTCTACCACCAGACATTCTCTACACATGTTAAGCTTAGCTAGAAGAAGAGCGGACAAACAGACAAAAACCTCACAGTAAGCATCTTTTCACATTCCTTAGATTCGCTAGATCCTAACTCTATTTTGAAGAATTGCATAAATATTACTTTGTAAAATATGTTTATATATCGCTCTTAGTTAGCCAGTTGGCATTCTGCAGGCTTCTGATGCTTGTTGTGTCAATTTTTATTTAATCTCTTGTTCTAATGCCAGAGATGACAATTCAGTGTAAATTGCTGAAAATGTAACCAAATTAGCTCATCTGCAAGAACAGAGGTATTCAGTTTCTTAGAAGTTAGAAAAATATGCAGAAATAGATTTAGGATCCCTCTATATTTTTACTCCTAGGAGATTTTTCCTCAGTTACTTTTTTCCAATTGTGACACCTAAATTTGACCGGGTAAAGGATGATTGAGCTTGTGAAAGATTAAAGAGATATTTGAGAAGTTTAAGTTCACATGTTTGAAATAGAAGATAATTGCTTCATCTGTAGCATGTTTTTTCTAAAGAAACGGTTGCCATGTTGAATCCTCTTCCTTAAGATTTGCAGGGTAAGAACTATGAGGCTGCTCAGCATGTTTTTTGGCAATACCAGAAAAGGCTGCACAGGTTCAAGTCAAAACCAGGTGAAGAAAAACTGCCTGAACGAATGACCTCGCGAAGAAGTTCCAGTGCACAAAGCCACAAACTCAATTCTTAGTTAGCTAACTTCCACCAGTACCTTAGAGGATAAGATGACTGGTTATCCGAGTTTTTTTATGGAGGGAACCAGATTGGTTTCATGACTCTTGTAAATCAGTTTGGGACTGGAGGAGAGAAATATATATATATATATATATATATATGGTAATGGCTTATCTTGTCACAAAATATCCTTTTCATCAAACAAAGATGTTTTTCTGTTACGCTCAAACTCAAACAGAGCTTGTTCAATTGTTTCCAAGTTCAAGAATTGTCTAAGGGTAAACTGCAGCAATAATTAGAAACTGATTACACTTTAAATAGGTTTCTCACTTGGAAATTTACAATCATAAGAGGAATAATAAGTCTATCAGTTGCTAAATAACAAACCTAGAACCACAATTTATTCTCTTAAAGAAAGATAAGAAAGCCGATTAGGATCATATGCCGTACATACTACTCATTAAAGACTAACAAGCAAGCTCACGAAATGGAATTTGTAAGATGCTTTGAAGACCGGGCTGTCCAGTGCAACACCCATTGCATTCAAGCCATTGTCCACAAAGATTATTGCACGTGTTATTGCCGAGGCCAAGAAGGCTGCTGCATTCTCGACTTCATCTGCATTATTGCCATTACTAAACCGTACGATTGATTCCAAGACAAAACAAGTTTTTAAAAAAGGCCGGTTCGAAGGAAAAGAACCAGCGGTCAGTGTTTTCTGGATAGTCTCAAGGAACAAGCGAGACTAATAAAATTCATTATCGTTTGGATACATAAAATGATCGTTGCAAAAAAAAGAAAACAAAATGAGAGCTCAAGAGTCTGGCTTATACATCTGAGCTTAATCCTTTATTGTTTTAGATATTCTTTATTGTTTATATCTTAATGCTCAAAAACATATATATAATCATTGGCTGAATGAATACTACAACAGTTGAGCATAAGTTCCAAAACAGAGCATTGGTCTAACAAAGAAGCTAGCTAATTCCAATTAGAACTAGTTATTAGCAAACAATCTATTATGATCAATGCAAGATTAGCGATATGTCCCGTGGCAAAGATTCTTCTTTTGAGAGATATGAAGAGAGTGGAGAGAATAAGAGGAGTGTGGGATTAGTCTTTGATTATTGCTTTGCCATTTTCCATAGGCTTCTTTAATTTCTACATAAGTAGTAGTACTTACATTAATTTCTTCCTGTCTATACTAAATCAAGAAACAAAACACAATGAGCTAGAAAGAACCATTAGAATCGAGAGTGAGAAACTCGAATTGCTTTCTTTATTTCAAATATCAACGTATGCAAATGTTACAAGATAATTGAGACTACAAAACTATCCTTCTAGTCATTAATTATAGAAAATGATCAAATGGGATCCACTCTGTGCGACCAAGTAAAAATGTCAACTCAAACTGAAGCAAAGCGAATCTCTCAAAATATATAATAATTATATTATGTAGTTCAGAAGAGACGAATAAGTCGCCGTCTTCACACAACGCGTTTGAGATCTTCCTCCTCACCTTTGTTCTCATTATTGTTTTTCCTTCTAATTATTGATATCTAAAACGATGTGTTCTAGAAGCTTGACGCATTTTTGTCTATCTAATCTATCTATAAAATAATACATATTAATTGCATCTCTACCAAACTCTCTTTTTCATCTTTGTTTGTTGAGATGTAAATTTCTCGATTTTTTTTGTTATTCTTGGTTTGGACCAAAGTTTTTTTGTTGACTATATATGTTTCTTGGAGAAGAAGGACAAGCAGGAGGAGGGTTAATCAATCTTCTAGAACCGTTTTATTTTAAGTTGACTCTTTCTTAATTATATTATCGTTATCAAATTGCATGACGACACTACAATTTTAGTTGTTAGCTTATTTGTTATTAATGTGAAATTGTATATATATGTTTACCATGCATAAAACCTTAATTAACCAAATAAAAAGTTCATAAAACCCTAGATATGTTCTCAAAGTCTCTATTTGGAAGATAGTCATTGCCTACTTCTTAAAAGTGAGAAGGAACACTAAAACAAAAGATATATATATATATATATATATATAGTCTCTTTATTCATATGTTTACAATTAGAGATATAGTTCTGAATTTAAAATAATAATATAGTAATACCTAGAAGAAGAAAAAAGTGAAATAAATTCTTTAACAAAAAAAAAATTGGAAATGGGTTAAAAAGAAGAAATTTTTCACAAATTATATAACTATAATTACAGTTTTTCTTTTTGTTAAAGAATAATTACTAGCTCTGAACTTTGGTTTGTTCGGTTTGAGAAAATGTCTAAGATTAACCAAACTAACCAGATTTTGGTTTGTTCGGTTTGAATTATTACCGATCGGTTATTATACATAACCGAAATCAAGCTGAACAACCAAAATCTCACTTCGGTTCGATCCGGTTAATTACCCCAGCTCAAATAATTACAGTTTGATAGGAAAGAGGAATTTTCAATCACTATCCGTCTATCCCTTTCTAAAATCGAGATTTTTCTTTGTACAGTTGTTTAAAGAGTATATATCTTTCCATATATAAAGATTGGAACTGAAAGATATTTCATGCAAATGAATATGCGATGATGCTTCTTTACTTCGCCATGATCAAAGATTTTTACAGAGTTTTTTTTTTAAAATGTTATTTTACCGAAACGGGTATCGTGATTATTACCAGAACTTGTAAGTCAAATTTGACCGAAGACAGCCCTATATCAAGCTTGTAAAACTACTAGAAATGACAAAAACAAAATCGAACCACACAAACGAAACAGCTTTATTATTGTTTCTTTTGAATTTATATACTCAAACTTCCAAATATCTAAATAATTTCCGGGGGAAAAAAATAGAAAAAAGAAAGAATTATTTTATCTGAAACTTTTTTTTTTTTTGGCGTCATTGCATCAGAATCACATGTATAAATGGCCCATTGACGAAACGAAAAGATAACACGTAATTGTTTATCGTTAGAGTAAGGCACAAAGCTGTCATCGTCTACAATTTTGGAAGCACCCACCACTAACTAAAAAATCAACTCGTTTATTTCCGTAGAAAATATCAAACAAAGATAAAAATAAGCGTGTGTCACAAAGAAAACCACGGTTAGAAAATATATAGCCATCACTCTAGAACGAAAAGAGTAGCATTAGTAGTAGTAGGTGAATTTGAATTGAAATTAGTAATTAAAAGTCATCGTCCTTTCTCTCTCTCATTCTCTCCTCGTGGCCTTTAAATACCAAACCGGAGTTAATAAATATAGCATAAAAACTTTATATTATAAAGTCTTCTTCTCACTTTCTTCAAAGAAGCCATTCATCATCTCTCCCATTCCAAACCTAAACCGAGAAGAAGAAGAAGAAAAGAAACACACAAATAAACAATGGCGGTGAAGAAGAAAGTATCATGGAGATCACTAATCGTTGGATGTCTAGGAGATCCAGAAACCCTAATGGCTTCTTCTAAAAAAAACAAAAGAAAAGATGACGTCATTAAGAAACAGAGCTCTTTCCAAAGACTATCGATTCTTGATTTGAGTAATCCAAGTTCCAACACTCTATCAGAAGATCTATCGATTTCTTTGGCAGGATCAGATCTCCACGTGTTCACCTTAGCCGAGCTTAAAGTCATCACACAAAGCTTTTCATCGACTAATTTCCTCGGCGAAGGAGGGTTTGGTCCTGTTCATAAAGGTTTCATCGATGATAAGCTTCGTCCTGGTCTTAAAGCTCAGCCTGTAGCTGTCAAATTACTCGATCTTGAAGGTCTTCAAGGTCACCGTGAATGGCTGGTTAGTACCTTTAAATTTGCATTAGATATTTCTCTTTTTTTTTTTTTGTTTGATGATGATGAGTCTCTCTCTAATATTGCATTAATCTCTTTTTTTCAGACGGAAGTTACGTTTTTAGGACAGCTAAAGCACAAAAATCTTGTGAAATTGATTGGTTATTGTTGCGAGGAAGAACATAGGACTCTTGTTTATGAGTTCATGCCTCGTGGAAGCTTAGAGAATCAACTTTTCAGAAGTGAGTCTCTCTCTCTCTCTTTTTCTCCTTTTCTCTATGTTCTCTTCTCTTAATCGTCCATTAATGATCAAATTGCCGACAAGAAATATGTCCTAACAGAATTTGTATATTACTCTTTTCAGGGTACTCTGCGTCACTTCCTTGGTCTACGAGGNACAAAAGAAAAGATGACGTCATTAAGAAACAGAGCTCTTTCCAAAGACTATCGATTCTTGATTTGAGTAATCCAAGTTCCAACACTCTATCAGAAGATCTATCGATTTCTTTGGCAGGATCAGATCTCCACGTGTTCACCTTAGCCGAGCTTAAAGTCATCACACAAAGCTTTTCATCGACTAATTTCCTCGGCGAAGGAGGGTTTGGTCCTGTTCATAAAGGTTTCATCGATGATAAGCTTCGTCCTGGTCTTAAAGCTCAGCCTGTAGCTGTCAAATTACTCGATCTTGAAGGTCTTCAAGGTCACCGTGAATGGCTGGTTAGTACCTTTAAATTTGCATTAGATATTTCTCTTTTTTTTTTTTAGTTTGATGATGATGAGTCTCTCTCTAATATTGCATTAATCTCTTTTTTTCAGACGGAAGTTACGTTTTTAGGACAGCTAAAGCACAAAAATCTTGTGAAATTGATTGGTTATTGTTGCGAGGAAGAACATAGGACTCTTGTTTATGAGTTCATGCCTCGTGGAAGCTTAGAGAATCAACTTTTCAGAAGTGAGTCTCTCTCTCTCTCTTTTTCTCCTTTTCTCTATGTTCTCTTCTCTTAATCGTCCATTAATGATCAAATTGCCGACAAGAAATATGTCCTAACAGAATTTGTATATTACTCTTTTCAGGGTACTCTGCGTCACTTCCTTGGTCTACGAGGATGAAGATAGCTCATGGAGCCGCAACGGGACTTCAATTTCTACACGAAGCCAAAAACCCCGTTATCTATCGTGATTTCAAAGCCTCCAATATCTTGTTAGATTCCGTAAGTCTTCTGAACCGTTTTATTTAATTTTAATACTTATTCACTTAATAAATAAAATAAAATAAAATAAAAACTCTAACAGCTTCAATCTCAAATCTTGTTTCCAGGACTACACGGCTAAACTCTCTGACTTCGGGTTAGCCAAAGACGGACCAGAAGGAGACGACACTCACGTGTCAACACGAGTGATGGGCACACAAGGCTATGCTGCTCCCGAGTACATTATGACCGGTCATTTAACAGCGAGAAGTGACATATACAGCTTCGGAGTCGTGTTGCTAGAGCTTTTGACCGGACGTAGATCGGTAGACAAGAAACGATCATCGAGGGAACAGAACCTTGTGGATTGGGCTCGTCCAATGCTCAACGACCCACGTAAGCTAAGTCGTATCATGGACCCGAGACTTGAAGGTCAGTACTCAGAGACAGGAGCAAGAAAAGCAGCAACGTTGGCTTACCAATGCTTAAGTCATCGACCCAAGAACCGGCCTTGTATGAGTGCCGTCGTCTCTATACTCAATGATCTTAAGGACTATAATGATATTGCTATGGGGACATTTACTTACACGGTACCAAATACTCCGGACAAGTCAGTCTCGGACAATAAAGAAGATGAAGGTCGTGCTGGTAATAAGCCACGTAAGAGTAGTCACCATCATCATCAAAAACAAAGTAACCATCCCCGGTCGTCGCCATCTCCGACGGCTAATTCGCCTTCTCCAACGGCCAAGTCGCCATCTCCTACTGCCAAGTCGCCGAGGAATTTAAGAGAAACCCACCGGAGAACGTTGAGAAATGGTGTGAATTCGCCGTTGCGGAGTGAGGCAGGTGGGGAACGGTACTGAGTTTTTCTAGTCTCACCTACTCTTAAAATTCTTTTTTTTGGCTTCTTAAATCTAATGTAAATAATTTGTATTTTCGTAATGTAAAAATATATTGTTTTTTTTTTTTAAGTGAAAAATATTTAGATAGTCTTTTCGTTGGACGAAAAATCGAGTTCACTTTTTGTTTTTGTTTAGTCTTTTTGTTTTGTTTTGATTTGGTCCAATATATGATAATTCATTCTTTTGTTTATGAACATTTCGTCGTCTAAAGAAAAACGCGTTATTCACCGTTCGTTTTTTTTTTCTCGTAAGAAAAATGCTCGATCTCTTTCTAATTTTATGTACTTTCAATAATTTGGGTAAATTTACAGCTCTTACGAGTTACGACTCTGATGTGATTTATCACACAACACCAACAACATATGCATATAGCTTGAAACTCTTTACAAGTATCATAGAAATAATAAAAAAAAAATAGAAGAAAGAAAAGTATAATGGATGTTCTTGCTTTATTGGTAATCAAAGTTTTGTGTCTTCTAACAACTTAGTGGATCAGTCTCAAAAAGTATATGTAAATCAAGTCAAACACCACATTTCTATGGTGGATATTAATTATTCTACAAGTTTTGCATATATCTGAATTATTTGTATTTCATTTTCCGGTAGATGTGATGATATGGTTAATTTATGACCATCTTTGTTTAATAATTTTGGGAATTGTTATATGATACTAGTCACCTAGTTTGAATCATTCGGATACAGCTCTTGCGCATTTAGTTTCTTTTGTAATAGTCTAAATTAGGCGTGCATGAGTGTTTGTGTATATATTTACAAATGAGCAGACAAATATCTGCGACCAAATCGATCTTCATTGTTTGTAAGAGTCAAATTACAGATAAGCTAACGATTTGCAATTATAAAGTCTCTTAACTTTCCTGCCAGTTACCTACTAATCTCCCACTATGCCCAATTGTTAATTTAAAATTACTATCCTATTATGTTAAGTCTTAGAACTACAGCTAGCTAGTGTAAAAAAAATGACTCTAAAAAATATGTTTATAACCATTATTTGTACTTGTAAAAATGAAGAATACTGATATGGAGTTTCTTGTATTAGGATTCAATTCAGTATTGGATCAGATATATTAGTCTTTATATATAATTTTTTGAATATGTCAATAACAGTACTTTTTGTGAGGATATTAATTTCCAAACTTTATAGCTAGTTCACTAGTAAAAATAGAGCCTATAGCCATGGAATATTCCGTGGAGAAAGTCACTTTTCGTGGCTATATGACCACACAGACAGGACAAGACACGAAAAAAAATCGTGTCTATACGATCGTGGATTAAAATAATTCGTGGCTTTTCGTGATGTTATAGTCACGATTTTGACACGTGTATTTCATGACATTAATTGCCACGGAATAGTCAGGCAAATTTTTGTGGTCAGTTAGCCACGATTCAGTTCATGTCTATTCAATGACTAAGTAGACACGAAGCACTTGTGTCTAAGCGATGGCTTTTTCTAGCCACGAACCACCGTGACCTGGTGATTGTGACGAATTTAGAAATTGAAACCTACACCCCAAAATTCTATAATTTGAAACGTGAAATACAAATTCTAAAATCTGAAATGTGAAATATAAAACCGATAATACACTACCATAGATTTCCAAAGTTTTACAAAAAGATCCATGAGATTCCAAAAAACTTACAAAAGGCGATTAAATATTACGAAAGATGCAATGATTTTTCGAAGCAAGATAAATATACAAGATACACAATAAAGTAAGAGACACACCGCTTATCTAAGTGCTTGTGAAGTAAAGTCACGAGTAGCACACCATTGTTCAAAGTCAGCTTGTTGATCTCGAGTCATAGGTGGAGTCGAGGTTGAGGCAGTGTTAGGCATTACGACATTCAGGACAGTGGGATTAATAGGTGTTGCAGTAGGATCAGAAGGTTGAGTATGACTAACATGTTGGAGGGTAGCAGAATTCACCCCAAGAGCCTGTAGAATCACATTTAGTGAAGCTCGTGTTGCAACCATCTCGTCCTTGAACTCACTTTTCATATCATCTTTGAGTGTCTTTATGTCAGTCTTGAGCGTTTCAACATTAGTGTTGACAGTTTCAGAGTTCTTACCCAAACCAGAGATACGCAAGTCCATGTCGAGGTTGCGTTGAAGAGAAGGTCTTAGAAGGATCAAAATCCCGGTATTGAACACTGCCTATTCCATAATTGCGTCATTTGCTTGACTTACCCCGCTGTGAATGGATATAAAACCAAATTAATATAAACCAACAATCAAAGACAAACATTCATATCAAAAGTCAAAAACAACTAGTCACAACAAAAACTAAATTAAAACAATGAACATTCTCTTATGGATTGTGAATGAAAACGTGCAGACATCATACACCTACAAAACATCATCCACATAATACAAAAGTGAAAGTTATTTCAAGAGTACCTTGACTCCCAATAGAAGTTTTGCTACAGTATTAAAAGAAGACATTAGTATTTGTGAGTAAGTGAACTTAGTTATGTAGAGTAAAAAAAAGTAGTATAAATTTTGAACACTTACCACAAAAGATTGCCACCAGTTAGTTTTCCTCTCATGAGGAACAAACAAATTTCCAGCTTGACTTTGGTCCCATGTAGTTGCCTTGCCAAGTTATCCGGATTAATCCATGGACACAGGGGTCTATACCGAACCCGACAGAAAAAAAATAAGAATCAGAGACAAAGAAGAATATACATTCATGATATACACATTAATAGAATTTTGCTAACTAATTACCATAAAGCGCCATTGATTTTTCTTTGATGGAGGTGTGGTTGGCCATCTCTTGAGGCAGTATGTAGTAGTGCCTCTTCGATTCTACGAGCGTAGTTGTTTGCGGCTGAAGATTTTGCGCTTGCAGATCCAATAGCTCATGGAGGCATTGAAGGACCTGGAGGAATGGGAGAGCCCAAAGGTGAAGACCTTGCAGGCCTTCTCTATTGCATATAGCAGAACATATACATTGAAAGGGGATCTGAAGAACAGACCCAAAAACCTAAACGTTTATACATTGAAATGGGATATGAAGAAACTCATATCGAGAAGAGAAGAAGAAGATTTACTCGGTAGATTTAAGTCGGAAGGCCGTGTGCGATGACGGTCGGAGGCTTCGCCTGACGGAGTTATCGCGATTCGAATTGGAGAAACCCTAAACGTTTCTGAAGTGTGTTTTGTTGAGTGAGAGATTTGAGAGCGAGATTTTTTTTTTCTAAGTGTTAAGTTAGGAATGGAGGCAGAGATATCAGGACGAGGGTTTCCTTGCTTTTAACCTAAACCGGGAAACCAAAATTAATTTTGATGTTAAAGTTACTCTATTAATCCGGGAACCCAAATATTTTTTTGGTGATTAATTTTTTGTGACCCGGGAAAACCAAATAATCTGTTGTTTCGATGATCCAATTCAACTTAAATAATTAGGTGTAAAACAATGAATAAATAAAATTATGTTGTAAGAAAATGGTATAGTTAAACTTATAAAACTGATATTAAATTAAAACATGATAACACATTTGATCATATTTTTACTTTGTGGCTTTGACGCTGTAACATATTTTATTGTGGGTGTTTGGTCACTATTTTATCA
>NC_025685.1:19136846-19206865 GCF_000633955.1 Camelina sativa | reverse complement strand
ATAATTAGGTGTAAAACAATGAATAAATAAAATTATGTTGTAAGAAAATGGTATAGTTAAACTTATAAAACTGATATTAAATTAAAACATGATAACACATTTGATCATATTTTTACTTTGTGGCTTTGACGCTGTAACATATTTTATTGTGGGTGTTTGGTCACTATTTTATCACATTTTTACTTTGTGGCTTTGTTATCATAAATTTAAAGTGACTATTTCGTGACTAGTTTAGTGACATCACTCATGTGACTGTGTCGTGACTATTTTTGCCACGGTTAGACCACATCTTAGTCACGTTTTTACTGTCTTTTAATTTTCTGTGACTTTATGTGATTATTTCGTCATTATTAAAAAAAAAAGCCACTAAGTGACCGTGACGGAGAAATGGCTATATGATATTTTTTACCAGTGGTTTCTAAATTTTATTTCAACTTATTATAAAGAAAATACGACTGGATTGTATTTGATTCTTTTCAAGTTATCTGTACTTTCTTAGGATATTGAAATATGGATGCAAAACACACAATATTTCTAGATTGTTAAAAATGTTAACTTGTTATTGATAATGGTACAAATAACGATGTAATTGGCAGGCCTTTTAGTTTAATGGGTTTGACTCTATGATGCCATGTATATATACTCTATCCGGGCTAATATCCAAAGTCCTGTATTTGTAATTGTGTGATAGGATATGTGGTTTACGTTCTTTAGCTTACAATGTATGAAGAATATATGTTTTTTTTACATAAATATTCGAGTTGATTTCAAGAGTGTTCAAGTTAGCAAGCTGAAGTTAACATTAAAAAAAAAATGATTCATATTATGGAGATTGTCAAAGTTGGTGCCATTTAGTTCTAAGGAGAGATGGTCCAACAACCGCATATATACAAAAAAAAAAAAAAAAAAAAACCCTCAACCAATCAAAGTTCTTGGGATGCAAACTAGAACGTACGTAACAATGGTTTGCATCAAAGGAACGTCGCTTACTATGGTCATCTCAAATCATTGTTTTGTTCTAGTTTATCAAATCATTATTAATACATTAATAGTGTAGCTGTAGGTACTAGTGTGATATGTGTCACAATTCACAAATGTCTGTTTACAATATTGTTTTCCTAGAAACATAATCTGTGAAAAGTATATAAGATTTTCTTATATGAGTTGATATCTAAAGTAAGTGTTCAAGTTAGCAAGCTCAAGTTTGAAATAAAATAAAATAAAAGATTAAAAAGTGTATATATAGTGTTCCATGAAACAAGCCGTAATTCACAGTAGGGATCATTTTTTATTTTTATTTTTTTACCACAAAAGCTTTATGGTTCTAAACATGCGTGTTAATGTCATGTCCATACAATGTATACATTAAAAAAATGAAAAAGGCAGAAAACCATCATGCTATGCGATTTAGGGCACCAGTTAACATCCAATAATACGAAAGAAACACAACTTTCACAAGTAAGCAAGTACGGTTGGTCAGTGGTAATATGATGAAGCCGAAGTTTTTCATTTAAAAGAAACAACTAGTACTATACTAAATGATCATCATATGTATATCTCTCGTACTTTATAAAGCTTGGCGTGCATGGTAGTCTAGCCATGCTCATATCAAATTTATCTGAGCCTGAATCATATCAAATATATTCTATTAACTACACTTTGATTCTTGTCCTGTTCTTATGTAATTCATATCTTAATTTTGTAAATAAAAACCAACAGAATTTTTATTTATATATTTTCTTTTTAGGTGCATATATAAAGAGAAGTAAGTGGATAGTTATATATATTGATAGAAAAATCTATTGCGTGAGACACGGAGTAGTGATGGTTGGAGAGCATATAATGGGTTGAAAGTGTAACATTACACTATTTAAGGTCACAATCATTGAATTCGACACTCTCCAGTCTGTCTTCCAATCTCTCTATCTTATATCTTCTCAATTTGATTTGATATATAGAGTAACCCATTGAAAATGTACTTTATTCACGAATATGAGACCAATTAAGTTGAATTTTGTAAATTGGTGCAGTGTGACATGCTCCACTGATACTATATATACATATGCAACAACTACTTTCCCGAGATAGTTAATTTTTATGTATTTGTTGTGGGTCTGAGATTCTGCATACGAGGGAGTATTTTATTACGATACTTGAGATTTTAGATGCCGATTCATTATTATTTATTAA
The DNA here is from genome assembly GCF_000633955.1 of Camelina sativa. Lineage (NCBI taxonomy): Eukaryota > Viridiplantae > Streptophyta > Magnoliopsida > Brassicales > Brassicaceae > Camelina > Camelina sativa. The sequence continues at coordinate 19,204,675 of NC_025685.1, read as the reverse complement.
CGCGGAATTCCTTAGTGCATCTCTAACACACCTCTATATTTGCTTTTTAACTCTAGTTTAGAGTAAAATCTACTCCAACCCATCTCTATTTCTACTTTTATAATAGAGATTTATATTTTTTCCTCTACATAGAGAAACTCTATTTTTTCCTCTATAATAGAGTTGAACTTTTTTATTTATAAAATGGTCCTTGAACTTTTAACACTTTTATATTTATGATCAAAATAAATAAAATATATATTTAAATAGTTTAATAATAATTTAATGAAGTGGAGGTTTTGTATTGAACAACACAATACTGAAAGTTTGTAGTAAGATTCAGTTCTCATATCAGATAAACGAAAATAACAGTCAAAATTTAGTTTGGTACAAAAGCATTACTCTTATGTTTCACAACTATAAGCGTTCAATTCGCAATCCAATCCGCAAAAGCTAAGATTTGCTTATACAACATAACGATAGGTAACATAACGACCACCGGTTTCACTCGGATGAATGATCTTCACGACCTACCCACATTTTAGTCCAAAGTATCTTGCGATTGGATCAGTCACTTGGATCCTTGGAAGCTAACAAAACCCATAAATAAAATATATATATTTAAATACTTTAATAATAATTTACATATTTTAATAATAATTTGATTTGTATATTAATAGGATAATTGATTATAAAGTTAAATTTGACTAATTTTAATATTTTAGTTATAAAAATTTTAAAGGTTTTCGTATAGAAAAATTTTAATTTGGAAGATGATGATATCCGATTCCAAGAATTTCTAGGTCGATTTAGAAAAATCAAAGATAAAGAAGCTTATTTCTCATTTCGAAATGCATTAATTGAGCATTTGTGGGAAAAATACACTAATGTCGATGGTTAAAAAATCTACTATGTTTTATTATTTTATATGATGCAATGTATTTCTTTTAATAAATGTGATATTTAAATAATATTTATGAATGTTAAAAATTTAAATAATATCATCATTTTATGAAAGTTTCACAAATACTAAAATAAATGGATTAGTTTGCAACTTTTATAAGTAAAATGTATTAATAGTAAAATAAAAAGGAATCTCTACGGAATATTATTTTTTAGAGGAATAAATAGAGGTATAACAAAAGTCACCTCTATTATAAAGTTTCTCTATTTTAAAGATAAAAATAGAAAAAATCATTGGAGATGGTCTAAGTACTTTCACCAAACTTCTCTTGGTCTCTCCTATTTATATTTTTTTATTAGTTTTTAGTAAGAAAATTTTGGGGAAGTACCTACATGCTCTTATCTATCATTGATTTTATCGTTATATAAAAAGATAAAAATAATTTCTTAATCACATGTATATACTAGAAGTGTAGAATTATGCATACATCATGGATTTATAAATAAGTGCATTATTCCGATCCAGAATTAAGGAAAACAAAATAGCATCACTGTTCAACGTTAAAAAAACAAAAAATCATTGATTTTACATTACTCTTTTTTTCTACCAATGTAGATCAATATATAGTATTATTAAGTAGTTGACTTTCATTAAATAACATTGATTTTATTTAGTGATTAAACTTTTTTTTTGTTTGAAACATCACACACTTGTTCGAACTGTCAATTTTTTTTTCTTTATCAATCACTAATATATTGATAAAACGATTTATAAATCTATACACAAATTATATAAAATAATATCATGCTAATAAAATCTAGCATTACGTGGTCATCTATCCGTCGTCCTCAATTTTTTAAATTGTGTGAAATGAAACGATGACAAAAGAAGAAGAAGAGAAAAAATCTTATTCACTAACTCGGAAACTGTCAATTTATATCGTTATTATAGTTTTCGACGATGTTTTATAAGCGACTTTGACGATTAGAACGACCTCTACAGAGAAGACTGTAACATGTGAATATTAGTAAGAGTACTACCAACATGAGTACATTACGATGTGGTGTTTTCACGAGTGCACGTTGATGTGATCCGACTTGTGAGAAAATATTGGAATCCAAAAAAAAGAAGTCAAGGGAACATTTTGTAAGCATTTTAAGGTGAAATTTTGCAGAGAGGCGTAAAACAACGGTTTCTATAAATTTAAATTAGTTAAACCGATGATGAAGATCTCAAATCAGACTATAATAAATGAAGGAAATGCTTAAAATACATATTTAAGTATTGTTGAAAAAGATTTAATGTCCTCTTATATATTTTGTGAAATGAAAGAATTTACGGTTTACATGATCCAAATTTCAATACCGAGTTATTAGGTCTTCGATCAAGTCATATTTCCTAGTCAGAAAACTTTGATCTTGACGTGCGTGGTTGTGTAGATTAGCCCATACATGCGTGGGAGATAGTGTGTCTGCCTAAGGTCAACGCTTATAAGGGTGGTGTCTAGCTCACCTCACCTATACATGCCATTGAATATAAATATATGATGTATGAGCACAAAATGTATATTCGCTTGCATGGGCAATTTAATTAGGTCTACGAACCACGTAGGTTGGATGGTGAAGGTGGTGAAAAATTAGAGACAAGTGAGACAGAGAAAGAGATGGGTTGTCGAAATGAGAAGAGAGGATATCATGGTTTTTGTTAATCAACAAAGGTAATGACACGTAATAGTCTTTGTTGGCAACTAAGCAACATATCTAGTGATACATAAATAGTATAATAAGACTTAGCGTGCAAGTCTAGATTAAGTCAAGTAATCTTTACTAATGCACATGCATACTCATTCACAAGTCCACACATGGCTATTTTTAAAGCTAAAACTTTAGCTAATTATACTTATAAAATGAATGCAAGTCCGTATGCACATGAAAATTATTGAAATAAATTCATAACGTGCATGTAACAAAGAGAGAAGTCGACGCCTAGGGTGACAATACTATCATGTTTGAAAAGGATTTTTTTAGAAGTTCAGGATATATAGATTCAGATCTCTAAAAAGCTATTTAATTTTTGGATCTGCTATACTTGCCGGATCAGTAATAATTTCAAATAATAATATAAAATTAGAATTATTTCAAATAAATTTTATATATATCAAAAAAAAAATTAAAAAAAAAATGGCATATGGAATTTTCAACTAAATTTTCATATTTTTAAAAAATTTTACTAAGGTCGTTTAAGAAAATTAAATGTTTTCAAAATTAGATACCAACAAATATTTTGGAAAATTAGATTTTGTCTACATTTATTTTAAGAAAATTATATTTGTAAGCCGTTCCAAATCGAAACTAAATATCATATATAATTTAAAGTTAAAATATAAATCCAGTTATAAAAAAGTTGAATTATTCTCATATTTGAATATAATTAAATTGGATCCTGTATCGGGGATCTAAAATTCCTTATATTTTGCTCATCTATCATGTTAATTACTCCATTATGTTTGAAGAAAATAGAACCCTTGATGTCTCGAAAGGAATTAGTAAACTTGAAATGAATGTTGTCAAGCATTTAAAAATCTAATTACATTCTTTTATTTTTCCTATTAATCACATAAAAGCATTTAATTATATTTATATCCACTAACTTGGGACTTTAATCAACAAGATCATGCGGTGGACCTATTTTACCTATAATGTATATCAATTGAAACATAATTCATGATCTTAAACAATGATTTGTAACACATGCGAACCGGATTTCTGGTTCGTGCATCGATCGAAACCAGAAGAGGGCATCGATTAATACTAGTGGTTGGTTCGTGTGCGAGTTAATTCTAGTTTTCCTGGTTCGGTACAGTTTAAGGAGAGAACCCTAGAGCTCATGTATCAAAAAGAGAGAAGTCGACGCCTAGAGTGAGCATTGGCCGTTTGTCGTTCTAAAAGTTTGAGAGAAGAAGAGTTTTTTGAGAGATGTTATGTGAGCGAAGGAGAGAGTTTTTTTACATATTTTGGTGTAATCTGAGCGTTGGGAAAAAGATTTGAGCGTGGACATGACGTTTGGAGGTTGCTATGAGGCTTGGATCTTACAGTTCTTCGTCTGTTTTAATCAAACAAAGGTGAGTGAGTGACTATGGCTGATCTAAACGATTAGATGTGTGTTTTGTGTTATTTTGGGTGATTGATTACTTGTGTTCTTGTTGGTGCTTGGTTGTCGTGGCCTGTTGAGGTCGGTTTAGGCATCACATACGCTGTGGGGACACGAGGCTGCGTCGATCGATGAAAGGAGTGCATCAGTCGACGCAAAGGCGATGCGTCGATCAATGCAAGGAGTGTGTCGAACGACGCAAGGTCGATCGTCACGACAATGAGTGTGATTCGACACATATGTTCAGAGTTGTCTGGTTTGCTTGCTTTTGTGTATTGGTTGTGTTTGTTTTTTCGCTTGTGGGTATAGCCCAGTAGATGAGAGGATCGCCTCACAAAATATTTGTGATAATACTTATGCATCTCGATTGTTGTTTGTGGTGTAGATATGTGACGTGGAATCATGGCGATGAGGAGGAGAAAGATCTAGGATCTCGATTGTGTGTTGTTGGTTACATGTTGTAGTGATGTTGGAACTTTGTACATAGATATGCTAGGTTGTTATATTGAATGATTAGAAATGTTTATATATTGATAATATGTTGGAGATGGTTATGTTGTTGGTATGTTTACACTGTGCGTATTGATTATTGTTGGTTTAATGATGAAATATGGGTTAGTTAGTTTAATTAAGTATTAAGGAATACTTAATTATGTTACTAAAAGAAGAAAAAACGTATCGAATTGTTTTACTACTCCTCATCTCCACAGATTTAAATCTTATTTCTCTTTATGGTTTCTCTTAAATCGTCCTTCACGTAAAAACTGAATAAAACAGTAATGGTATGAAGTATTGATGCATTGTTGCTTAGAAATACTTTACATGAAACAAGGTAAAAAAAATTCATATATTTGCGGCGGATAATTTTGTTACATCAACAAATATTCCTTTTCAAATGGATCTCAAAATTACGATGCAATGTAATCATATTACAAATAATATATTTGCAGCGGATAATTTTCGGTTTTTAGAGTCATTTTTTGAAAACTATATAGTTGCGTTAAAAAAAAAAACTATATAGTTTGTCAACATAGTTTTCTTGTAACAATATATGGTCATGTTCTTGTCAAAAGCTTTATATGGAGACAGAGAACTGACTCCGTCAGCTACACAGTTCATTGATTAGCAAAAAATTATTATTTTTTTCAAGAAATCATGCATGTCACTTTATCTTCTTTTTTTTGTCAACAAACACTCCATTAAATTAAGTTATTAAGTTACAAGATTTTTGATATTCTTTCTAAGAGTAGCATGATACAACTTAAAGAAAATAACTTTCATACTTTATTAATTCATAAAATAAGTTCAGAAAAAATTAATATAAAAATGGCGCCAGGCCTAAGGCCAAAATACGATTAACTTAAATTATTACAAAAACAACTTGCAAAGGCAATGCAACTCTACACCGGCTGGCCTAACGTCCTGAGCTCCCCCTAAGGCTTTTCCTACTAAGGTTACCTGCAAAACAAATTATGGAGTCTTGAGTGCTAATAACTCAGTGAGTTCGGGAACCTAACAAGAACCAAAACCCAACCCCAACCCCAGCAAGCAAGCAAGCAAACAAGCAAGCCTAAGCTATACAAACATGCAAGACTAAGCTATCAACATGCAAGACTAAGCTATCAACAATCAATCAGAGAAAGCAATGCGGAAGATAGTGTGCTAAGCAAACTAATCTAGCAAGCAATCAAACAATCAAGCAAGCAAGTAATAAAAGCAATAAAGCAATTAAACAAGCAACAAGCAAGCAATAATAACAGCTACAATAAACTTGAATAAAAGATAAATAATCTTTTAAACAAGTTTTAGTTATGGGCCCGGTATGCTTCCTCCTTCCTTTCAATAACCTTGTGAACACCCGCGCTGCAGCCACAAAGGCACGCAACCGGAACATCACTCGAGCTACATCGTCGTGTAGACAGCTACGGCCAGGGTAGCGAGCCCAGTAACCTTCGAGCTCTTTGTCCCCAGACCCTACAACTCACGACATGGGTTACATGTGCGCGGCTGTATGCTGTACAGAAAACATGAAGACAGCCATACCAAGTCTTACTAAGCTAGCCGGAATTTCTCGCGACTACATGCATTAAGACCTACACTACAAGAAAACATGTCTTTTGCGATGAACATATATCGCGAATCCCTCGCAAATCGGCAAAAGCGAGAGATTTGCGAGGAACGTCCGTTCCTCACATATCGCTTCTCGCAAATTGGTCAACGTTGCAAATCCCTCACAAGTTTTGCGAAGAATAATTTTCCCTCGCAAATCTCACGCATATTGCGAGGAACTTTTTGTCTAGCAATATCCTCGCAAATTATGTATCTAGTAAATCCCTCGCAAATTTGCGATACATTTGCAATTAATATTTCCGTCGCAAATTCTAATAACGGTATAAAAGAAATTAAAATTTTGATTTTGGTAAGCTTAATTAATATTAAACTCTGTAATTAAAACTAAACTTGTAATTAAAATTAAACCTTGAAAACTTATGCAAATTAAAGCTGTAATTATAAGTCTAAGTTTACAAAATAAGTTAACAAATCCTAATAACCGATTATGTTCTACACATGAGAGGTTCAAAAGATAAAAGAGAGTTCATTACATATGAGAGGTTCAAAGGATAAAAGAGAGTTCATGAGTGTTTATTACTGTCCGGTGGTAGGTTCCCCGGTGGTTGCATCTCTGGTCGCAGGTCTGGTCACCGAATCTTCTCTGGGAAATCTAGCAGCAAAGTCCGGATCTTTCTCTGCAAGATATTCGAAGTATGCATCATAACTATGCATCTTCTCCGAATTTTCTTGTTGTTGAGTTGCCTGAGTTTCAAGAGCAGCTTCGGTAGCAGCAAGCTTCGCAGCTAGAACGAGTGGATCTTCAGAAGTAGGAGGCGGTTGACCAATCTGAGCTGAAGATGGTTCTGCTTGCATGTTACCAACCCCATATATCCGGTTCTTTTTCTTCGGAGCAACCTACCAACAAAACATATACACACCATAAGTGTTTACACAAACACAAACAGGAACATTAACATAAATATTGAAGCATAAACATTAACATAAACAATGAAGCATAAACATTAACACAAACACAAACATTAACATAAACAATGAAGCATGTTTTACCTCGGCATAAATTTGGTTCTTCACAATGACTGATAACCCTCCGGAAGCACTACTCTCTATGTTATCCGCTGATAATAGCTGAGAGTCAGCTTCAGCTATCTTTGACGACACTTCATTGTATACCTTCTCAGACAGTCCATCAACAAACGACCCATCAGGTTTCCTATGAGTGTCTTCTAGGACTCGCAGGAAATCAGATAGTGGCTCACCAGTCCTCTCAGACTAAAAACAGAGAAATGAAAGAACTATATTACTTTATTGTAGATATGATATGATTAATGAACTTGTGTTAAACAGAGATACTTACAAGCTTTCGTGCTCGGGCTTTAAAAGAGGTCTGACCAGAACGATGCTTATGTATTCCGGTGCCATCTGGATCACTATAGCGAGCATTACGGCTATTGATACTTTTTGCTTCTGATTTTTGTTTACACCAAAACTTGACCAAACCATCCCATACAGTAGGATCAAGCCACTGCGGCATTGCGTCATTACCTTTCTTCTTCCACTTACCCTTCCAACGAGACACTTGATCACTCATCTGGGACTTCAACTTCTTTTCAAACTCAGCTTTAACTCTTCCACTGATGGACGCATCCCAGTTATATGTTTGCTTGTAAAGACATAAAATGAATCACAATCAAAATCAGATCCAGAATCAAGTGATAAACACACAAAATCTGTAATTTAAATACATCAACAAATCTGTAACTTACCGCAAAAGTTTCAAACCACCGGTTTACAACCGGACCTGGTGTTTGGGTCCAATTGGCATGAGCTGATTTGAAATCTCTTTCAAAAATGGCCTGGACAGTAGCACCAACCGAAGAATCCTGGTCAAACCTACCATACATAAGATAAAATGAATGAGGATCATTGAAAATACAAAACATAAAGATAAACTATAAGTCAGATCATTAACATTCTCACCATATAGTACCCGGAGGTCGATTAGGATCCAGTTTTGTTAAGCCAGCACGCCCAGGACTTGCAAGCAACTCTTCCAAAGTGAAAAAAGTTTGAAGCACTTACACTGTTGACACACAAAGTTGATTGCTGAGGAGGAAGATCATTTTGCACCCCCGCAAAGGCTGCATTATGGTTATCTTGTTTTGCCGGTGAGGTTCCCTGAGAAGAAGCAGGAGAAGGTAACCTTTGAGAAGGGCCAATAGAGCGTATCCCTCGAGCAGAGATGGGAGGAGATAAACCTTGAGATGATATGAACTGGATGTAAACATTTTGGTTTACAAACCCGTTTTGGTCTCGAGAAGACATCTGAATCAAATAAAATTAAAATTAAACTTAAACACTAAAACCAAAATTCAAAAAAATTATACAAAAAACAAATTAAACTCGAAATTTTACTCCTAAAATCAAAACCCTATAATTCGAATCCTAAAATCAAAAGCCTAAAATCAAAAACCTAAAATCAAAACCCTAAAATTGAAACCCTAAAATTGAACCCCTAAAATTGAAACCCTATAATCGAAATTGAACACGAAATAAGAACCCTAAACTCGAAATTAGAATCCTAAACTAAAAATTGACCCCCAAATCATAACCCTAAAATAAAAATCTAAACCCTAAAATAACAAGACTTTCAGATAAAGAGAATAGGAAGAGTAATCGGAGATAGAGAAGAGAGGAGGAGACTCACCGGAGATAGAGGTAGAAAGGGAGAGGAGGAGACTAACCGGACAAGAGATTCAAAGGAAAAGAGAGAAGAGGAGGAGTAAGGGTCGGAGAAGGTTTCACCGGAAAAAGAGAGAGGAGAAGAGAACAACCGGAGAAGAGAACAACCATAGAAGAAAGAAATCAGAAGAAGAAGAAGGAAATTAGGATTTGTCGGTTGGGTTTGATTGCAGTCGAAAAGGTTAGTAATAATGGGAAGCAGTTGGATAAAGTTGTTAAGAGAAAGCTCCGATGTCAAGAAATATTTCATACAAATGCCTAAAGATGGACAAAAACACGGTGGTTTCAGAAGAACCGCCGATGTATGAGTAAGGCATATTAAGTTGGAATTGTCAAGGTTTGAGGAATCCTTGGACAATTCGGCATCTTAAGGAAATGAGAAAGGATCATTTCCCAGATATAATATTTCTCATGGAAACTCAGAATTTTGACGATTTTGTTTTAATGATCTTTAGGGAGCTTGGTTATGATAAAGTTCATATAGTGCAACCAGATGGTCATAGTGGAGGATTAGCTATCTTCTGGAAAGATCAACTGGATATTGAATTTCTTTTTGTAACAAGAACCTGCTCGATTTACATATATCTCCATGTAAACAAAGATGGTTTGTTTCTTGTATTTATGGAAATCCAGCTTCACATCTTAGACCTCTGTTCTGGAAAATAATGAGTGAGATTGGTGTTGATAGGAAAGAGGTTTGGTGTATGGTAGGCGATTTCAATGATATCCTTTCTAATAAGGATAAATTAGGTGGTCCACTTAGACCCTTATCATCTTTTAGAACTTTTAAAAAGATGCTAAGCTTATGTGATATGCAAGAAGTTGGCAAGTCTGGAAACAGTTTTACTTGGGCAGGAACAAGAAATCATCAGTGGATTCAATGTAAGCTTGATAGATGTTTTGGAAATTCAGCTTGGTTTTCAATGTTCCCTAAGTCTCATCAATGGTTTCTTGAGAAACTAGGTTCAGATCATCGTGCAGTTTTGGTGAAATTCATCAATGATACAGAGCTGATACGGAAACATTTCAGTTTTGATAAAAGAATGGCAAATGATCCTTCTCTGATGAAGGTTATTCAAAACTCCTGGAATACTTAAAGGTCAGACGACAAGCATTCTTCCATGATTAGTATTGTAGAGTGTAGAAAAGCTATCAGTAAGTGGAAACGATTAGCTGATTGTAATACTAAAGAAAGAATTCAGAGGTTGAGAAAAGAGTTAGATGATCAGGTTAGTTGCATGTACCCCTGTTGGCAAAGAGTTGATGATATAAAAGAACAGTTGAGCATTGCTTTTCATGAAAAAGAAATTTATTGAAGGCAAAAGAGCTCGGAGAAATGGTTACTAGATGGTGATAAAAATACTCAATTTTTTCACGCATCGGTTAAATCCAAGCAAATTGGAAACTCGTTGAAGTTCTTATTGGATGAGACTGGAGTAGAGCGATATTTAAACAAAGAAAAAGGATGGATTGCTTCTTTTTTTTTCACAAAGCTATTTAGAACTTCGTCTCCAATCAATCTGAGTTCTTATTTGGAGGGGTTTCAACCTAAAGTCACAATAGCAATGAATCAAGACCTACTCAAGGATGTAACTGAACAGGAGATTTACAATGCAGTCTTCTCTATTAATAGTGAAAAGACTCCAGGTCCTGATGGTTTTACAGGACTTTTCTTTCAGAAATATTGGTCAGTGGTGAAAGATCAGGTTATAAAGGAGATTCTGGAATTCTTTAACACAGGAATCCTTCCTAAAGGCTGGAATCATACTCATCTTTGCTTCATACCAAAGATTCTCAATCCCCACAAAATGACAGAGTTAAGACCAATAAGTCTGTGCTCGGTTTTATACAAAATAATCTCCAAAATTATTTCAAGAGATTGAAGTTGCATCTTTCAGACATCGTCTCTCCAACACAATCTGCGTATGTGGCTGAAAGGTTAGTCTCTGACAACATTTTAGTTGCTCATGAAATAATGCACAGCTTAAGAACTAATGATCAGATTTCTAGAGAGTTCATGGCTTTCAAAACTGACATGTCCAAAGCCTATGATAGAGTAGAATGAACTTTTTTTGGAGGAAATTCTTATAGCTTTAGGTTTTGATAAGAAGTGGATAGCTTGGATCATGGGCTGTGTTGATTAATGGACAACCACATGGATTCATTAAACCAAAAAGAGGCATTAGACAAGGAGATCCTCTATCACCTCTTCGGTTTGTTCTATGTACGGAGGCTCTGATTCATCTCCTAGATCAAGCACAAAAAATTGGAAAAGTTACATGCATTCAGTTCAACAACACAAGCCCTTCAGTGAATTACCTTCTTTTTGCTGATGATACTCTTTTAATGTGCAAAGCTAATAAAGAGGAATGTGATGAGATGATGTTGTGCTTGTCTAAGTATGAAAGAATATCAGGTCAGATGATCAACTTAGATAAATCAGCAATTACTTTTGGAGTGAATGTGAAAACAGAGATTAAGAACTGCATTAAGATGAAATCGGGTATTTTGACGGAGGGTGGATCAGGGAAATATCTAGGCTTACCGGAATGTCTAAGTGGATCGAAGCAGCAATTATTTGAGTTTATTAAAGACAAAATTTTCGCCAAAATGAATGGATGGTATGCGAAAATACTTTCTCAAGGCGACAAAGAAATTATGTTAAATTCTATAGCAATGGCTCTCCCAGTTTATGCTATGACATGTTTTAAGCTGCCTGTTAGTCTTTATAAGAATCTGACAAGCGTCATGATGAACTTCTGGTGGAATAATCTTCGGCATACAAAGAAAATTCATTGGTTAAGCTGGCAGAAATTATCTATACCTAAGAAGCTAGGAGGAATTGGTTTCAAAGATCTTCAATATTTTAATCAGGCTCTGTTAGCTAAACAAGCATGGAGATTACTTAATGACAAGACCAGTCTTTTCTCGCAAATCTTTAAAAGCAGGTATTTTTCCAACACAAATTTCCTTAATGCCACTTATGGAACTCGACCTTCTTATGCTTGGAGAAGCATTCTCTATGGTAGAGAACTGTTAAATGAAGGTTTAAAAAGTGTCATTGGCAAAGGTAAGCAAACTAGTGTATGGATATATAAATGGATATGCGATGGGAAGTCTATAAGAGCTTTAAGTCTTCATTCCTTAGTGAATATTGACATGAAAGTTTCTCATCTTATAGATCCTTTTACTAGAAATTGGAAATTGTCTACACTGAAAGAGTTGTTTCCTGAAGAAGAGATAAAAATCATTTCCAGACAAAGACCATTGATATCTCAAGAAGCAACTGTTTGCTGGGCAAAAACAAGTAGTGGTAGTTACTCTGTGAAGTCGGGTTATGATCTAAGCAGTAGAAAAGTTCATCATAACCTCTACAAGGATGCTGAAGCAAAACCTTCGTTAAGTCCACTGTTCGAAACTCTTTGGAAGATTAAGACTGTCCCAAAAATTAAAGTTTTTATGTGGAAAGCTTTAAGAGGAGCTCTTGCAGTTGAAGACAGACTAAAACGAGAAACATCCATAAAAAGAATGGTTGCCAATTATGTGAAGAAGAAATTGAAACTGTCAATCACATTCTATTTCAGTGTCCATTAGCAAGACAAGTATGTGCCTTATTCAATGTGCCTTATCCAGTGAAGGGTTTTGGTGACTCAATCTATGCCAACATGAATCATTTGATTCAAATATCGCAAGTGAAAGCTATTCTGCAGGATATAAGATTTGTCAACCCTTAGATTTTGTCGTTTCTGTGGAAAAATAGAAACAAGATGTTATTTGAAGGAGAAGGAGCCTGGGCAAATAAAATAGGGGAAAAGGCGTTTGAAGATGCTCAAGCATGGTGGATTGCTCAAAACAATGAAACTCACAAGGAGCAAAATAAGCCTCAACAAACTGTTTGGACCCCTCCTTTGATCGTAGATCTTAAATGCAACATTGGATTTGATTGGTATAAGAAAAAAGCTTTATCTGGTGCATCATGGGTGGTCAGAGAATTAAATGGAAAGGTCTTAATTCACAGCCGAAGATCATATACCCAGGTACATTCTCTTACTGAAGCTAAGTTAAAAAGTTGGACATGGGCTTTGGACATCATGAATAAGCATCATCTGCACAGAGTTACTTTTGGAGCATCGACTTTTGAGATCATTCAAGCTCTCCATAAACCGAAAGATTGGCCAGCTATGATAGGTCACATTGCATAATTGTTAAGCTTTACAATCGATAAATCTAATTGGTTTATGATAATGGAACCCCCAAGCTGTAACAGAGGAGCGTTCGAAATAGCAAATATTGTAATAAAAGGATTACATCTACAATCCTATGTTGCTAGTGGTCATCCTAAGTGGCTATCAGAGTTATTTGCTAAAGAGCATTTAAACAAACGGAGACTGGGTATAGACAAGAGTGTATCTCAAGCAAGGTTTGACCTGGAGTTGAAGTAGAAGGTTGCAAATTTTCCTCCTTGACCTTCTAAGACCATTAGAATCGGTTTTGACCAAAAGAAACTTCAGAAAGAGGAAAAGTATATCCAATTCAAAGTTATCTAAGGTGAAAAGTTTGTCTTTTGTCCTCTTGTCTGGCAGTTTGCATGAAGAGGTTGTTTTTATTATATTATCCTTAGTTTTCTCCTTGATAAGATTTGGTCTTTTTTGACTGTTATTTTATCAATGTGAAAATTTCTACGTTATCTTTGATTTTTAACTTTTTCTTCTTTTAACTTCTTATAACATTATTACTATTTCTATAAATCTTTCTTTATATCTTAGATATTAGCAAACCTTCCTCTTAAGTATCCTCTTAATTCTTTTCTTATATCTCTTTTACTTATATACCCTTTTAGTTAACCTTTTTACCTATTACTTCCTTTCTTTCTGGTTTTTACCTCAAACTTCTCTTCTTTTCCTTTTACATACCTTTTCATGGCTGACAAGATGTGGAATGAAATTCAAAACTTGGTTTTGGGACGTGATGATCCATAAATACTCATCCCTCATTCTGCATACGCAGCAGCGGTAACTCGCAACAGGTTAAGTCTGATAGCTAGACCACTGAATCCAAGTGTTCAGAATCCTCAGACTGTGATATCTTCTTTACCAAGGTCATGGGGTCTTGCTTCACGAGTTCATGGAAGAGTACTGGATGGTACTTTTATTCAGTTTCTTTTTCAATCAGAAGTAGATCTTATCTCAGTGCAAAGAAGGGAACCATGGGTTTTCAATAATTGGTTCGTTGCTTTCCAAAGATGGGAACACTTTCCAAGCTTAGATTTTCTAACTACTATCGATCTCTGGGTTCAAATTCGGGACATCCCTCTACCATATGTCTCTGATGAATAGTAACAGTGGATTTTCATGAAGCAACATCTACTCAGATAGCTTGTATCAGAGTTAGAATAAGGTTTGGAATTACTGATTGTTTACGTTTCTTTCGAAGAATCAGGTTTAGTTCTGGAGAAACAACAATGATACGCTTTCAGTATGAGCGTCTTAGGAAAATCTGTAGTAACTGTTACAGAATGAATCACAATAGGATCCAATGTCCGTTCCTTCAGCGTATCCCGACTAATAGAGTTAACCCTGCAATTTCAGAAAGACTTAATCAGAACAGAGTTGTTGAGAATGATGTGTTAAACAGGGATGATATCAATTTACAATCTCAGATATCAGACATATCATTTCCAGCACCAATTTCTCAACTTCCAAGAGTGGATACTCCTCCACTTAATCCAGAGGAAATAGCGGCTGCTTCTCCTTACTTTCCAGATTTCAAAGCTGAAAAAGTTCAGCACTTTGAAGTACCAATACCAAAACGGGCGGCAAATCTCAGAATACAATCCTCAAACTGCTCTAATGTAACTTCATCCACTTATCGTGAAAGCACTTCAAATGTTTTAAAAAATGCAGGAATTGGAGAAGCATCCAAATTTAAAGTAGGAGAATCATCCAAACATCCAAGATCTGAGATAGCAAAAGATAGAGAAAGAAAACTAAAGCAAAAGGTTCAAGAATACAAAGATGGAGGAATTCAGATACCTCCAAAGAAGAGATAATATCATTCTCCAATCATTGTCAATGTTATTTTGGGAACCTCCAGTATCTTCAAAGCACGAATAATGGAACGTTTGTTTACTTTTTGGTTAGCATTTTTTGGATCCTGCTTATCTACAGCAGATGGAAGATGAAGAAATAATTGCAGATCAGTGTACTGATTTTTATTTCATCTTTTTTGTTTAATCGGTTTGTTTACTGTTCTATAATTAACTTTAGGAGGAAAACGCGTTGGCCACTTTGAGTTATGCAAGACTGAGATTATCTTTCTTCATGTGATAATCCAACCTTGTAATAGGTGAAAAGTGGAAGCTTCCACAGTTGTAATTTTGGTACATGTTATATAAAATCAGACTTGAAGAAAAAAAAAAATATATATATATATATATATATATATATATATCATTATACCAGTGTGCATCATTATACCACATACGTCGAATTTATTTGCACATTTTAACTCACGAATATAAGACCTCATATGCTTAGCTTTACCATGTCAAACATGTCAACAACATAACTCGTTTATGTTTTTATAGCTAGCAAGTTTGATTCGAGAACTCAATAATCTGGTATTTAAACTTAACATGTCAAGCCTAATTTTTTTTTTTTTTTGAACAAACGTCAAGCCTAAACTTAAGTCGAGTAAATCCTTTACAAAAGCTCCCATCTCAAAGAGTAAGTAAGAGGATCCCGAATATTCAAAGCCTACACTTAAAGATGATTATACAGTTTTTTGTCCAGTAATTTAGTTGGAATACTTAAATCTTCGGATCTAACTCTAAAAATACTGAATCTTTAGTTTCCATATCTTTCACATTCAAGAAAAAATAATTGACTAATTTATACATCATTTTTTATCACACTTCTAATTCTAATTTGTTTTTTATTCTTTTCTTATTATTATTATTATCCATTTTTGTGATCAATCATATAATTTTTTTGAATAATTTAAATATCTGTGGTCTAATAAGTCATCTAAACATGCAAGACGCCGTTTCGTGTATTATAGACTAGATTATAGTCAGTGGTACAACACAAATTGATGTTTTTTTTTCTTTTTAAAATTATAAATTATAACTTTTTATTGAAAAAGTAAGTGATCATAATAGAAAAATACATTTATGTCTTATTTTTATTAAATAACTATTATAGTTAGATTATCTTTTTTGAATATGAGTTGATTTTATAAAATCTTATATTAAAAGTAAATTTAATTAGATTCGGGAAAATATTATTATATAAAATTAATATAGTTATAATTATGTAATTTGTTTTGAAGATTTCAATTAAGTTAATTATACAATTGCAAATTACAGTTACAATTGACTTTATGTCGTAATGCAGTTGTCAATATGTAGAATAATCAAATTTGCAAATATCTAGAGATATCAAACCTTATTTATATTATATCACCATATGATTTTAACACTTTTGATTTAATATGTCGTCTATCTTAACTCATTTCATCGTGTGACTTGTGAATTCTTATTATTTTTTTTTCTTCTAACTAAAAATAAAATATTACAAATTTTTGTTTTAACTTTTTATCAATCGAAGATGTGAGGTAAAAAGTATATGATTAATATCAAATTAATATGGTAAGGTAAAGGTAAAATATTACTTATTAATTTTGAATTGGTTATGAAATATTTTTGAAATATATTAAAACATTTTTTGGTTTTACAAAGTAATTAAATTGCAGAGATTAGTATTTGACGCTTTTAACTCTTAATGACTACCGATTATTGATTTTTTTCCCTTTTTTTTTTCAGCAATTATTGATTATTGATTTTTTTCCTTTAAATCTATATTTGTAATGAAAATTTGATAAATTGTTTTTATAAAGAATAATTTTTATTATCTACTTCCGTAATATTAATAATAAAAGAATTATTGCTGATTTTTTGGAATTAAATTATATTTTTTGAAGATAGGCAAAATTGTAAAAAAGTAATTGAATAGTTTTATTTATTTATTTGTAGTAGTAGTACTGTAGTAGTTGCTATCCTTAAATGATCTTAATTCTCAAAAAGACAGTCCAACAACTTAATTAGTTACCCTTAAAAGATCTTCAACAACATTTCATCAAACTATACAAACAAATGCAAGCCCAATATAAACATTTCATTTTCTTAATTAGTTAAGACTTAAGAGTTAAAGACAGAGTGAAAATAAAAGAAAATGTTTCCCGTGTAAAAAAACTCCAAAATTCTTATGGAGAAAAACAAAATCTAATCGGAATTAAAACCTATTGAAAAATAAAATAAGAAGAAGAAGAAAAAAAAAGACACAAAAAGAACGTTGAAAAAAAAAGAAAAGGAACAAAAGAAGGAACGTTGAGTAAACCAATAAAAAAAAAAAGAAAAAGAATGGGCCAACAGAGCCAATGAAGTAAGTCTCTATCGTGTCTCCAGCTGTGTGTTCCCACACTCTTTTCAAAACTCCCCCACCGACGATGGCATTCCCGTTATTTCTATCCTAACGGTCACACGTCCCTTACGTGGCCACCCTTTCTTTTTTTTTTTTTTCTCTTTCTCTTTATCTTTATCTTCTTCTACTTATTATTATTATTATTCCCTAATTCTCTCACTCTCTCTTCTCTGCTTCTCTATCATTCATTCACAGTCATGGCCTCTTCCTCCATCACCATCACCACCACCTTCCTCTTCCTCCTCCTCCTCCACCACGCTTCCGCTAAAAAAACCTACATCGTCCGAGTCAAACACTCCGATAAACCAGACTCATTCCAAACTCACCACGACTGGTACACTTCCCAACTCCAATCGGAATCATCTCTCCTCTACACTTACACAACCTCTTTCCATGGCTACTCCGCTTACCTCGACTCCGACGAAGCCGATTCTCTCCTCCGCGACTCCGATTCGGTCCTCGACGTCTTCGAAGATCCAGTCTACACGCTGCACACCACTCGCACACCTGAATTCCTCGGTCTCAATTCCGAATTCGGTGTTTACACTGGTCAAGATCTCGGCTCGGCTTCCAACGGCGTCGTAATCGGAGTTTTGGATACCGGTGTTTGGCCTGAATCTAAAAGTTTCGATGATACTGATATGCCTGAGATTCCTTCTAAATGGAAAGGCGAATGTGAATCTGGTTCCGATTTCGATCCCAAATTGTGTAACAAGAAGCTAATCGGAGCTAGAAGCTTCTCCAAAGGCTTTCAGATGGCTTCAGGCGGTGGTTTCTCTAGTAAACGTGAATCTGTTTCTCCTCGCGATGTCGACGGACACGGAACTCACACTTCAACCACCGCCGCTGGATCCGCAGTTAGAAACGCTAGCTTCCTCGGTTACGCCGCCGGTACGGCCAGAGGTATGGCGAGTCGTGCTCGTGTTGCTACTTATAAGGTTTGTTGGAGTACTGGTTGTTTTGGATCTGATATCCTCGCTGCTATGGATCGAGCTATACTTGATGGTGTCGATGTGCTTTCGTTATCTCTCGGTGGTGGTTCCGCTCCGTACTATCGCGATACCATTGCGATTGGGTCGTTTTCGGCTATGGAGAAAGGTGTTTTCGTGTCTTGCTCAGCTGGTAACAGTGGTCCGACTAGAGCTTCGGTTGCTAATGTTGCGCCTTGGGTTATGACTGTTGGTGCTGGAACGTTAGATAGAGATTTCCCGGCTTTTGCGAATCTCGGTAACGGGAAGAGACTTACCGGCGTTTCGCTTTATAGTGGTGTAGGAATGGGAACGAAGCCTCTTGAATTGGTTTATAATCAAGGGAATAGTAGTTCTAGTAATCTTTGTTTACCTGGTTCGCTTGATTCGACTCTAGTTCGTGGTAAGATCGTTGTTTGTGATAGAGGTGTGAATGCTAGAGTTGAGAAAGGAGCTATGGTGAGAGATGCTGGCGGTTTAGGGATGATTATGGCGAATACTGCGGCTAGTGGGGAGGAGCTTGTGGCAGATAGTCATTTGCTTCCGGCGATTGCTGTAGGGAAGAAGACTGGTGATTTACTTAGGGAGTATATTAAGTCAGATTCTCATCCAACTGCTGTTCTTGTTTTTAAAGGAACGGTTCTTGATGTGAAGCCGTCCCCTGTGGTTGCTGCATTTAGCTCGAGAGGTCCAAATACTGTCACTCCTGAGATCTTGAAACCTGATGTTATTGGTCCTGGAGTTAACATCTTGGCTGGTTGGTCTGATGCTATTGGTCCTACTGGTCTTGAGAAAGACTCGAGGAGGACTCAGTTCAACATCATGTCAGGTATTATTACTTACGCTTCAAAGGTTAATGATGCTCAATTTTGAAACTTGGTTTTGGTTGCATATTCAAATTAGTGATTATCTATGGTCATGAAATCTTGGGAGATTGTTTTGATCTGACATGAAAAGGGTCTGATTCTTGAGAAGTTTTGAATTTTACCCTTGAACAACATTAATATTACCTTTGATCTGATTCTTGAAAACTTGATATGATTACATATTCAATCATTGGAGTTTGGATTTGTTTTGTTTGACATGAAACGTGTCTGATTTTTGTTAGGTACGTCAATGTCATGCCCACACATCAGTGGTTTAGCTGGTCTTTTAAAAGCAGCTCACCCTGAGTGGAGTCCAAGTGCTATCAAATCAGCCCTCATGACCACAGCTTACGTTCTTGACAACACCAACTCCCCACTCCATGATGCTGCAGACAACAGGCTCTCTAACCCACATGCTCACGGCTCGGGACATGTAGATCCCCAAAAGGCTCTCTCACCGGGTCTTGTCTACGACATCTCAACCGAGGAATACATCAGGTTCTTGTGCTCTCTAGAGTACACAGTAGATCACATTGTTGCGATAGTGAAGCGACCAAGCGTCAACTGCTCAAAGAAGTTCTCAGATCCTGGTCAGCTCAACTACCCAAGTTTCTCGGTTTTGTTTGGAGGTAAAAGAGTTGTGCGGTACACTAGGGAAGTAACAAATGTTGGTGCAGCAAGCTCGGTTTACAAAGTGATGGTTAATGGGGCTCCTAGTGTTGGGATCTCGGTTAAACCAACAAAGCTTGCGTTTAAAAGGGTGGGAGAGAAGAAAAGGTACACAGTCACGTTTGTTAGCAAGAAGGGAGTGAGTATGACGAACAAAGCTGAGTTTGGATCCATCACTTGGATCAATCCGCAGCACGAAGTAAGAAGTCCCGTTGCATTCTCTTGGAACCGGTTTTGAAACAAAACAACGAAACACAAATCTAACATCCCTAGTGATGTTTTTTATTTTAAGTTAATTTCCTGTTGGGATGATTTCGGTATCTAGATGATTGGGTTTAGGCTAAACAAAAACCCATCCAGAGCCGTAATGATAATCATCACGTAGTGGGAAGTGTTCATGTTTGGTTTTTGAGTCATTGAGTGTGTAGGTGAAGATGGCATCCCAAAAAAAAAGTTCGGGATGGTAGAAGAAAATGTTGTCAGGAAAAGAACGTTGATGTCATTTGTGTTGCTTCAAGTTTTCCATTTAACTATTTTACTGATGAAATTGTCTTTTTAAAAAATAAGCAACAAGAAAACGTTGTCGTAATGTGTGACATCACTCAAGAGTCTAGACAAAGAGTTGGAGGACATGCGCGCAATACAAAATCACGTGAAGCTAACAAGTACTGATGACATATTATGAGTCTCTTGCAACATCCATGTTTACGGAGAAGTTATAATATATGCATCAACTTGGCATAAGCTATACAACTAAAAGACAATAGAGTTGACGCAATTGGATATAATTGTTCAGCAACTGAATATAAACAACAATCAAAGAGTAGTGTGTTTCATGAGTAATCATCTTATAAAAGAAAAAACAATGAAAGTTACTTCAAGTAATAGGATTGTTTTCAGGTCATATATATTGGCATCCACATTTATAAGAAAATAGTATTAGTAATTATAAGCGCGTACGTATATACACTTATATATAATCTCTTAAGTAGGGAAATAGGTAAAAAAATGATAATGTTTAAATTACACTCATGGGTAATTATTTTGTGGCTAAAACAAATGAGAGCTTTTTCTTACTATGAAAGTAAGCCAATAATTTAGAAATGGGTAAGAGAGAATAAAAGAAGATGAAAAAGGGTAATTTGACTTGCACACAACTATCCTCCGCCTTCACAAGTAATCAATCTCCCACACGGAGACGTATGTTACTAAACATTTCACATTTTCCACATGGAATATTTTGTTTTATTCCTCTATAATACCAATGAACTGCAAACTTTTAGATTTGTAATTTTTGTGTCACAAGAAACTCGATGATTTTTTTATAATTCCACACGGTTTGGTTTAACAAATTATTGCGTCAGTATATACTTATTAATAGTTTAATATTGTGTATATATTGTATTGATACCAAAAAGAAATAGAAATAAGGTTGAGACGTGGTGCTCAAATATGTTAAAAGTCAAAACGTAAGTCGCCGAACATTTGAAATAACTGAAAAATGTAGTGGACCATTTCTTCTTCTTTCTTGCTTTCTTTAGAGTCAAGAAACTAAAAAAGAAAGAAGAAGAAATGGTCCACTACATTTTTCTTTCTTATATATATATAAGAATAACACAAGAGTTTAGCTTGTTAGTAGAAAGAAAATGAAAGCAGTGGTGAGCAAGTTGCATTGTTCCTCGATGGAGGAGGTGATGGTTGTGAGACGGCGGCCACACGTGGTTAACGGTGGTGGCTTCGTAGTCACAGATTGCAAAGAGAAGATCGTTTCCAAGATCGACGGTTGTGGAGTTCTTGGCAGCAAAGGCGAGTTAGTTCTCAGAGATGGTGATGGCAACGATTTGCTTCTCATCCACAAAAAGGTACCTTTTTTGTTTTTATCCCAAACTATCTCATCATTATTCTAACATTCACACCCCAAAAAAGTAAATTATCATCGATTTTCCAAATTTGTATATTAAATTTCAAAATATTCCCATGAAAGCAGAAGTTTATATTCCTCTAAATATTAGAAAACAAATGTAAAAATGATCTTTTAATGATCTTTTAACATAGTGGTGAAGTAGCTATCTAAACAACGACAAATTAATAAATGATTTACTTTATCTTGACGCATTACGTTAAAGATCTTAGAAAGATGAACGTAATGCGTCAAGATAAAACAACCCTTTTAAAAATAAATCTATATGCCTTTAGAGGAGAAAAAGTTAATATGATTGGTTTATAGAATAATATATGTGTTGATTGGTGTAGGGAGGAGTGGTGCAGGCTTTGAGCATTCATAACAAGTGGAGAGGTTATAGTTACGACTACCAAGGAAGTCCTAAACCGATTTTCACATTAAGGGATCCCAAACACTCTTGCTTCTCCATAATCGGTTCAATCCGAATCTCAGTCCAACCGGGGAATTGCTACTTTGATGTAAGAGGATATTTCCCGGATAGGGATTGTAGCATCATTGATTCCACGGGAAATGCCATTGCTCAGGTTAAAGAATGGGTTGGGAGCAGAGATATATATAAGGTGGTGATAAAACCAAGTGTGGATAAAGTTTTTGTTTTTGGAGTACTCGCGGTTCTTGACTATATCTATGGTGAATCTACAAGTTGTTGATCCGCTCTTTGCCATATCATCTTCACATTTCGGTTTACCAGACTCAGCCTGAATATGTTGTACCTTGTAAAGTTCAGAGACTCGTGTTGTTTTATGTAATAATATAATTTGTTTAATTTAAGTATTTAACTATGTAATGGTTGTTTATGCTAAATATATGTGAGCAAAACATAGTGTTGGTGAAAAAAACAATTTTTGCATATAGATCAATATAAAAACCTTCCAGACACGATTTTCGAAAAACCACCTTTAACCAAGCTTTCCGACGCCGGCGGCGCTGCTGCACGTCGGCGTCGGGACCTCATGGTCTCAACTTCTACTTGCTTTCAATCTAATTCTATGAGTGTTCTTTTTAGCAATTTTTTCCCCATTTCTTCTCTTTGGTTAACCTTTTTCACACTCCTTTGTCCCCTGCCTCCAAACCAAAATCCGACTTTTGCCTTCTCTCACTGGACTTGCGCTCATCGGAGATGCTTTTTATCTGGAAAAAATCTCTACAAATCTCAGGTAGTCGCTCCAACTTTCCATCACATTGGCGTTTACTTATGAAACCAGAATTTTCCCCAGTGGATCTGGTTTCGAAAATTGATTCAACTCATGGCCACCGTCTGCTTCTGCCCACCATTCACGCACTGGAGATGCTTCAAACCTCTCCGTCAAATTCGGACAGACATCACACTCAGCTCTTACTTTGGAAAGCAATTGTGACACTAGGGTTTTTCCCACTGGACCTAGTCTCAAACCCTGAATCAAGCCACGACCACCGGCTGGTCCCGCCGATCTGTCATTCACCAGAGATCCCCCTAGCGGCGCAAAAATCTCTGCAAGTTCCTTGGCTTCCGCTTGGGAAATTAGGTTTCCTTCTAATGGGCCTCGTTTTTGTCGGCCCACTATGCTCACCAATAGCAAAGCCTACATCCTCTAAATCCAGGTCCAAAGCTTCTAAACTTTTGCTAAACCCACTTCCACGATTTATACGCTATTGTGTCCGTAAGTGCGTACAACATGTGCATCCTCTATCGATAACCCATATTTGGGTCAGCTATTTTCTTCGTTTGCAAATATGGGATCGAAGCAAGTCATCGATGAACTCTGCATATCAAAGATTACGACATCTGGGATTGTCGCGTCTAGTCTCTAGCCACACCGAGGGGTTGAGGAAGGACGACATTATGACCTTGGTTCCATGGAACGATGGTTACCGTCACCTCCCCAGTCCCTTGCCTTCATACCCCGGGATCACCGAGCCTAGTCTTGTTCCATCTCTAACCCACGGGGTCGTCTCCCACTCAATTGTTGCTCCAACTTCAAATCCATGTAAGTCCAGATATGATCATTTCTTCCAACTTCAAATCCATGTAAGTCCAGATATGATCATTTCTTCCATGTGCTGAAGCTAAATTATAGCCAACGGTGTGATCAAGATTACGTACTCTATGGTATCCATTTGAGAAGTAATTCTTCATTGTTGCTTTGGCTTTGCTTTGATTCCCCGAGAATCATGGTGGTAGTTTCCTGTTTGGCTTTGTTGTTTGAACCCCTGTGCTTTGTCTCTGACTTAGGCCTGAACAATGTCAACCTACATCCTGCGGCAACCCTAGCGATAATTTCAAACCTCAGAGCACTCTAACCCATGCTCGTCCTAGTGTCAAGCCTCTACTTCGTGTAGACCTTCTCAATCCCGTGAGAAGCTTAGCTTTGACCACTTCTTTAACGCCAACTCGTCTAATGACTATGGCTATCTCCTCTTCTATTGATTTGATCATTGAAGAGCTTGTCGACAATCTTGATCTCACATGTACCAAGTTTCTTCAAGAAATTGGCTCAAAGCTCTCAAGAACCTATTGCCGATTAATCCTATCTTTGCTTTATCTTCTTTTTGTTTTGGCATTGGGGAATGCCCTCTTATGTTGTATTTTAAGTAATGCTTGTATGAACCTTAACTCTCTTGATTAATGAAATGCAAGTGGTTTGACAAAAAAAAAAACTTAGTCTTGGTTGTTTTGCTCCTTTTAATTTACTAGATAAATATGTACAATGTGTTTCTATCTTTATACCTATGTTAGAGTGAAAAGGAAAATAAGTTATAAAGAAAATATAACAAGAGTTTAAAACAAATGCCAATGGACAACTCTGATATGCTTCATCCCAATGATGAAGGTGTTGTCGCAAACCATCGTCGCATCAAGTTCTTTAATCACGGTTTTGAGATGTAATCAAGAGAGGTGATCCTTTTTTGGATAGTCTGTAAATGCGAGAACTACCGATTTGTATCAATCAAAGTAATAGAACAATGGTTTTTTTAAACTCTTTTTTTATTAATAGAAAATCTGTTTACAAGTTTGTTATAAATATTTTTCTATTTTCTCAAAACTCTCTTTATAAGATATTACAACAAATCTTAGAAACTCTCCAGAAACCTAAAGCCCTCTTTAAATTCTTAGCTCTTCTTCTTCTAAAGCTAAAACATAATGACTAGGTTATATATTTCTTGTTTGTGCTAAAGCATACAACAAATTTTGCACCATATTTATAAAACTAGATATATGTTATACAACAAGAAAATCCCCTATTTTATCTCTAATAGGATTCAAACAATTTCATTTTTTTTTGTGGATTAGGAAATTCTCCTCTTTCTTCAGGTTTCCTTTTTTTATTTGTAAATAGGAAACTCTTCAGTCTTTTAGAAGCACCATGTGCCTTCTAAGCCTTTGCAAAGAAGTATCATGCTTCTGGATCCTTCCAGTTCCATGTTGTCAAATTTCCTATTCTATATCTAACAAGATTTAGATAATTTTTTTTTTTTTTTATGGATTAGAAAATTTTCCTCTTTTTTCATGTTTCCTTTTTCTTTGTAAATAGGAAACTCTTATGTCTCAAGAAGTACCATGTGCCTTCTAAACCTTTTCAAATTCTACCGCTTCGGGATCCTTCCATGTTGTCAACCGACATAGCTAACCCATTACTCTAGTCTTGAACTAGTGCTTTGTTCATCTAAAGTATTACATACACTCGTTCAAATGCTGCATCTCATAGTCTTTTTGATATGCCTAACCATTTGGGGGGATTGTTGTATAGTCGCTGCTATAAATCGTAGCATTCCACAATCTTCTCAGAATTTGATAGCTCTTGCTATTCCCAACTTGTCTCTTAAGTGTAAATACTCCCAATCCTTGAAGAGGGAAGATCCAAGATGAATGCTAGTAATCAGGAAGCCATCTACTTTCCATGAATTTCCCACAACCATGGTTGTGGGGACATGATCAGCTTTGTGTGTTGTGTGGTGAAAAGGATGAGACACGAGATCATTTATTGTTTGTGTGACCCTTTTCTATCAATGTATGGTATGAAGTTACGAATAATCTAATTCGCCAACATGAAGACCTAGCTTAACTGGGATATTATTTTCTTGGCTCGAGATATATACTACCTAGGTGATATCCTTCTCAGACTTTCTTTTTAAGTCTTAATATACCTAGGTGATATCCTTCTCAGGTTAAAAGAGCTATTACATTAAAAAGCAATTGGAGGCTTGTCAAAGGTTACCCTTTTGCTGGACCAGTTAGTCTTCTGTCGAGAGGACACTCTCTCTATCTCTTGGGTTGTTATAATCCTTTATCCTTTTACTTTGTAGTAATAGCTATTTCGTTTGTTGTTTCTTTGTCTAGGTTCTACAGTTAGTTATGCAAATAGCATTTGGTGACTCTCTATATTTTTTACCCATGTAAGTTGTAAGGGAAACCCCAATTGGGGGTTATATTTTTGAGCTTCTTCAAATTTTCAATTAATATATTATGTATTTTTAGTAGAATAAGAACTTTGAGAATTTTAATTAAAATTTTCCCCTCCAATGGTGGGTTTTAATTTTGAGTCTATTAATTTGATTTTTTTTTTTTTTTTGAAAATAAAAAATTTTAAACTAGAATATGAAATTATTGCATTTGAGATATATGTTTATAAAATTATTGCATTTCAAAAAATTTTAAGCATAGAAAACATTAAAACATAATAAAATAGAAGTACAATTCATAAAAAAGGAAAATGATTAATTCTTTTCTCCAAATTTTACCCAAATATTCTCAACCAAATCATCTTGCAACCATTTATGTTTTTATCGATCACGAACACTCAAACGAATGTTCATCATAGTGGAGACACATGAAGGCCTGGTTGTTGGTAAGGTAAAGTCCACTTCTGAAGTTCGGTTGGACTCCATGTGTGTGAATTCGGATGGATCAAACTGAGTGTACCCATCTCGTTCGTCTTCTACTATCATATTGTGCAGTATGATACACACTATCATTATATTTCCAATTTTTATCTTATCCCAAAGAAGAGTAGGATTTTTGACTATAGCAAATCGAGCCTGCGAAACTTCAAAAGCACGCTCGACATCTTTACGTACAACTTCTTGATGTGTAGCAAATAAAGAGTCTTTTGGAGTTTGCGGAAGTGGAATAGATTGGATAAAAGTAGACCATTTTGGATAAATACCATCCGTGAGATAGTAAGCCAACTTGTATTGGTGTCCGTTGACAATGTATTTAACATTCGGAGCTCGACCGTTTAAAATATCATCAAAAACGGGAGAGCGCTCAAGTATATTTATATCGTTTAATGTACCCGAAGGTCCAAAAAAAGCATGCCAGATCCAGAGATCTTATGATGCTACAACCTCTAAAACGATTGTTGGCTTGCCAGAACCATGTGTATATTGACATTTCCATGCGGTTGGACAATTTTTCCACTCCCAATGCATATAATCGATGCTTCCTATCATCCCTGGAAACCCGCATATCTCTCCAATATCGAGAAGTCATTGATGATCTTCTGGTGTGAGTCTTTGTAAGTACTCATCTCCAAAAAAAATCATGATTGCTTCAACAAAATACCCCAAGCATGAGAACGCTATGGTTTCAGCAAGTCGGAGGTATTCGTCAACCGCATCAGCTGTCGAACCATATGCCATCATACGAATTGCTGTTGTACACTTTTGTAGTGCTGAAAGCCCCAACCTTCCTGTATTATATCTTCGTTGTTGAAAGAATGGAATTTCATTTCCTAGTCGCTCAACGATACGCATGAACAAGGGCTTGTTCATTCTAATTTGGCATCAACATTTTTTGGGAGTGTATGTTCCATCTTCACTGAAATAATCGTTCCACAAGTGGGCATGGCCGACTTCACGATTTATTTCAATGTAAGTTTGCTTCTTCTTTGGTTTGGGTGTTTGTTGATGTTGAACAGATGGAGTGAGAAGAGATGGTCAAAATTGATTGGAAATTTGGTCACAAACTTGATTTAAGCATTTATCAATGGTGTCATCAAAATTATTGTGAGAAGAAGATGCCATTTTAGGAGAAAAGTGAAAGAAAAGATAGAGAGTGTTTGATAAGTTTGTGAATTGGTGAGTGTTTGATAATATAGAGAGTGTTTAATAAGTTTGTGAATTGGTGAGTGTTTGATAAGTCCATCTCTTCATTTTGTAGACTTGTACAAGGAAAAATATGTGTGTTCAATCGTAACAAAGTTTGTGGTATGGTGAGATAAAAAACAAAACCTGTACTTGTTACAAACTTGTGGTGTGTGTCAAAAAAAAACAAAAGAAGTGTACTTCTGAAAATAGATGTGGTAAAAACTATGCTCTTGTTCCATTATTGCAAAAATATAACAAAAATTTAATTGACAAATAAGGATTCGACAGCTTTAACAAAAGCTATTTGCTCACGGGAGACTTTTGTGTGGTGAAGCTCATGGCAGACGCTTGTGTGTGGAGACTCTTGTGTGGAGACTGTTGTGTGTGGTCTAGATCAACAAGCACCATCATTGTCCTTTATCCTAAACCGTAAACACAACACCAAACAATTTATTCAACAAACCAAAAACACAAGAGAACAGAACATATCACCAAACCGAAAACACAAGAGAAGCCAATTACATAACATAGCGAACTGAAGCCAATTACATAAGAGAACAAACTAAAACCGAGTACATTAGTAAAACCAAATAAGGAACCTAATACAAGACTTCACGATTACATAAGACCGAGTACATGCTAACCATCAAAGTCACATCAAACCGATTACATATTACTAGTACATAAGACAACCATCAAAGAAACTGATTACAAGGAAGTGAGTTTTTTCAACAAAACTTTAAACACCAAACCGATTCAAACTGATGACAACATGTTATCAAAAAATTGTTCCTTTAAAGCTTTTTCCGATTCAGTAAGTGAATCTTTGTTTGCAATTAGATTTTCAAGCATCACATGCTTGTTATGCTTCTCTTTCATAGCGAACTTCATCTCTTTCAAAGCAAAATCTTTTTTCTTCATCTCATACATCCTCTCAACCTCTTGCATCTGAAACTCCAACAAAGCTTTAGCATCTCCCTCTACATGCGCTTTAGTGTTGATGTTCTTCTTAGCCTTTCCTCTCAACACCTTTACAGCCTTAACACCAGTAGGACAATGCATCATTGGTTCATCCTCGACATCAATGGGAGCTTGAGAGCTTGAAGGATGTGCAGAACCATCCTCACACACTCGTGTCCTTTTCACTCTAGTCCCTTTAGGAGATGTGGACGCACACCACTTCTGATCATATCTAAGCTCTCGCCAAGCATGATCCAAGGTGAATTTAATGTTGTGATCATTGAAGAAGATCTGGTGTGCTAGCTTCATAATTTCATCTTCATTCTGCCCACTAGATTTCTCCCTTGTCGCTTCATAGCATCCAACGAACTTGCACACAATGTCGTTGATCTTACCCCACCGCTGCTTACAGTGACTTGACTCTCTCTTTGGTCAACCTACAGGCTAGAACATTCGGACATTTGGCAACGTAATCCGCAATCCTTCCCCAAAATGCTCCACGTCTTTGCTCTTTTGAAGTTATAGGATCCTTGCTCGTGTTTAGCCAAGCGCTGACAAGCATCACATCATCTGAATCCATAGCTTACTTCTATGTGTGTGTGTGTTAGAAGGAGAAGGAAGGGTTAATGTTTTGTATTTTGTGCTAGCCGATTAATGTTTTGTGTTTTTTGTTTCACTATCAAGTGTTCCCCTTTTATTTAAAATGTTTATGACTAGTTTACTTTTTAAACTAGTGGGTTTAATTTTTCAAATTTAAGTTTTTACCTAAACTACAACAACCACACATTTATCACTTATAACAACCAACAAACCCTAAACCATCACACAATAAGTCTGATATCGACCTCCCTAGACCCTAATCAAGTACTAACCGTATTTATCACAACCAACAAACAACAAGCATTCATCAATGACTGATTCGACACTTACCTACACTAATACAATATAAATTAATAACCCAAGAAAAACAAAAAAGAGAAATGATCATATGAAGACTAAGATCATATGAAGACTTCAATCGAGAGACATGTCAATTAAACGACAAAAATTGTAAACGGAACAAAAAAAAAATTGTAAACAAAAACATAAACAAATAAAAACCTGTAAAAACAGAGGGAAAAAATCAAACCTTAGCCTTTGAATTTTGCTCTGCAAGCAGCCTCTTCCCTCGAGTCCAACAGTCAACAGAACAAACATCAGCTGGAGGCTCTTCACTTGGCTCCTTGTGTTATGTATCTTCAAGAAAGTGACAAAACGCACCTAGAAGAAAGTGACATGTCAAAACAGATGGAACATTGTCTAAGAAAAAGAAAACATGCGAAGATTCAGAGTAAGAGAAACATACCTTGTCAGTTTTCAGTGTAGCAACTATCATATAATGAAGGTTATTTATCTTTCTCTACCAAAAGATCAGCGGAAACTTTGAATGGCTTCAAGGCATGAATCTGATCAAACATTCAAGGCATGAATGGCTTCAAGGCTTCTCATCTGATGGACTCTGATGCCGGACCAACTGATACATATATACATTTACAAATCAATCAAAACGTCACTACTGATAAAATAATCTTAAACTAATTAAACCATCATCATCACACAAATAGAGTACATTAGCAATATCATCTGGGAATTGCTCTGATGTGAATTGACTAAAATATTTGACATAAGAAACGACTTGATCCTAGGATTAAAACAACACAAATCAGCAATCACATATATCAAAAAACCGCAAGATCAGTTTCTCACTAAACCCTACTTGTTACCGATTTCAAACTCTACGCATGAACAAGCAAGAACCCTAAAATTTCAAGCAACCAACCCTAAACCCTAATTTGAGAACAAAATCCAAACAACCCTAATCCGTTTAACTAATCGCGAATTCATACTACTAAACGGAGAAACGTACCCTCTGGTTCAAATTGCTTCGACCTCATCTGAATGAATTAACTCAAACTCAAATATCAAACCAATCAATTTCGGAGTCGATTCAATATCCTCCGATTGGCCTCCCTAGATTCAATCTCCTCCGCTTCGGATCTCCTCCGACCCCAATCTCCTCTGATTCCGTAGTGTTTGATTCCTTTCCTTTGTCAATTCTGGACTTCTATTGAGAGAGAAAGAGAAAGAGAGAGAGGAAAGAAAGAAAATTTTGATCGTCGCATAAATTTTTTTCCTTCTTCTATTTTTTTTGTTCGGCCAACGAATATGTGACACGTATGAGCTCTTATTCTATAAACGAGTATGCGAAATAAGAGGCTCTCTTATATTTTTTTTGTTTTATCTGATTTTTTATTTTTCTTCTCTACTAGAACCTCACTTAGAACCCCCGTTGGAGGTAACCTAAGGCTCTTGTTAGGCTCTCCCTAGAAAAGAGTTTCACAATGAAATGTGAATTTAGATTGGTAGAAAAAAATGAGAGAGAATCAAGATGAATTCTTACCAAAAACATCACAGATACTTATTAGAAATTCTATAACTAATTGTTATATTTTAAGTGTAATACTTTTATATTTAATATCTAAAATTTTTAAATTTTATTTATAAATTATATTAAAAATAATAAATTATTGTTAAGTGATCATAATAAATTTATAAGATGCTTTAGTATCGAGGATTGAATGAAAATCCCTCGAAGTCGTGGCCAACTTCCCCGTATAACCTATTTTATATTATTTTTAAATTATCTATAAATTTGTTAATAAGAATCAGATTTGGGTAATTACTGGTAAAAAATATTTATTTTAATATCATTAAAGATAATTTGAATATCTAAGAACGCTTATCTTAATTCTCATTAATTCATTTTGACTATATATTTGGTCAAAAAGTATCATCATTTCTTGACATTTCTGCTTGAAATATTGTGTACATTTATGGTGTCCTACTTATGTCTTGAAAAATAGAAAATTTAAGTTTAAGGGTAGAGGGATAATCTCTGAATGTGAGGTGTGAATGCGAGTACTCTTGACTTTTTCTTTAATATATTAGATTATTTACTGAATTCTCTATAAGTTTGTTAATAAGGATAAAATTTCATATTTTGAATGACTACAATAATAATATTAAAAAAATTATAACTGATATGATTTATAATTTTATTAAATAAAATAATTAATTTAATACTGAGAAAATAAAGATAAATTGTCTATGTAATCCCTCATATATGAGGAGATTCTCACATGCAAAATATCAGTGAAATCAATATCTATTTTTTTCTCTTAAAGATTAACAACATACATTATTTTGTTTTTAGTAAATGGAAAAATAATTGTGCTTCTTACACATTAAAGGTACTGTTCACTACTTATGAGCCATTTCAAACACTGCCTAAATGGAAGTTAATTAACGAATTTGATGATGTGCTTCATGAAGAGTCGTACATTAGATAGTGGACGAATAAATTTATTTACATAAAGGCTTGCATAAAATGATGAAATATGTCTAATTTAGATATATTTTATTCATATAGTTTTGAGAGTGCACATTAAGTTATAAGTTAATTAGTATTAGGAGGACTAGACATGGGAGAATGTAGAGATTTCAAATGGTGTTTGCAGCAACAATAATCAATACCAACAAATTGCCTACAATATCCTTCTTTCCATTTTCCACCCAAAGATTTACATGATGCATTGCATTTCGATGCGCCTATCCACCTTTCCTCTAGCATACATGTTTTATCCATCAGAGGACATGTTTGGCCTATTTGATGTATAAACATATACATTAGTAATATTTTCATTAATTTAATAATATAAATAATATTTAAATCGGGAATTTAAACACCTTTTGTAAGTAATGAATTTGAAGATTTACCAAGTGAAAAATGTCGAATTTTGAAAAAACAAAAAACAAAAAATATAAACATTGACAAATAAATGTGTTTACCAGAAATCATGGGCTTAAGGATGAGAGCAGAGATCATGAACAACGAGTGTAATAGAAGAGATGACAAATTTATGACTGCCATTAGTTTTGTTTCTAGAGGATACCAACAAGTCTCGAGGGAGAATAATATCTGCATAATAAAAATTGTAAACAATGTAAAAAGAAGTTCGGGATATACCATTTTACCACAAAAAAAAACTTATGGATTGCTCAAAAATGTTTTCCTGGAACGATAAAAACTTGTTTTCCTCTTCATAAAAAGGGTAAGATTTTTTTTTACGAAATTTAACATATTTTGGTTTCATTTACCTTTTAGCTTTTGATATATGGGTAGATGAATTGAGAATTGTGTTTTTGGTTTTGTGTGTGTATATATATATATATATAATTTAGATGTGTATACACATAAATATACATTATATCGAAAATCTTCTATATAGAAGAATATGTAATGAGTTTCCATTACAAATATATATTTTTTAGTATTATTTGGTTATTTTGACTATATATTTGGTCAAAGGGTGTCATCATTTCTTTATATTTATGCTTAAAATATTGTTTACATTTATGGTGTCTTGCTTATATCTAAAAAAATCAATTTTAAATTTATATATATATATGGATTTCATAAACACATGTAAATGGAAAATTAATACTCATGCATAATGCATTTTTCAATGATAGCCTAATTCAACTATAACATTTATAATTAGTCAATTACATTTGATTGTAAGATGTATTGACCCTAGAAACATTAACAAAGCTGTTTACTGCTTATAAGCTAAGTTTTGTCGGTTTTAGCCTGTTTTCTCGGTTTTAGCACGTTTTGAACAAAACAGGTATAAGTGTTGTCTAAACACTCAGTCAAATACATTGGATTGTAACATATTTTGATCCTAGAAATACTAAAAAAGTTGTTCCTACTTCTAAGCCAAGTTTTGTCGGTTTTAGCCTAATTTTTCTGTTTTAGTTTGTTTTGGACGAAATGGGTATAAATGTTGTCTAAACACTTCTAATCCAACTATAACTCTTATAATTAGTCAAATACATTGGATTGTAACATATTTGATCCTAGAAATACTAACAAAGGTGTCAGTGGCGGTACCAGTACCAATACCGGATCATGAGGAGTCAGTGGCTGACCCAGTACCAAGGGCAAGCCGAGTTCGAGATGGGCAGGATCAGAGTGTGGAAGCACAAGAGATTGAGAACCAAAGAAACGAGGCAAGGAGGATGGGCCGATGGGATCCGATGCTACTCGAAGTCGAGATAAATAACAAGGAATTGATGATACGTTTGAGAGTGGCCGAGACAGAACCAGAAGATGAGCATGAGGGTATGGCCGAAGCTGAAGCGGAAAATGATCCTATACCAATGGCTGAGACTGAACCAAGGGAGGACCAAGAAAAAGTAGAGGAAAATGAGAACAAGGACCAAGGACCAAGAACAAGTAGTCGGGGGTGAACCTGAAGTGGACCAAGAGATGACCGCCGAATGTGAACCAAGTGATAGCCATTCAGACATCGCCGATAGCAAACTTAGAGGAGACCAGGAGATGGTACCTGACCGAGAATCAAGAGGTGATCAAGTAGAGGGAGTGAACCATGAACTAAGGGACTCAATGATGGAGCTTGTTGAGAAGTTAGCCGAGAAGGGAAGGTTGAGTAAAGAGATTGTCTGATTGGAACACGGGCAAGGGAGTGAGAAACGGACAAAGTACTTGAATGAAGTCATAGAGCCAATGAGACATGAGGAGATGAGGCCGTTGAGGGGAATGTCGAGAACCCGAGCTCAGCCTAGGAAGCGAGTGACCTATCCTTCCCGAGTCCAGTTGAGAAACACGGCCTATTGTGTGGCGTGTGAAGAGAACGGGCATCAAGTCCGCAATTTCTGGAAGGCAATGTTGTGCACTCCAGGACCGGGGGATGTTGTTTTATGTTGGGAGTGTTGTGCGTTTGGGCATCAAGGACACAATTGTTCGAACCAAACTATGAGACCAAAAGAGAGTGAACCAAGCGACGGTGGAGCTCTAGTGCCTGCGACCTTAACCTCTGGGATCGCACCCGCTGAACCAAGTACCGACCAGCCGCCTGAACGTCGTGAGTGTAACTAGGATGTGTAAGTTCCTGAGAGAACCCTAGACAACTGTTAGCCATCTGTGTAGGGTTATATGTAGACTTTTTGGGGGAAAGGTTAGAACTTATTCTGGTATGTAATATTTTATCTAGGTCTTGGGGACTAGATATTGAAATCGGATAGCAAGCAGAACCCTTATTCTTTTTGGTATAAGATATTAAGGGAATTGGTGCTAAGTCTTTAGCCTTGTTGTGGTTTTGTTGTGTGTGATTGCTTGCTAACCCTTTGTGCGATTGTTTGTCTATGTGTGAATGCTTGAATGATGGCTTAGATTGCATATAGGTTGCATAACTAACCATATGTTTGAGCTTGTGTTTGAGTTGGCATGATTGATTGAGGATTCACCTAAACACCGCAAGAGCGCGATCTGACAAACCAGAGAAAGCACGAGAGTGATCGAGGAGGACACTCGAATCGGTTGGGCAAGACAAGGGCGAATGGTGATAAAAAAAAAATTTGCTTAGGCAAAATTTGGGAAAGGTTGAAACGATTGATCCGAGAGGGACAATCAGACTGGGAAAGAGAGAATGCTACGACAAAGTTCAAGAATAAGAACAAAGGGGAGAATCCAAATCAAACAAAGGGAGTGGTTAAGAATCGAAGTGGCGCATTTAGGCAGATGCAAGAATTTATTAAGTAAAGAAAGAGGGTGCAAAAAAAAATAATGGAGGAGAAGAAAGCAAAGCAAACTCTATGCAAAGTGGCAAGAACCAGTGAGGTTCCATTGAAACAATTTGAAAGGAGCAAATAGAGTAACCAGACCAAGTGAAAGGAGTTTCTATCTAGTGACGAAAACGGCTAAGGACACGCGAGTGGATGCATGAATGTGGTGGGAGAAGTCATTGGTGATGAAACCAAGTAGTCATAATGAGATGTAACAATAAAACTCACTAAAGATATGGGGGTTATGGAGCGAGATGGTGGCTGTAGTGACCCGCATCAAGGTGTACGGACCAGATAAGGAAAACGCAATAAAAGGACTCGAAAAGAAGTCATAAAGATGGAGAAAGAAAGACGTTGAGAAACGACCGAGAGACTTGTGGAAAAAGGCACTAAGACGTGGAACTGCCAATGGCCAAAGAAACGGACGTGAACCATATTTCTTAACCAATTATAATATCTAGAACATAATATATATCACGAAAATGAAATTTTTGAAGTACATTTTGGGTTCTACCCTTTTAATTTTGCTTATTTAAAATTTAGTCCCTACAAAATTGAACTAAAGCAATAAGTAAAATATGGTAAATTGACAAAATCAATTTTTAAATAGAAACTAATTAATTCTACTTAAATTCCTTATTAATAGTAAATTTCTTTTCTATATGTGTTCCAAAATAAAAAAAATAGAAAAATCAATCATTAAACTGTATACACTGAAAAATAAACAATCAGTTAAATCAAATAATTATATATCAAACAAAAAAATAATAGTATTATTTAAAAAAAATAAAACAGTTAATTATTCTGATTAATTATACATTATACAAACAATTATAATTCATAATTTTAGTGTTTTATCCTGATAAAATTATAATACTTTAAGAATAATTGTATCACTAAATATAAAAAATATTAAAAATTAAAAATTGTTTAATTTTATTACTAAATTAAATACCGCTAAAATCAAACATAATTATAAATAAAATTAAATAATTGTCCCGTGGTCTACCACATGTTAAATCCTAGTTTATTTCAGAACATCCCCTATATATTAATATAAAAGCATTTTCAAAAAAATGCTGATGTGTCGTCGTTAGAGAGCTCGAGACATCAATGAATTTATTGCTCTCATTTTATGCATATTCACACATAATTGCTATTGAATGATAAAAGAATATTCATTTTCAATTAATTTCAAAAAAACAAACATATTAGTTTTAAAATATATTTTAATTATTTTACAACATATTTAATTATTATAATATTATTAGATCTAAAACAATTTCAAAACCCGAATTTATTCACCTAATAAAAAAAACTGATTACTATTCACATATTTAAAATTTCCAAAATAAACTATCATAACAATCATTATTATAGGCAATTGACTAATTTAATACTATTGGTATAATATTTCATGGGTGAAACATATTCTTACATACAAAAAAATTAAACAAAATAAAAAATCTTGCATAGATTGAAGAAAGAGCGGATTATATATTTAGTTGATACATAGTTGTTTGATCTAAATATAATCTCACTGGTTATATATTTGATTTTTACACAAACAAATTCTATATCCTCGATAATAACTTTACTCATAACATTAATTTTATCTTCATAGATTTATCCCCCACTATGTGAGGGTTGTTACCAAGTATATATGTATATACTAGTATTTTTACAGCAGTTTTTGCTCAAAAATATATTTTGGAAAGTTTTTACATTGAATGCTATTTAATGTTTATATTCATTAATTTTCTCTAATATCTTTATAACCAAACACAATTAAAATATTTTAAATATCCATAAATATAATGTTTTATAATTAATAAAGATATTTAGAAGATTTATTCCAAATTAAAAAAAAACTATTCTCCTATCTTCTCTTTTTGATTTTAAAATTTAAATGTAGTGAATCATCATATAATACATAAAATTAATTAAAAAAAGGTATAGTTTTCCTGCATATTTTTGTGATTTGAATTTTTTTTAAAACATATATTACTCAATTAATATAAAAAGTGTGTGTTCAACATACATATATAGTAAGTTTACTGTATATAGTAGATTGTAAAATTTTAAGAAGTTTATAATTAATAACTAATAAATCTAAACTTAATAAAAAGTTTAAAATTATAAATATTTAAACATATTAAATTTTGAAAATTACACAAACGAGTTATATTACATGACAGGTTATATGACATTACAGAATTGAATTGATAATACTAAAAAATAAACTATCAATAATATGATATTTCGGTATGGGTTAAATCCTCATTTTAATGTTTTAACAACACCAATATAAAATATGTCAAATCAAACTGATTTAATTAAAATTATAGTAAATAAAATTATTGTGCATTATATCACAGTTTATTTACTAAAACTAACAAAAGAGTATATTAACAAAATTAGTATTAAAATAGTACATTAACAAAAAAAAAAAAAAACTTACTCCACGGTCACAATCTAGTTATTTTATCGCCGGGTTTAGGTTCCACCGGATCAAACTAACCACCGGATCAGTTCGAGTTTTAAAATTTTCAAAACATTTGATTTTGTAACGCATTTAAAACAAATAATAGTATTGGGCCACATGTTGACATGTCAGAAACACAATGGACAAACAAACAAAAAAAAGGAGAAATATTATCATTGCCGCCAACGCGTTGATCGGTTTAAGCTCTTCTCCTTTTGAGTTTTGGTTCAGTTTTTTACTGTATCAAAATCATCCGATTTGAATCCATCAAATTCGTTTCTGGTCGATTTTGCTTCTGAGAGAGACCAGATCCGAAGCTTCTCTGAGGACGAAGAACAATGTCAGTGAGGCATGAGCAATCGTCGTACCGAGATCGGACGGCCGAGTTTTTCAAAAATCGTGGAGAGCTGTTGGTGCGGGATTCAGCACCCCCGACATACCGAGCTAAACCAGAAATACTAATTGATTAGTTAACCGGGAAACCGGTTAAGAGCTCGATTAGGTCAACAAGAAGTCAGTTCGGCCAAAGTGTAGCCTTGAAGAAGAAGCAGCCGACTTCCACTTCGGCATGGCGGCCGACTGAAGCAATGAGGCAGTTTTCCATAACTCACTTCGTCCGATAAGGAAAGTTAACATATTGTAATCTTAGAACATGTATAAAGAAGGAGAGACTTCTCCATTGTAAGGCATCCAGAATAAAATACAATAATCGAGTTCTCCTCTTGTTCAGAGCAATAAACACTAATTCCTTTGAGTTCTACTTCTTTACTTTCAATCCGAGGGCTTAGATCTATTTTCTAGATAGATAACTCTATTGAATTTGTTTCCCTCCTTAAACAAATTCATTGTGGAAACCTAGTTTCTACAATTGGCGCCGTCTGTGGGGATCGATTATTGTATTGGAAAAAGGACCGGCACCTTGGCAAACCTATCTTCGAGGGGCTGACAGTCATCCTCAAAAAGGACCGGCACCTCCATACTCGCCACCAGTTCTTGGCACGCCGCACGCGCGGCAAGCAGCCCGGTCATACGCCACTTCTCCAAGAAGAAGCCTTCGGCGATTATTTCGCTCAGGACCCGAATAGTCCCGTCCAAACGGTAAAGCCGACAGACTTCGGCCAGTCTACAACGTCTCGCCATAAGGTGAGCCCCCAGCCTATAGCGGCGAGCCCGATACCTTCGGAGTTCTTGACACACGAGGCTCCCTTCTACACCCGCCATATCAACAGGTGGGACAGGTGTGCGTACTCGGAAAGTCTCTACGCCCTCTTGGGCAGAGGAGTCATCCGACGGTTCGGTTTGGTTGGAACCGCTCGACGAAGCGGCTAACCTTTCCAGAGCCCGTCTTAGCCACGCAGATCGAGTAGTCACCATCTCTTTCTCTCAATATTTTGGAAAGTTGTGGAAGTTAGAATGATCTCCCAAACTCTCAATCCTATTTATACAGGATTACGGGAAGTAACCGCCGCTGAATCCACCAATTAGAGTGCAGCGTGATTTTCGCGAGGTCCCGAGAATAATTCTCAAAGACCGCGCAGCGCATTTAATAAAGCACGTTCATTATTTCCAGAACGGAAAAAGGAAATTCCTTCAAAAACAAAAAAAAAAAAACTATATACTCATACGTATACCTTAGCCCGACTGGGACTAAGTATCTATTAGTTCGTACCGAACTCACCCCTTGTTGACACCCTGGCCAGGTGATCAGCTGGTATAACTACCTACTATTTTTCGGGATAAGCCGGACCCAGAGTCGTTATTTCGCACCCGAACTTTCAATCATTGGGATAAGCCGGACCCAGAGCGTTTATTCCGCGCCCAATCTCTTAATTGTTGGGGTAAGCCGAACCCAGAGTATTTATTTCGCACTCAACCTTTAGTTCGGACGGTATGGTAAGCCGAACCAGAGAATAATTTCACACTCCGGCCAGAGACTAAGTATCTATTAGTTCGTACCGAACTCACCCCTTGTTGACACCCTGGCCAGGTGATCAGCTGGTATAACTACCTACTATTTTTCGGGATAAGCCGGACCCAGAGCGTTTATTCCGCGCCCAATCTCTTAATTGTTGGGGTAAGCCGAACCCAGAGTATTTATTTCGTACTCAACCTTTAGTTCGGACGGTATGGTAAGCCAAACCCAGAGAATATTTTCGCACTCCGGCCACCGAACTAAAGTAAAAGGAGATAAGCCGAGCCCAGTATCTCAATCTCCGACCAAACACACTTCGTTTAAAATTCATAGACTGCTTTTGAGGCTCTAATCGATTTTGTCTACCGTCACTTAATAAAAATTGCCTGACGTAAGCCGGGAGACGTCTCGCTTCTGGCACATTTTTGAGAATAAAGTAGCAAAATAAATCTCTTATTATTACTGAAAAAGTTTTATTGAGATTTTACGACAAGCAAGGTTCAAGTTCGCCTGCTATATTGCAGTTGCATTTTATTAAATTATCAAACGAAACATCCTAATTCCAAACTGGTGCACCATTCGCAGCAATCTCGCGAATGCTCGTCTTGAGTCGCTTCGGCATTGGCCATAGTAGTTGCAACCCAGTCTTTTCCCATTCCTCGGGACGAGTCTCCAATGCTCTGGCCTTCTGTTCGGATTCATCAAGCAGGTCAGTAGTTCTTTTCCTTTTCGCCTTGAGTAGGGCGATCTCGGACTCCAGAGTCCTCAGCCGTCGATCGATCCTGCCTTTCTTTATATGAAAGTACTGAAGATCTTGAGTCAGTTCTTGGTGCGTACCCTCAATCTGCAAACGCAAAATCAACAACGGGTTAGTACGAAGAAGACAAATTTCGATCGTTCATAAGGAAAGCAAAAAGGAAAAGAGGGTAGTGGCTACCTGACGGAAAAAGGCGTCGGCCTCGGCAAGCTCGGCACCGGTTGCACGCCGGTTAATGTAGAACGGCTTAACGTTGCCGGGAATGAAGTCACCGATCAAGACAGGGTCCGTATGCGTCGGTCTCCGATCTGATTCCCTTCGGCATTCGTTGCAGTACGCAACAAGACATGGCGGCAAAGCAGCTATCTTGTCGAACCCATTCTTAATCCAATCCTTTGGGTGAGATTCCAGCATCTCGAGTTTGAGTAGCAGATCTCGCTGTACTTGTTCCGATGCGGCAAGACGATCGCGATATTCCGTATGGCGATCTTCCACCTCATGAAGAAATTCTTCCAGTTCGCGCCTTTCTTCCGGTTTGACGCGGAACATCAACATCCAGGGAGCTCGGATGTTCGGGTAGTACGCCATCCCCCTTTCGATAGCTTCGGCATTCGAGAACGTCGGCACATCGTTGCCAACTAGTGGGGATTCCACGCTGCTAACCGAGCTTGACATTGTCTTGATTGAGAGTTCTTCTTGGGATGTTTAATCCGTAGGCAGCGCCGGATAGATTTATACGAGTATTGGGAGGAAAATCCCCTTTTCAAAATTGGCAACTTTCCGTGCAAAATGGTAAGAATGCAAATTTATCAGTTTTTCCTTTTATGATAAAAAGAAAAATTTCGGTAATTAAGTTCCTAAAGAGAAAATGGGCCGAACAAGTCGGCAATGTTTTACAAGGGTACTTAGACCCGTAGGATTAACAACAAGAAAAAAGAAGAGAAGGAAACAAAAATACAGCTAAGTATCATAGGCACCGCTCAAATCGGCCTGAAAGCTATCGGCATTAGAACCGAACGGATGTTGGACGGAGTCTGGAGCCGTCGTTCCGGGGGGGGGGCGAAATCCATAGCCGAGTTGATCCGGGGACATGTTGAGATCTTTTTCATTCAGATCAAGGACATCGATCGCCTTGACAGTCTCCTCGGCTTCGGCCTTTTTCTCGTCAATCTCCTTGATTCGTTCCGCCGGAATGATGGCCCCATTTTCGACCAGATATTGTACAGTTTCATGTATCCCGGAAGCTTGGTTTAGCAGATCCTCCAGGGGACGAACTTTCTCCTATTCGAGTAGATAGGCCTTGACCTTATCCAGTCGAGTCTGCGCTTTCATTGTTGTTCGCTCCACCTTCTCCCAACGATCCCGCCGAAGTCTCTTGACTTCGAAGTTGAGCTGAACCTTTAACCCGTCGCATGATTCCTGCAGTTCGTTCTTCTCTTCCTCGAGAGTAAGCGCTCGGGAGTTCAGTTCACTAATCCTCAGCTCGGAGCTGGCAATGATACCATCTTTCTCGGCAACAAGCGCCTCGAGCTCTTTGATCCTCGCATCCTTGGCGTCGCTGGCAATCCGGATTTGCTCTGCGCATTCTTTCACCTTTTCGAGCTCCAATCCAGACTTCTTACTGGATTTGGCACGCCTATCGTATAATTGAGTCAGCGTGTTCATCTTGGCGGCAGTCTGCAAACCCGAAGAACATATGTCAGTTCACCCGCTGAAATTTCAAGCAAATTAAACAAAATGTGAAAAGAGTGAAATGGGAGTTTGATGTTTAGAATTTCAAGCAAATTTCATCTTGGCGGCATAGCATTAGGTGGCACTCGGCGACATCAAGGAACACCTGTTTAAATTCAAGTTCATCCGCCGACGGAAGGATTCAACTGGAGGTCTTCAAGGTTCGGAAGAGCTCGCTTGAGGCTTTGCGATTGGTCACCAGAGGGTAGTCGCCGAAGTAATGATAAGAGAAGCGATCTGTCTTATCATTTCTCCTTTCCAGGCGAAATCGATCGGCAGATTCCAATCCGTCTTCTTCCGCCGAGCGTTTGCGGTTCACTACCGGCTGTGGCTCGGCGACTGGGTTATCTCTGGTTTGCTTCTTTTTCTTCTTCCTTCTTTTGGATCCAGCTTCAAGTTGCGGGACATCCTGTTCTACGATCGAAAGATTTGCATTCTCTAAGGCCAAAGGGAGAATATCTTCTTCCGCGACATCGACTGTGTTGACGTTTTCTCCAGAAGCCTGAGTAGGGTCAACGTTGGTCTGGTCTGGGATGGGATCGACTTCGGTTCGACCCTGAGATGGGTCGATGTCAGCTTCAATGGCAGCCTGAGTGTCACGGCGAACGATCTGGAGACTGTCCGATTCAAGGACACGTACTCCGGTAGGTTCCGCAGTTCGTCCTAGTGACCTAGCAAAACTTGGGAACGTCGTCCTGGGTTTGCCCATCGCTGTTTCAACATGGATACGGGTGATGAACTCCCACTGACGATTGTTTCCGGTTAATAGAGCGTCTCTAACGGGATGGTAGTTTGGAGCTAGCCGCGTCGCGCAGAATGGACGATCTGGAAACATGCCACAAAAAAGTTAAAACTGGTTAGAGGTGCCGAAGTCAATTAAAACGTGCTAAAAATATAAAGTCTACCGGGATTTTCATTCCACACTCTCCGATGGAAACCCAATGGGTTAGCGAGTGAGTACTGATCGACGCGGACGTAGAAGTAGTCGTTCATCCACTTCTTGAAATTGCTCACTCTTTTACCGATAAGGAAATTGTGCGCCGGCCTCATATTCACTTCCCAGCGGTGTAGACTCTTTGATAACTTAAAATTGGATAGTTGTTCAAAACATTGAACTCCAATATTGACCCCGACTT
Source organism: Camelina sativa (assembly GCF_000633955.1). Lineage (NCBI taxonomy): Eukaryota > Viridiplantae > Streptophyta > Magnoliopsida > Brassicales > Brassicaceae > Camelina > Camelina sativa. The sequence goes on along the minus strand of NC_025685.1, from coordinate 19,161,150 downwards.
CGGCTGCTACAGTGAGGGCAGCCATAAAGTTACAAATAGCTCCGGGGACGAACTGGCAGATCGCTATCCTGCGTCTTTGGGCGTAGAGCGATATCAACGCAGGGATTGGGAATAAGAGGCGACATTCGGTAAAATAACATTCCTATAGACATATATACCCTTCCGGAGGGTTCCAAGGGCGTTGATCCTCTCGAGGAATCAGAATTGTGACTTTGCTGTTGAATAAACCACATGAGTTCAGCATGTCGTTCATGGTTTTGGACGAACTCAAACTCTTTTCGCCACCAATCTGTCCTTTATGGTCAAACAAGGGATCGATATCCTCGATCAAGAGTCCTAAGGGAACAAACCGATCTTCCTCTTGTGACAGTACGCCTTGAGTCAGTTCGGTGCTTTCCTCTTCAGGACGAACTGATGGTAACGGCAATACTTGTGAAGATGAAGTTCCTGCTGAACAGCAAACAAGGTGTGGTGGGACTTCGGAAGCCGATCTACTCGACTCACCGATCTGCGTGGTACGCTCTGGGTCGAGAGTTTTCCGCCTGGAAGATCGACGAATTAGCTGTTCGCCCTCGACTTCTGGCGAAGAGATGGGTTCTGATGTGCTTGCCATATTCTGAGTTCGGAGAGTGCGGAAGAAAATCGGAACTAACAAAATAAATAGGAGAGAGATCGGAGCAGATTACCTTTCGTTGTTGACAGAAAATGAGAAATGACGAAAGGGGAGGCGTATTTATAGAGTCGAGCGGGTGGCAACCCTACGCAGAGCAATTATGACCTATGCGACTCTTCGAATTCCGGGCTAGCTGATGTGATGCAAATGACACGTGTCGTTCGAACAATTCGCGGCGAAATGACGCGAGAATCCGGGTAAAATCAATTAAGTTTTCATGGATTAGATCGGATATTCTCTTCCCATAGTTCGAAACATTCGAATTGAATCTCGAATATTCAGAACTGGGGGGGGACTAATTGTTGGTGCGGGATTCAGCACCCCCGACATACCGAGCTAAACCAGAAATACTAATTGATTACTTAACCGGTTTCCCGGTTAACGGCTCGATTAGGTCAACAAGAAGTCAGGTCGGCCAAAGTGTAGCCTTGAAGAAGAAGGAGCCGACTTCCACTTCGGCACGGCGGCCGACTGAAGCAATGAGGCAGTTTTCCATAACTCACTTCGTCGGATAAGGAAAGTTAATATATTGTAATCTTAGAACATGTATAAAGAAGGAGAGACTTCTCCATTGTAAGGCATCCAGAATAAAATACAATAATCGAGTTCTCCTCTTGTTCAGAGTAATAAACCCTAATTCCTTTGAGTTCTACTTCTTTACTTTCAATCCGAGGGCTTAGATCTATTTTCTAGAGAGATAACTCTATTGAATTTGTTTCCTTCCTTAAACAAATTCATTGTGGAAACCTAGTTTCTACAAGAGCCTGAGGGGATCGATTGCCCCGGCGGCGAATAATGCACCGTATGGTGTGAGAAGAGAGGATCTGAATAACCGATCTGAGTTCAACAAGAGAGCTGGTCAGATTAGTCTGGGTATTTATCAGACGTCTCAGAAAGTGGTGAAGCTTACGAAACGTAAGTTGTTCATTTTGATTTTAGAGTAAGATCTTGTGAATCTGAATAAGTTAATCTTCGTGTATGGCTTTAGCTTAAGGTGTTAGGTAGAAATGGTCCTTTGAAACGAATATATATATAGCTGATCTGAATCGTAGCAGCAGATATGACTTTGCTTAGACTATGGTAGCAAAAGCTAGATTGAGACCACCATGGCTAGTAGGAATGTTGTGTGAATTTCTCAAGAATACTTCAGAATAATTTTGTTATTTTGTTACTAATCAGTTGCAAAGAAGACATCAGTATTTGATGATCCGACTCGGGAGATGCAAGAGCTTGCAGTAGTCTTTAATCAAGAGGTCTCTGCTCTAAATACTGCTATGGTCGACCTTCAAGTGTTTTGAAACTCTCAGAATGATGAAGGGAACAGCTCTAGAGATAGGGACAAAGCTAACTTCGCAGCAACTGTTGTTGACGATCTAAAGAATCGTCTGATGGATACTACCAAAGAGTTTAAGGATGTTCTTACCATGAGCACCGAGGTTCTCTCTTTGTTTCCTTGGATTTCTTACACCTTATTGCTAGTGTAATGATGCTAGACTGAGCTATTATTTACTTGTATGGTGTTGCAGAACATGAAGATCCATGAAAATCGAAGGCAACCCTTCTCTTCAAACGCTTCAAAAGAATCAACAAACCCATTCGTTCGCCAGCGCCCTTTGGCTGCTGCTAGTAAATCTGCTCCTCTTCCATGGGAAAATGGGGCTTCTTCATCGTCATCTCAGTTAGTCCCGTGGTAAAGTACTATTAACCTAATATTACCTCTTGAAATCTGGCTAAGAATTTTGTCTAATGGGAGTCAAGAAAGTTGCTATATATTTACTAGAATATTAGTTGTACCATGTCTGTCGTTGCTCATTTTAGAGTTTGGCTTGTCAAGAACTCGAGACCGTTTATAATCTCTACATTTACAGGAAGCAGGGAGAGGCCGAATCTTCACCATTGTTGCAACAGAGTCAACAACAACAGCAGCAGCAACAGATGGTCCCATTGCAGGACAAATATATGCAGAGCCGTGCTGAAGCTCTACACAACGTCGAATCAACAATCCACGAGCTAGGCAGTATCTTCACACAACTAGCAACCATGGTTTCTCAGCAAGGGGAGATTGCTATCAGGTTCGTCTTCCTCATGAGGGAAACACCAAACTGTTTTATGATTCATTTCACACATTTTTTGGACAGGAAGTATAATATAATATGTTGATGGTTTTGTACAGGATCGATCAAAACATGGAAGATACATTGGCGAATGTGGAAGGAGCACAGAGCCAACTGGCCAGGTATCTCAACAGCATATCGTCAAACCGATGGCTGATGATGAAAATTTTCTTCGTACTCATTGCATTTCTCATGATTTTCCTCTTCTTCGTGGCGTAAAAATATTGATTTTAAAAGAGTTTCAACATGGTTCTTTTTTTTCTGTCGTATCTTATTGACATGTAAAGACTATAAGAAAAAAAAACAAAAAAAGAAACCATGTTGTTGATTAGACTATAAGACTCTAATGTGTGAAGAAGGTTTGCTTATGGGTTTGTTTTTACTTCTTGGTGGGTGATTGACACATCATATTCCAATCAAGGATCTTGTTTGGGGAATCCTACCCAATTATCAAGATAGTTCTGAACTAAGATAACGTCAAGTTGATGACGATTTCGAGCCTTAAGGAGAAGCCCACAAATAAATAAGTTCTTCAAACACAACCAGCTAATTTAGAGATCAATTCCCAAATATAACATTTCAACTTCAAACCTTAATCTTTTTTTGGTCTTCTTTCAAGAATCCAACCTCATCTGAATAGTGAATATTAATATTACAATTAACTTTTAGGGGAAGAAACAAAAAAAATACAAAAATACAAAAATCATTATAAGATCGTAATTCAATTAGAGTTAATTAAGACATTTACCCAAATATTTACAGTAAAACAGATAATAATAAAAAAAACCCCAGTAATTTTTTTCTTACCTCACTAACCGTAACCTTGACCGGGTCTTTTAGCATTGCCCATCTCCATTTCCCGTGTGGTCTGAATCTCGGTGCTCCACCAGGATGGGTACAAATCATATTCACTAATTGGATTACTATAGAAATTTTGAGTCTCAAGTCCCACTTCCCTAAACTTGTTCCATGCCTTCATTGTCTTGGCTCGAGTCATATTCCGTGCTTCCTCCTGATAAGCCGTACACATTGCTGTGACCCGGTGTGATCCCATGGTTGAGATCTGACGGTGATATGTTTCCTTCTAGCACACGTGCAACCTGCTAGTTTTTGTTTTACACCTATCACTCATTCCATTAGCATTATAAACATTTCAAATTACTATATATGCTAGGATAATAACCGCGCTATGCCGCGAGATTGTTTTTAATTTTATTTTTATATTAATTAGTTTTTGGATAATTTTTGTATGGTGTTTATAATTAAAAATAATTATTACTATAGTTTTTGACGATGTTCATTGGTAATATTTTTATTTTGAACAAGTCTTATCGTTATGAGTTATGATTGAAGATGACTTTAACTTCGTCCCTATCTGCGGGGTTGTTTTTTTTTTGTATTTTTCAGATAATTATTTTTATGTTGTTTTTTTTTTTTGATCATGTTGTTTAGAATCAAATATTATAGTTAATAAAGTATTTGATTGTGTTTAATAGAACTTTTTTTTTTATTTTTTTTTGGGCCTTATTGTGTTTGCCTATCTAAGGTCTAAGCCATATAAACTTCCTGAATCAATACATACAATATAGTGACTTGTGGCATAGATACCAAACCAGACGATTATAATCAACAAGTATAAGACAGAGATAAAGCTAGAAAAAATGAGAAATCAATACAATAAAAGTAGGAGAGAAACAAAGATACATAGGTCAACATAATGCAATTGTCAAGCTCCAAAACCTGCAATAGATTATGTGGATGTGGCCAACCCAACTGAAAATGTGGTCTTCGTTTAAAGATTGTAGAACAATACGCTATTGGGTATAGTCCACACCGTGTGGAAAACAAAAGAAAATAGTTAAAGGTTGTAGAACGATCATTGACCTCTAGCGCAGGACTATTAGCAATCCAAGTCATAGACGCGGATGTTATAACCTCACAGCTATGAACAGTCAACAATGGAAAATGTGCTGACTTCAAAGAACAAAAGGGCAATCAAGTCAGGAGAAAATAGAGAATGAGACAACAAAAGGGAGGGAGCGAAGAAGATAACTAACAGGACCAACCTAAAGAGATATATTTGGTAGTATGAAGCATTAAAAATATGCAGATTAGCACAAGCTTGGGCTATATGGCGCAAAGTTTCATCACTGACACATGAACAGTTAGAAACGTCTAGTGACTCTAACTAAGGACACAAAATGACAGTTGAACGAATAGCAGCATCCAAAATCTTATGGCATGAGGCTATATCAAAAAGTTAGAAGAGTAGATAGTTAATCATGGCCTGTGACATATTACTTCTTTTTAATGATAAAGACATGAGTTGTCGACACCCGAAAGAAAGAAAAATAATATTTATTAAGAATGGAATACACATAAACGATTAAGATTGAAAATTATTTACTAAAAACAAATTCACCTGATAGACAAGCGCATAACGCGGCATTTCGTAATTTTAAGTTTGCGTAGCCTATCATGATTCAGGTGTATTTCCTAGGAACCATTTCCAGAATAGCCTCATTTACACACACTCCTCAACATATTAGACTCCCCCAATGCCTTGAAAAAGTTTTCACTGATACGACCATTTCCTATAGTTTAGACTTTAGACCTCAAGATACCTGAAACAAATCAAAATCATTACGATATATGAAAGCTTAATAATAGAGATACCTCAAAGTGGTAGCATCTTTCTTAGCCAGAGCGTTACCAGCAGGAGCACCATAAATATTCACTTCGGTGGCATTTGGATAGCGACTACACATGTTGTCAACTACAGATGAAGCAACAAGAATATTTTTAATCAAATGTATATTAATATCTTTCAAATATGGATTAGTAAAAACAGAAGAAATAGAACATAGCATCTGAGTAACATAGCGTGTTGAAATAGATAAAATAGATCAAATCACGGGCATCTTTGGGTGCTTAGATTTGCTATTGAATGCCAACCTCATCATAAAATGCAGGATGAATGCCTTCAAAATGGTCGGTTCCTATTACATTCATTTAATGGCAAATCAAATGTACAAGAATTCCATACTCAATCACCAGCTGTTTAACATGTTTTACACTTAGGGCGAAAACTTGATTCCACATGTTGTCTCATGTCGTCGGAATCGAGGTTCATTCCTATGTCAACCCTCCCAGAAGCACACAACCGATTAATTCCCCATTCCTACACCGAATCGACGGCTGTTCTTTCTTTCTAGGAGCAGGAAGTCCAGGAGGCAGCTTTGTCGAGAAGCCGATATAAGAGTTACGAATACTTGAATTAATCTTCCCGACGAATCCGCTAAGACCTCCACCGCTACTACCGTCGTTTCCGACTAAAGAAGAAATCAATACTAAAATTGGGCGATAGAAAGAAGAAGAAGAAACCGATCAGTAGAAAGAAGAAAATATCAATGTGTCCCTCTTGGCAAAAAAAAAATGAGTTGTATTATTGTTATAATTTAATTGGTTCCAGATTTTTTAAGATGTGTCAGTCTCTCCTTCAATACAAAAGCTGAGCTGTCAGCACTTGGTGAAAAACGAAGAAGTTTTATTGTATTGATTTTACAAAATAATGTAGCTAAAAATTGCATGTTGGCACATTTGTAGTTTCAAGTCAGTTTTTAATTAAGTGGTGTTGCAAAGTTATATGAGAAGACTAAGCTAGGCAAAAAAAAAAAACAGAACCCAAATCGAAGTTAGTATTACGTACATGTACTGTTATATATTGTTATTCTTATACTATAAACAAATATAACTATACAACGTATATAAATATTTTTTTAATTAAAATTAGGTATCTTATATAATATATGAGAATGGTTTTCTTAACTTTAGCTAAGGAGATGACACTTGACTTACTATATTTCTGACATCTGTATTTTTTAGTTTGGACCTAATTAACTAAACTCATTTGTAGTTTGGACCATCAACATTTTCTTCCTCCCTTCTTCAATCAGAAACACATGCAGTCTCCAAGAATCTATAACCACCATATATATTAGTTTGTGGTTACCAACACTGAATTAAATTTATGGGTTTGAATTCTTGGGTTTAATTTCTGTATTTGAATCTTGATTTTCACGGTCACAAGCATAATCAAATTTAAGTAAGATGGTGGGATGGTATTATTTAAGTCAATTAGTTTAACTTTTTAAAATATATATATATATATATATATATATATATATATATATAAAATTAAAATTTTGAGCTTACTTCTGGAAAAATTACGTAAGATTGTGAGATGGTTTTGATCTAATTCTATAATTATTTTATTTGATTCAGAATTATTATTTCAAACGTTATGGTATTTTTGAATTACATAAAATTTAAAAGTTTTCATATTAGACATTTCAGAATATATTATGAACACAAGGGGTCTCTGAACACAATCAGTTATGTTTTGATTTGAAATAATACCATGATTTTTTACACTGCTTTATATCTACCCATTACTTTCCTCAGTTTTTCATTTTTGTTTATATTACTTCTCATTTTTAACTTATTATTTTGAAACACTTTCGAATTTATGATCATGAATATTTGATTTCAATTCCTTCTCTCTCTTAAAGGATCTAACATTCTATAAAGCTTGGTTTTCTAAAAACAACTTATTACCGTACAAACACATCCTCTTTCAGACTATTGTGAAAACACATTTTTTGGTCAAACGCTATTGTGAAAACTAAAACACTAAATTTCTATTCTATCCTCGATTCAATCTCCAACAGACAACAAAACACCGATAACAATAGATACAATTAAAATAGATAATGATTTGATTAAATTTTTAAAAATGACACATGCGTCAAAGATTCTTAGAGTAAGAATTGAAAGAAGCCGTACTATATTATATCATCTAATAATAAAGTAAGGTTTTTTTTTGGCAAGCTCTAAAAGGTTGTCATTTGATGCTCTCTTCTTTCACAAGCGTCATTTTGTTTCTTTAAATTTTTAGTGTAACAAATTTATTCAATTTAGTTTACATAATAAAAATTTCTCTTAACAAATAATTTGATGATTAAATACTTTAAAGATATAAGATTATAATATATATATATACATATATATATATTTGGGTTGTATAGGATAATGTCGAGTAATAAATGGATGTTTGATTTCCACACCTTAATATAAATAATTCACATGATCTTGATATTACATTATTTATTTCATTTTTAATCCATTTAAAATTAACTAAAGTCTATTTTAATAAAAAAAAGTTCTAAATAACTAAATGAGAATTGAATATATTTAAACAACAAACATTTTTAGTTATAAATTCACAATGATGTATTTTATAAACCTGACACATTTTTATTCACTTTTCTATTCCATCTCACCAAACCAATATTTTGTACTAACTCTTATTTTTTTACTTTCATAGTATTTATAGTAATGCAATCAATAATTAATAATAACATTTAGAAATATTGCATATATAAGAAAATATATTACTATGTAATGATTGCATATCTATAACTGTCACATAGTTTATGTGACTCCTATAACAATGAAATACTCCCTCCGTTTTGATTTAGTTGTCGTTTTAGATGGTTTTCAATAAAAATGTTTGGTTAAAACACATCCTCTTCAGACTATTGTGAAACATATTTTTTGGTCAAATGCTATTGTGAAAACTAAAACACTAAATTTCTATTCTATCCTCGATTCAATCTCCAACAGACAACAAAACATCGATAACAATAATATCATTGTTCGGATCATCAGTTTTCGGGAAGTTCCTAACTTTAGAAGAAATATTATCTTACTAAATCTTGAATTTGTTTTCCAAAAATGCAAATTATCTTTACTATTGTTCATCTTGTGATGATTTATGCAATCATTTTAAAACATTTATAAAAGAAAATAAATAATTGCATGTGTATTTGATTTTAAAAGAATTTTAATATATAATGATATAATTAGATACAACTAAATAGATAATGATTTGATTAAGTTTTAAAAAATGACACATGCGTCAGATTCTTAGAGTAAGAATTGAAAGAAGCCGTACTATATTATATCATTGAATAATAAAGTAAAGTTTTTTTTGGCAAGCTCTAAAAGGTTGTCATTTGATGCTCTCTTCTTTCACAAGCGTCATTTTTTTTTCTTTAAATTTTTAGTGTAACAAATTTATTCAATTGAGTTTACATAATAAAATTTTCTCTTAACAAATAATTTGATGATTAAATACTTTAAAGATATAAGATTAATATATATATATATATATATATATATATATATATATATATATATAGTTGGGTTGTATAGGATAATGTCGAGTAATAAATGGTTGTTTTATTTCCACACCTTAATATAAATAATTCACATGATCTTGATATTACATTATTTATTTCATTTGCAATCCATTTAAAATAAACTAAAGTCTATTTTAATAAAAAAAAATTCTAAATAACTAAATGAGAATTGAATATATTTTAAAAACAGACATTTTTAGTTATTAATTCACAATAATGTATTTTATAAACCAGACACATTTTTATTCACTTTTCTATTCCATCTCATCAAACCAATATTTTGTACTCACTCTTATTTTTGTAACTGTCATAGTATTTATAGTACTGCAATCAATAATTAATAATAAAATTTAGAAATATTACATATATAAGAAAATATAATAATATGTAATGAGCATATCTATAACTCTCACATAGTTTAATTATGTGACTCCTATAACAATTAAATACTCCCTCCGTTTTGATTTAGTTGTCATTTTAGGTGGTTTTCAATAAAAATGTTTGGTGATATTCCAGTTTTATCCCTGCTGTTTTAATATTTTGACCAATAAAAAATGATATAAAAATTAGTGTATTTATTACCCAATTAAATAATAATTTTTCATACGCTTTTAACTACAATTTTTATTATAAATAAAAAGATACATATTTTACTAACTCTCATATCTCAAATCTCACATAATATTTTTATTTAACTAATATTATCTTAACTAACAATCATTACTCAATAAACAAATAAAAAAAAATAATTTCTACAGTCACAAAGAAATCTAAAAACAATGTAAATTAAATTCATGTGTAGCACAGAGTGACTACTAGTTTATATATATTTTTTGACAGATTTTTTTGTATTCAAAGCCAAAAAAAAACAAATCTTTTTATTTTAGGTTTATAGTTCAATATAAATATTTGAAAACAGGAAAACCAAATGTCAACCCTTAGTTAAAAAAAAATGATTAATAAGTTACCTGGTCCATGCGAGGTCTACGGCGAGCTGACACAAGCTGCTGCACAAGCAACCATGCGAGCCATTTCTTCTCTGTCATACTCATTATTCAGCTTCGTATCAACCACTGCTTCAAAGTTGCCTACCTCGGATACTTGGTTAAGCAAAGGTCGTCTGGATCTGTTCCAATTATCCACAGACATAGATATTGTAACGTAGGTTAAGATTGTTTCTAGTGATATTAATTACCTAATCAACCAAGCTGTTATCTGCATGGACATTATTTGCATCAATAGGGCGACGCCCGGTTATTAGCTCCAAAAGCACAACACCAAATGAGAAGACGTCAGCTTTTTCTGTGAGCTTTCCGCTTGAAGCATATTCTGGAGCCAAATACCTAAAATCCAACACCAAAAAGTTCAAAATATGTAAACATTCACACAAACTATGAAACTACGAACGTAAATGTAAATATTTAGTAGCTTCAATATTTATCTTTACCCAAAGGTTCCCATGAGTGTTTGTATCAGAATTGCAATCTTGGCAAGACCAAAATCAGCAACCTAAAAGAGTCAAGAGAGACACAAAATACATATATGCATCTCGAAAATATCAGAAAGACGAAGTTACATATTATGCCTTTATGCATGGAATATTAAAAAGGAAGAAGAAAAAAAAGATAAACCATAGCTTTGTTTCAAATTAGAAATCAATCAATATGTTTGACGCCTTGATATCACGGTGGATGATTTTAGGATTGCCTGCGGATACATATAGTATAAAATAGTGATAAAAATAACTAAAATTAGATAATGATGCATTTTTAATTTGTTCAATCATTAAATTTATATCTTAATAGTTTAAAATATTTAATCACTTCATGATTATTGTCTGACAACATAATTTTAAGTATGAATTGTTTTTTAATATTTATTTTTGTAAAATATATAATGATATAAATTGTTAATTTATTGTCCATTCGGATCAAATGTTTGAAAAGGTATTCTAATTCGCAATCCGGTTTAAAAAGATTGGTTTTTGAGGAGGGAAATATGGCGGCAAATGTTTGAACATGCCAGATGATGACACGTAGACTCGCCTCAATCTGACGGTGAGTCTTGAAAGAATCTCAAAGTCAGAATTGTCTAAACATTTCTGCGTTGTCCTCATCATCCTCAGGACTCGCCACTCACTCTCACTCTCACTCTCACTCTCACTCTCACTCTCACTCTCACTCTCACTCTCTCTCTCTCTATATATATAAAGCCATGTATATCAATGAATCTATGAAGGGAGTTTTATCCAACTTTCATGCCCCACCAACAACACAATGACACGTATGGTGTTCTGAAAGAAAAAGAAAAAAAATCCAAAAGCTCCTAAGTTAAACCCGTATCTATTCTTTTTTCTTTTTGTATTATTGATTTCATTTTTATAGTTAAAAATAGATGGATCTTTGACATGGATCTCCCTTTGGAGATGACCTATAATACCAAAGCTTTTGAGAATATGGACATTCATCCGGTGGACTTTCCATAGTAGATAATATAAGAGGAGAAATAGTTTCGGATAGCCAACCTTTGAGAAGTGATTGATTCTAGAAGATCAAAAAGATAACACCAACTAGGATCACCCAACCAAAGCTAAGCCATCGACTCACTCGATTGTCAAGTTGATGGATCTTGGGTAAGCTGCCTCGAGTTTTCTAGGAGGTACTGCTTAAAATTTAGTTTGAAGCATTCATATTATTCATCTAAGGTTGAGGAGCTGGCGCTGGATTCTTTCTTTATCCGCTTACATGTAGAGTTTGAATCCGAGCAATGTTATATCCTATTAATCTATCTTTAACCAATGCCGTTTTGAGATAGATTGTAAGATTTAACTCCTTTTATTGTAAGAGGGTTTTGACTTTATATGGAAAAATAGAGTTTCGTGTCGGCACATGCATTGTTACAATGTGGAATACAATTCAAAAATAAAAGAGTCTTAATAATATAAAATCTTCTACCTTCGCAGGATTTTTTTTTATTCAAGAAAAAGGGAATCCAAGAAGTTGGAAATCATATATGTATAACAAAAGAGCTCAGTTTATTTAGTAAAAGAAAGGGAATACAAGATTATAGAGAATGTAGAAAGAAAAAAAATTCTGACAAAGATGATGACTCAATAATACAAAAAATCGCTATCCAAATAAACCACAACATGTCTTTGATCGACATAGACAAATCTTCTTCCCAACTCCTGGAGATGCTCCATAATCATATGTTAACTCTGTTAATGGAGGTATATGCTTCATTGCGAAAAATCCAATGTAAATACACCATAAACCATTTTGTTCACGAGCAATCGGCTGCCAGAAAACGTTGGGTGAGCAACTATGGTTCATAAATCGAGCCACATTTCCTGACTTCTTTGCACTAATCAGCAATGATAAGTTAACACGAATCGCCTCAGAGACTTTATTTGAAGCATCCTCACCAACAAGCTCAGGTTCATAATTCCACTTAAACGAGTTATAAACCATTGAAGTATCGAATATATAATCATCCTCTTCTTCACCTTTTTCTATGATCTTGTCACCAGCAAATTCGCAAATGAAGCTTCCTGCTCGAATAGGATCCCATGACCTTAAACCCCAGCCACAATGCATTGTCTTAAACACTTCGAAACTGAAGTTCAACTCGGTCTGAATCATTTTATTTTTGCATTTATCAGAACAAGCACACGACCCACCACATTCGAAAACCATGGGTCCACGAGTGACCAAAGCGTTCTCAACGCAAGGTAAGCCGCCTACATTTCTCTGAACACATGCACAATTACCACTTCTCGAAGCACATGACCCCTGTGGACAAGTGCAACGATCAACCAGCGGTTGAATATTTATAACTGCATGTTTGAGTGATGTCACATAAGTAAACAAGGCAGGACCGTTCTTCTCCTCATCAACTTCATTCACCACAGATACCTTTAGATTCTCAGCTCCATTAGAGAGATCTTCAAGAATAAGACCTGGTCTTGTAGTCAAACCATTCTTCCATTGTTGTACTGATTTCCAAATACCAAAAGCATGTTTTTGATGAGGTTGCCTCACCAATTTGAATTTGAACACCTTGAACCCATTTTGACCTTTCTCTTCCCACATACTTGTAATGATATATATTCCATCGTATACGTAAATCTTACCATTTGTCCTTTTTTCAACCTTCATACCTCTTATCACTCTCACGGCACTTCTCTTCCGAAGAGCTGCCTCTAGTGGGATATTCAACCCCTCAAGCTTTTGGTCTGATGGCTGATGATCATGAAACTTGGTTGTACCACCAAACCCTGTAAATATTAATGAATCGGGATCATCAGTTTTATCAGCATTTTCCCCTGAAGAGACTACACTTACAGCAATTGGTGTATTCTCTCCGCTGCCTTCGACTCCTATTAACTCAACTCCAACAGGGGCTGAATGGAGCCCGACCAAACCCATTTCACCCCAGATGAAAAAGATGTCTCCTACATCAACTCCGGGAACGGAACCGAATCGCTTTCTTGTGTTTGTACACAGTTTGAGTCTCTTAAAATTACTTATGGCTGTTGCAACCTCACCATGCACATTCCCACTTTGGCTCAAACGTCTCCTTGTTGCGTCGAAGCGCGTCATCAGACTAGTCACTAGCGCATGGTTTCCCGTCTCTTGATCCTTCTCACTGATTCCACCTAGAAAGTATGGAATTGATTCGTTACGTCTACCACTCATCTTCAACCTTTTTTTTTGTCGAGATTTGTGAACTCACTGGTCGACCACGTCCTCTTTCAATCTGAGCAAAATTAAGACATGCATCAACAACATAAATTTGATTGGTAAGATTTCATACTAGAATATGGTAATAATAAGCCTAGTGAACATTAATAAACGACGCGAGAAACTAGATTCTATATCTAACTTTTTGACAGGAATAGATTAAACTTTAAATACGTAAATCAGTGAAGATCTAATCAAAGCAAATACACACATAAACAATATGTATCCAAACATAAACACGAGTAAAATATTGAAAATATATATATATTGATACATCACTCACATTTTGAAGAAACAAGAGGCTGGGGAGAAATGCTGATGAGAGAATATATGAAAACAAATGTTTGAAACCAAGTGAATATTATTATTATCTTTTCAGTGTGAAGAAAATGACAGAGTATGAACTCATATTTAAAGAGTTTTGCAAGGGCTCTACTTTTTTTATGGAAAATAAAGGCCGTTAGATCAAGTTTGAAAGATCTATACCGTCCAAGTTTCAAACATTAAAAACCTGTAGATATGTTTCCTATCTTAGTCCTTATGTCACTATCTTTTAATAAATGTATATCCAATGTATTCTATTTTTATAGTCAATATCAACATTAATTAAGATATTTTCCATCATTGGATTATTAATTTTTTTTGCTTAGTCTTATATTACCTGTGTATTATTGGATTCAATAAAAGTTAGCATAAAATAATTTATTTTCTATATTTTGAAAAAAATATTTCTTATTATTTTTTCCTTTTAATTTTTGTAAGAGGTTAAAATTATTTAATAAATCTAGTCTTTAACAAATATTTTTTAAAAAATATCTAGTCAAATCTTGGTGAACATATTTTATTTGAGAAAACATGCATGTGAAAGCCCATATGAACATTTTCTAGTTTCTTATACATGTAAATTCAAGGGTTGATTGGAGAATTGGACAGTTTTAAAAACTTTATTTGGTGTATAGAACCATTCACTATTTAAATTAGGAGAATAGAAAACTTTACTTTTTTTCTTTTTTCCCTTAAATCTTTTAATTTGATTTTACTACAATTTTTTCATCCAAAAAATTATTACAGTATGATTTTATTTTAAAATTTTTTTTGAGAATTAATGAGAAAATTTTTGTTAGATTTTGCAAATCTATAACCAAAATCCTATCGCTTATACGTTCTCTCTTTTTAGCGTCGGTACCACCAGACTTGTTTTCGTATTTTTTTTTGGCGTGCACAGTACTTTTTGATGTCCAACAATTATCTATTATTCCAAGTACTAGGGGCCGGTTATTAGCACGTAATACTTGTTCACATAACAGTACACTCACTATTTATCATGTTAACACTTTTTTGCTTTATATGAGTCCTCCGTTTAGTGTATATGTGTTCCATGTCTAGTGTATAATAGTACGTATTAAAGATAAAGACACAAGACAAGGAGTACGTATACACTTAACGAAGTATTAGGGGTTCGTTAACATGTAATACTTGACTACTTGTGCACATGGGGTGAGTATACCTGATCTCATATTCGTACTCTAATTCTCGTGTTCGTTCCCACTGTTTTATGTTTGATAACTACATTTTAAATTTATTTCTTTTTGTTTATAAGAACTACTAAATTTAAAATACAGAAGAAAGTGACTGCAGATGACGTTTTCCTTGTTGATTATTTCTTATTTTCAGACAATTTTTACCAGTGTACTTTAGTAGTTCAAACTTCAAACATTACAAAGTAATTTGCTTTAATGCAAGTATACAGAAAGGGGAACATCCGCAAATCGCAATGCCGACTCTTTACTTCAACCAGATGAGTTTCATGTCATCTTCTGCGCAAAGCTGCTTATGTCAAATGCATCATTGCTATTCTTAGTTATGACCCCCTGCAGACAAGACACGTTGAGGATTGAGATGATTATAAAAATCTTCCGGTTTTGTTCAAACCTCAGAATAAACTTAGAACAAGTAAGCTTTTGGAAAACGAACCTTCTCAGTTATGATTCCCGCAATCAGCTCTGCTGGAGTCGCATCAAAAGCTGGGTTCCAAACCGAGATCCCTGGTGCTGCAATGCGTTCACCAAGTCCTCCATGTGTGTGCAGCAACTCCTTCGGAGATCTTTCTTCTATCACGATTTCTTTTCCAGACGAAAGTGAGAGATCAACTGAGGTAAGAGGTGCAGCGACGTAAAATGGGATCCCGTGATGTTTTGCGCACAGGGCAAGACTGTAAGTCCCAATCTTGTTAGCAGTATCACCTGAAATATATGAATTTAATTGGTTTAAAAGTGAAGTGATTCATACAAAAGGAATCAGACTCGGTAGAGTAAAATGGATTATCTAAGGTGTTCGAGTGTACCATTTGAAGCCACGCGATCTGCTCCAACGATGACACCATCCACACGACCATCTTTCATCAGTGCAGCTGCAGCTGAGTCTGCAATGAGAGTTGCAGGGATTTTCTCATGCACCAACTCAAACGCTGTAAGCCTCGATCCCTGTCAATTGTCATTTTTAGTAATTCAAAAGACTTTCCAACAACAGTTCAACAGAGATATGAAAACCATATAAAACAATGGATCCAGGGGAGTATCTACTATAGATCAAGGTATTAAAGTACTTGATACAAATGTCAAACTACAGGTACTTATCTTCCCAAACAACTTATAATATTCTACATTTCTACGGATTCTTATTCTTAAAAGGCTCTTTTGATGATTATTAATATTCAAAAAGAAAGAGCATCAACTAATGCGTTTTACTTGATTGAATGGACGAGTTTCTGTGCAGTATGCCCTTTCTAAGAATCCTTGAGTGTGGAGTGCGCGAATGACCCCGAGCGCAGTTCCATATCCAGCAGTAGCAAGGCTACATAGAAAAGGAAATTCTTAGTTACTATCTGACTGACACAAATCGATTTGGTTGAAACTGCAGGCTTATATGTAGTAAGTAACATGCTATTACTCAACTTGAGTTAGTTTTTCAGAACATAGATATACATGTCTGTGTATCTATGCAATTCAGAATCTATCTAAATCCATACCTGCCAGTGTTGCAATGGGTCAGAATAGAAAGCTTGTCAGGATTCTTGGCTTGTTGCCTCAACAAGCTAGAACCAAAGGCTCCTATTGCTTTGTTTGAAGCGACATCATCCTCAAGCATATCCTCAGCAGCTTTAATATATGCCTGAAGAACAACAAGCACATCGAATGAACTAAACTTACAAAAGCAAAAAAAAGGCTCACTCTTTGTGTATAAAAACTTGGTGTTACGGACTGTTACCTTGAAAATAGAGTTGGTTTCAGTCGAAATAGCCAAAGCATTTGCTATAACTTTTTTAAGTTTCAATGCAGCATCTGCAAGATTCACTGCTGTTGGCCGGCTAAAGAAGCATATAGAGAGCAAAGAAATTAGAAATCAAAGAAACAAGCACCAAGATACTAAAAATTGATCAAATGATCCATTCCAAATCAGTACCTTGAAACTAAATAATCCAACTTCTTCTCAAGAAACGCAACAGCATCTGCAGATGATCCATCAAAACCATTAAAGTTGAAGACTTCCACAGCCAAAGCAAGTGCTGCAGCAATGGCTATAGCAGGAGCACCACGTACAACCATTTCCTGTATAGCACTCCTGTTAAAAAAAACATCAAATTTACTAACTTTTTTTCTGCAGAATTCAGAGAATCTAAAAATCAAAAAGGTAAGGACTTTAACCATCCATCTGAAGCATCACGGATCTCTAAGTAAGTTGTCTCCAAAGGAAGCTTCCTCTGTTATCAATTTAGACCAAATTGAAATACGTTTTCAACAAAACAGATTGGGAAAAGGTAAAAAAATTCGAAAACTTTATAGAAGTGAAAGGGGTTTAGAGAACCTGGTCAAGCAACTGGAGAGAGCCAGGCTTGTAGCAGATAGCTTTGAGGGTCGTGTCTCCTTCACCAGACATGGATGGAACTGTGGAGACTCCTCCTTGCAGAGACGAACAAGTTCGTTCACAGATTGGTTTAGAGAAAGATGAACAAAAAGGAGCGTAAGTGAGAATCAGATGCCTACAGTACCAAGCCGGCGTGAAACACACTGATCGATGTCGTTTCTCAGGAAATACTGTATAATTTTTTTAGTCAGTTAGGGCGTGAAACGAACCGGTTTAAACAAATCCATTTCTAAAAATTTGGCTCGAATTGATTTATTTAATAAATTAATTAAAAGGAAACAAACCCGTAATTGAAATTCTTATTTATAACTTTCTAAATATTTTAGTAACTGAATATTATTTTGTGGAAAATTTATCAAAAAAAAAAATGTTTTTGTGAAAATTATTAAAATCTGTTAATTTAAGTATTTAACAAGAAACAATTTTTTTTTGTGTTACTCTATCTTAACCAATTATAAAGTTATGTTAATTTAACGACAGCAAAAACAAAGTAATAAAGTAAACACAGAAAACTAGAGCCCAATCCACACCTAGAACTTGTAGTATTTAATATTTACACTCGTGGCAAACAAATAGATCATTTTGTTTTACTTGTATTTTATTTTTTTTGATAACTAATGTTATCCCTCCTATTAATAGTAAACACAGTTATCAAACTAACATTAGTTTTGTAAAAAATTACAATCAAATGTCATTGGTTTTCTGACCAATTTCACCGATCCAATCCTATAGCCCCTAATTCTTTTTCTTTGGTCAAGTTTTTATTCCAAAAAAAGTTATACTGAAAAAGTGCGGTCGAATCCATTTTAAATTTGATAAATCTGCATAGACTGAACCATATTTGTACTGCAAAGGAAACTTTGCAACTGTTAATCTGCATAGACTTAACCATGAAAACCATGAGTACCTTCTTTTAACGATACAGCGCAGGTCGTGGTGATAGAGTAATTATATTCTAAATTTATAAGAATATCGATCATGACCTGTCTCATAATAAATTTATTAAAGTTTATTAAATATAATATTTTAAATCTTTTATAAAATTTTATTAACTATATAGAAAATAACAAATTCAGAGTAAAATAGGTAACATAAGACTTAACTTCATACTAAATCGATAATTTACTATTCCATTTGTATATAAAAAAATCTTAAATATAGACATTAAAAGATAGTTAACTTCATACCTAAAAGGCATGGCCACGAATATAAATTCATGAGCATGTAATCTTTGCTTCTTTCCATTAGATTCACGAGCATAATCGATTAGTGATTAGTTTTTCTAAATCTAATTAAACTTGAAGAAGAATGTTATAGAAATTAAATAACTTTGTGCAAATTAGATGTCATTGAATAATGATGTAACTACAACTATATTATATTTTTAATAATGTAGAAAATTCTATATATTGAAGACAGGAAATCTGGAGGAATTTATTTTAAAATTAAAACTTTAAAATAATTAAATAGGATTGGTTGGAGCAAATATAGAGTTTCCTATAATATTGGAATGACAAAAAATTTGTTTAGTTTTGCAGAAAATTAGGCTGGGAAGTGGAGATAATTTAGGAACATGAGTCAAGATTTTTGGATGGATAGGAGGATATACTCGATTCACATACCTTATTTTTGCATATTTCAATTTTACCTTTTAATTTTTTAATAATATGTTTTAATGATAATGGCATTGGTTGTAAATACTTTCAAACTTCAAGACTACTTTGATAAAACTGCTGTAAAAATGTTAATATAGACATTAATTTTGTAGAAAATTACATGAAAATGCCATTAGAAACATTTTTTTTGTTTTTTTCCTACTAAATATTATTGAGAATTATTATTAGGCATGGGCGTTTAGTTTAATCGGGTTATTCGGTTTTTCAAAATTTCGGTTTTCAAAATTTTGCCGAATTAACCCGAAATAAAATTTGGTTCGGGTTATTCGATAATTGGTTTATTCAGGTTAGTTATCTGCTCTAAAATGTTTTCTGAACTAAACCGATTTTTTTCTATTTCGGTTTATTTTAACCGAATTAGAATAAATATACAGAATATAGGCAAAAAATGAATCTGAAAGATCTAATAACAAGCCTAATTACAATTTCAAAACTAAGCCCATTACCAAAATCCCATCGGCTTAGCATGGCAGGAGAAAAATCCCATCCAATCGCGAGGTACGAAACAAATCCCATCCAATCGCCAGGTATGAAACAAATATCCTGTTCGTCCAATTACCAGGTACAAACCAATCCCAGGTCCGCCCATCACGAGGCACGAAACAAATCCCATGTTCGTGTCCCCAAACACAATCTCATTTCATATCACTACACATCAATCATCAAGTTTAATACGAACTCCCTAGGATGAAACTCTGATGGAGGCTGATGACAGGTAAGAGGCGACGTGAATTGATGGTGATGATGCACAAGTGGATTGCGAGTGACGGCAGGTGATGTTCGAGAGAGAAAAGCAATGATTCGATGGTGAGAAGTGTTAGATGGATTCGAAAATAAAGTGAAGAGTTTCTTAATCAGAAAGTGTTTAGAAACTCGGAATAATGAACGCATTCACGAGTTCGGATTGAGAGAAGAAAGATTCAACAATACTTATTACATAAAACTTCGTCGCTACCCAACAAGGAGGCGTCACTTTTGGGTTTTATAATTAACCCTAAGGCTTGACACTCCAAACAACAGGAAGTTCAAAATAAAACAACAAGGCGTGTAAAGGAAATAAGAAAACAACGAAGCGTCTAGGTGATCTGTAGTAGTACAGAAGTCACTTGTATTAGTACAGAAGTCATGGTGACTTGTACATTATCCCCTATTGGTAATGACTTCTAAATAACTCGACGTAGTGATCCATTTGCCTCATTAAAAACCATACCGAGAAAACCCATTGGGACAAAACTCAACTATGGGAAAAAGAGTACAAACTTCACACCTAAGTTATCTAGTTATCATTACCGGGTGAAGTCTTCAGGGTGGATATGTTGAAGACTTGGATCCTCGGTAGATTGAATGACCCGTCAGCTATGAGTGCATGAGCTTCCTTGGCCATCTCCTTAGCTCTTGAACGAGTGATCCTTCCCACGATCTCCGGTTTCTCTGCAGCTTCTGTCTCCTTGCTGGCCACGATCATATCATCCTCCCCCTCTTCAAAAGGATTTGTCCTCAAATCGGGATCTGCATAATAAGGAAGCAAGTCAGAAACATTGAATGTTGAAGATATATTATACTTACCTTGAAGATCAATCTGGTAGGCGTTGTCGTTGATCTTCTTGATGACTTCAAATGGACCATCAGCTCGTGGTAGAAGCTTGCTTTTCCTCTCTTCTGGGAACCTATCCTTGCGTAGATGAATCCACACCAAGTCTCCTTCTTCGAAAACGATCTCCTTTCTGCCCTTGTTCGCATGTTTCTCGTACTGCTTGGTTCTTTTCTCTATGTTCTCCTTAGCTTTAGCATGTATCCTCATGACCTGTTCAGCCTTTTCTTTGCCATCAAAGCTACACTTCACACTTAAAGGAAAAGGAATCAAGTCTAGAGGTAATTGTGGATTAAAACCATAAACAATTTCAAAAGGAGAGAATAGAGTAGCAGAATGCTTAGCGTGATTATATGCGAACTCTACGTGTGGTAAACATTCTTCCCATGACTTGAGATTGCTTTTCACTAAGGTCCTGAGGAGTGTAGATAGCGTCATGTTCACCACTTCGGTTTGCCCATCTGTTTGCGGATGACATGTGGTTGAGAATGATAGCTTGGTTCCGAGTTTAGCCCATAGCATTCTCTAGAAGTGTCCTAGAAACTTAGTATCTCGGTCTAAAACGATTACTTGAGGTATTCCATGCAGACGTACTACTTCCCTGAAAAACAAGTTAGCTACAATAACAGCATCATCCGTCTTGTGACTGGCAATGAAGTGAGCCATTTTGCTAAACCTGTCAACCACAACGAAAATCGAATCTCTACCATTTCTGGTTCGAGGTAAGCCAAGAACAAAATCCATAGAAATATGAGTCCAAGGTTGAGAAGGGATAGGGAGAGGAGTGTACAAGCCGTTGGGCTGTACTTTACCCTTGGCCATTTTGCAGATATGGCACCTAGAACAGACTTTCTCAACGTCTTTCTTCATTTGAGGCCAATAGAAGTGTTCTTGCAGTCCAAGTAGAGTCTTTGACACTCCGAAATGTCCAGCTAGTCCACCTCCGTGAGCTTCTCTAATCAACAGTTCCCTTATGGATCCTCTTGGTATGCACAATCGATCCTTATAAAATAGATATCCATCCTGCCTATAGTAGTTTTCAAAAGCAAACTTATGGCATTTGCTATAGCTCTCAGCAAAATCGATGTCAGTCTCATAAAGTTCTACTATTTTATCAAAACCTTCAAGCTTAGAAGACAAGGTAGAAACGAGAGTGTACCTCCTGGATAATGCATCTGCGATTACATTATCCTTACCTTTCTTGTATTTAACCGTGTAGGGAAAAGTCTCTATGAACTCCATCCATCTGGCATGTCTTTTGTTGAGCTTCTGTTGTCCTTTGAGATTCTTCAAGGACTCATGATCAGTATGAATAACGAACTCCTTTGGCCACAGGTAATGCTGCCACGTTTGAAGAGCCCGAACCAAGGCGTACAGCTCCTTGTCATATGTAGGATAGTTTAGCGTCGATCCTCCTAGCTTCTCACTGAAGTAAGCTACTGGCTTCCTATCCTGTATCAAAACAGCACCTATACCCACTCCGGAGGCATCACATTCAATCTCAAAAGTTTTCATAAAATCAGGAAGTAAGAGAATAGGGGCAGTGATAAGCTTCTCTTTTAAGGCTGAAAACGCCTTCTCTTGTGCTTCCTCCCATCTGAATCCTACATCCTTCTTGATAACTTCTGTAAGTGGCGCTGCAATAGTACTGAAGTCTTGGACAAATCGCCTGTAGAACCCTGCTAGTCCATGAAAGCTCCTGACTTCTGCCACGTTTTTGGGTGTTGGCCACTCCTTAATAGCCTTGACCTTCTCATCGTCCACTCTAACTCCTTCTGCACTGACAACAAAGCCTAGAAAGACAACCTCAGTAGTACAGAACGAACATTTAGAAAAATTAGCAAAGAGGGATTGAGAACGAAGAACATTTAGAACTTGGCGGATGTGTTCTAAGTGTTCTTCTAGACCTTTGCTGTAGATGAGGATGTCGTCGAAGTACACAACCACGAAGACGCCAATGAAAGGTCTGAGAGCATGATTCATTAAACGCATGAAGGTGCTAGGAGCATTGGTGAGACCAAACGGCATGACTAGCCATTCGTAGAGCCCTTGCTTGGTCTTGAAAGCTGTTTTCCATTCATCTCCTTCCTTCATTCTGATCTGATGATACCCACTCTTCAAATCGATCTTTGAGAAGACTGTTGACCCACATAGCTCGTCCAGCATGTCATCTAATCTCGGGATCGGATGTCTGTACTTCACTGTGATATTGTTAATAGCTCTGCAGTCAACACACATCCTCCATGAACCATCTTTCTTTGGTACGAGCAAGACTGGTACTGCGCATGGACTGAGGCTCTCTCTGATGTGTCCCTTGTTCATCAACTCTTCTACTTGTTTCTGCAGCTCTTTAGTCTCTACAGGATTGGTTCTGTAAGCTGGTCTGTTCGGTAGAGCTGAACCTGGTACCAAATCGATCTGATGCTCTATCCCACGTATTGGAGGCAAGCCTGGAGGTATCTCTTCTGGAAATACATCCTTGTACTCCTCTATAATCTCTATCATCTCGCGTGGAAGCTCTTCTGCTGGCTTGGTACTAGCGAGTGTCTCTTTGTAGACAAACATGAATGTGGTCATCTCTGGGTCAAATAGCTTATTGAACTCGCTGTGATTGATGTACAGGCTGTGAGACACTTTCTCTGTATCCTTGCGGTTTATGTGAAGCTGATCCTTGTATATCTCGTTGGGTGTAAGTGGTAGAAGAGTGACCCTGCGTCCTTTGAACTCAAATGACTGCCTGTTGGTGTAGCCATCATGAAACACTCTTCTGTCAAACTGCCATGGTCTTCCCAAAAGAATATGACTGGACTTCATCGGAATCACATCACAAAGCAGCTCATCTTCATACTTCCCAATTGTGAGTTTCACTACCGCTTGCTGCGAAACTGTTAAAGATCCTTTGTTATTCAACCATTGTAGCTGATAAGGTCTTAGATGTGAAGTGGTCTTGAGATTAAGCTTCTGTATCATCTCTTCACTAGCAGCATTAGTACAACTACCACCATCAACGATCAAGATGCAGACCTTGTCTTGAACCATACACCGGGTGTGGAAGAGATTCTCACGCTGCCCTCGATCATCTAGATGAGTCTGAACACTTAAAGCTCTGCGTGCTACTAACATCTCTCCCATGACTGCTGGTTCACCTTCTTCACCTAAATCAGACTCTGGTTCACTCTCTGAACTGTCTACAAGCACATCTCTACTCCTTCTTGAAGAAGAAACATCTTCTTGTTAGGACAGTCTCTGGAATAATGCCCCATCCCTTGGCATTTGAAACACCTGATATGACTTGTAGAGGTGCTACTCTTGGGCTTGAAA
>NC_025685.1:19097280-19136134 GCF_000633955.1 Camelina sativa | reverse complement strand
GGAGAGCCTCATTAGGACTAGGCGGTTCTGAAGAATTCTGATCTGAAGCGCTAGTTGCTTGAGCTATATCTTTGATCTGCTTCTCAAACTTATTACTGAGTTGTTCCATCTGTTGCTGGAACTGAGTAGACATTGTCTTGTTTGCTTCTGTTATTTGCTTAGCCATGGCTTGGTTCAAAGCTTCCATAGCTTCTGGAGAAAGCTCCATTGTACCTGCAAAATAAAGAAGAAAACTCGAAGTAAAACGTTCCTTGAGTGAAAGAACAAAATAAACTCTAAGAATCGTAATCTAGACACAAACGAACAACAAAAAAAAAAAAGCAAATCCTAAAACTAAACAAGACTCACAACGAAAGCTAAAACAGCAGAGACTAACACAACAAAGAATTAAACAAATGAACAAAATCAAAACAACACAAAACGAGATTAGGGTTTAGAATCGCTCAGCCTTTGGCACCGAGTGGGCTCTGATACCACATAATACGAACTCCCTAGGATGAAACTCTGATGGAGGCTGATGACAGGTAAGAGGCGACGTGAATTGATGGTGATGATGCACAAGTGGATTGCGAGTGACAGCAGGTGATGTTCGAGAGAGAAAAGCAATGATTCGATGGTGAGAAGTGTTAGATGGTTATATGGATTCGAAAATAAAGTGAAGAGTTTCTTAATCACAAAGTGTTTAGAAACTCGGAATCATGAACGCATTCACGAGTTCGGATTGAGAGAAGAAAGATTCAACAATACTTGTTACATAAAACTTCTTCGCTACCCAACAAGGAGGCGTCACTTTTGGGTTTTATAATTAACCCTAAGGCTCGACACTCCAAACAACAGGAAGTTCAAAATAAAACAACAAGGCGTGTAAAGGAAATAAGAAAACAACGAAGCGTCTAGGTGATCTGTAGTAGTACAGAAGTCACTTGTATTAGTACAGAAGTCATGGTGACTTGTACATTATCCCCTATTGGTAATGACTTCTAGATAACTCGACGTAGTGATCCATTTGCCTCATTAAAAACTATACCAAGAAAATCCATTGGGACAAAACTCAGCTATGGGAAAAAGAGTATAAACTTCACACCTAAGTTATCTAGTTATCATTACCGGGTGAAGTCTTCAGGGTGGATATGTTGAAGACTTGGATCCTCGGTAGATTGAATGACCCGTCAGCTATGAGTGCATGAGCTTCCTTGGCTATCTCCTTAGCTTTTGAATGAGTGATCCTTCCCAGGATCTCCGGTTTCTCTGCGGCTTCTGTCTCCTTGCTGGCCACGATCATATCAAAGTTAAACACCTAATCATTCTTTTATGCATCATATTGTACCATGTCATCATACATTATTATCATACCTCTAATTATCACATCATCACACAATATCAAAAAATAGACATAACCAATCAAAACATAGTTTCCAAGCCTATACAAACAATTCATGAAGAACATGCTTAGAAAGTAACAATTGTGTTTCGGCGATTACCACCCTCACCTTTGCCGCTTAAATGCTGAAAGTCATTCTCCTTTTCCTCCTAATCTCAGACCCAAGATTCATGAACACTCCTACAAAGCTGCAGCTCCATCCAACCTCGTTTGCCAACCAAACATTAAACTGTCACCATTATTCTATACAAACGAGCCTCGGAAACACAGACCTGTTTTTTTTATAAAAAAAAATTGGGTTTAAGTTGGGCGGGTACCCGAATTGATAGGGTTTTATTCGGGTTTACCCTATAAGATTATGGGTACCCATTGGATTTTTTTCTGAAATCTAATATATTAAAGAAATAATCGAAAGGGCTCACAGCCAATCTCACAAAAATTGACCTTTTTGCCCTTAATGAAAATTGCCCTTTAAAAATTTTCGGAGAAGCTTTTTTCACCTATTTAGGTTGCTGAAACGCACCACATTCATCCTCAGACTTAAAATTACTAATTTGCCATTAATGAGATTCCAATCTGGACCTTTTTACCCTTTTCTAAGTTTATTTTTTTTAAAAAAAAGTTAAAAACGAAAATTAAAAAAAAAAACGAAATTTGTTTTACAAAATCGGAAATCTAATATATTTATGTAATATCTCTCTTTAAAAAAATGGAAGATAAGTATTAGAATATATTATGAATATTTCGTTTAAAGAAAATTTCTATTTTAAAAAATAGTAAAATTGTAAAGATAATTATGACGATTTTCCTTCTAAGCTATATATATAGAGGCTCAGCCAAAACAGTAGAAGTCGGATTCACTAAGCTAAACATATAGTTTTGAGAGTATAATTTTTCTTTTGTATTATTTTGGTTATAATGAATCAATTTTACTATTGTATGATTTTGATTTTTTTTTAATGTTGATGTACTATCCATATGCTTTGGTGCTTTGCATGATTAATTTTTATGCTGCCATAAATTTTAATTTTTTTTGTTGAATCAAATCAAAAGTTTTACTCATTTTGTACTGTTTGATTGTGTTTTAGGTGTACGAGCCATGGACCATGGATGTTTTTTTGTATATCCAAAACAAGATTGGACGAACAAGTTGATGAAGCAAGCAAAAAAACCAAATTGGTAAAGTATTATTAATAATTGTGTTTATTTCTTTTTTTTAGTGGTGATTGTTATTCAAATTTATTCTCTTGGTTAAACATGATCATATTTTTATTTGATAATTTTTTATTCTACAAGCAAATGAGCAATTACAACTTTTGACAATTTTCTATGATTCATCGGAATCTAATTTTTATGGTTTTTTTTTGTAGTGGTTGTTTGGAAAGCAAGATCAAGCAATCATAGACTTTGTCTATTGTTTCTCCATCTTTTAAAATATATATTTTGTATTATTTTCTATATTTTATTTTATAGTTTAGTATTTTGAAATAAACTTTTATATGTAACCTAATACATATTTTTTTTGTTTCAGTTGAATTCATGGATAATCATTGATCATAATTGTAGATCTACGAAACTGAATATAATGAAATTTAAGTATTAATTTTTGCTAATCTGAATCCTTAATTTTTTTAAAATAATAGGTATTTGGTTTTTTCTTTCTTTATTTATTTTTGGTTTTATTGTTAGATATTGTTTTTTCAAAGATATTGGTATATTCGTTTTTGGGTTTATTTTTGACATCATATTCGTTTAAAAAAAACCCACAAATCTATAGACTATTAATTTATACCTACGTCCCTCAGTAGCTAATTAAAATAATATATTGATACAGAGAATTTGATGCAGTCTTACATTGTCAGAACACTGTAAATATAGTGTTAAAAAAAATATATATATATATAGTGTAAAATGTGTATGCATATTATATTTTTGTCGACATGTGTAATATATAAATATATATGTATATACGTACACACGTGACATATATGTAATGGTGTTATTATGATGAGCTCATGATAAGAGAGATCAATGACAATTTATAGTTGCACAAAAATTATGGTGGATTCTGTTCATAACAAATTTATGATAATTTTTTAAAAACTTGAATTTCTTTTTGTTTACAAATAAATTTAAATTATAATTTTAATTATATGTAATATATTACAATTTTTTTGTTTTAGTTGAATTCATGGATGTTCATTGATCATAATTGTTGATCTACAAAATTGAATATAAAGAAATTTAGATATTAATTTTTGCTAACCGAATCCTTAATTTTTTAAAATAATATTGTTACTAATATTTTTTGTAATGATTATAGTTGCATAAAATTATAATGAATTATATTCATAAAAAATTATAGTAATTTTCTAAAAACTTTAATTTCTTTCTATTTACAAATAGATTAAATATTTTTTATGACTAATATTTCTTCATAAATATTTGTGACTAATATTTCTTTTTCTTCTTAAATTGATCGAAAGATTAGGAAGAGCTGATCTTTAAATGCTAATCTATAAAATATAAAAAATAATACTTATCTCCATGAAACGTTATTAGAAATCCAAGACGGAGACAGGAGACATTATTGGCAATGAATATTGCTTTGTCCTACTCATGTTGCAACAGCAAAACTTTAGTTTGACTCATCAACTGAGAGGTCGGCTACGGCATTCAAAGAGTTTCACCGACTAAAACCAGCCTCAACTGCATATATATATATATACAAATAATAGTCAAATAAACGAGTATAAGTTATCTCGGTAAATAACAAAGCAATAATAAAATATATAAGCAATAAGTGGGACAACCTGAATCAGCGTTTATGTATTCTTATAATTCACACTCATATATAATATAGTTGTATACATACGTAAACCAACGAGATATTAGACCAGCTATAAGCATGAGTCTTACTTCGACAAACTAATAAATCAGTATATAAACATGTCTCGATCAGAAATCAAACATTATGTAATGAAATACACGTTCATGTACTTAGGAAAAATTAAAAAATATTATAATAAAATCAGATCAGCATATATTTAAACAATAGTGACCAAAGAAATTGAATTAAATAAACCGAAGCATGGATATGTGGGATATGTGGGCTTAGACAAAAATATTGCAGACGGCCACTCAGTTTCTCTTGTTGGGCATAGGACTCTCCTTCTCATCTAGTGTCTTTCATTAGGTCAGAGTTGTGAGCATTTGGAATTTTACACGTGTTTTTTCCTCGATCTTACCCTTGTTTAGCGCTGCCGTAAACCATTTTCAGATCAAATCTTCAAGTTTTTTCTCTGTTTTTCACCGAGTTCATCAAAAACCACTGTTTATCAAGAAGCTCTTTTCGTAACTAATTCCAGTTCTCACGATGTCTGCTGCCATGGATAAGGCTCTATTGGCGATGTCTTTAGAAGAAGAAGAAGAAGATGTTCCATTTGATATGCCTGACCTTCCAGAATTCTCTTCAGTTCAAAGAAACAAGATAAGCTTGGTTGGTCGCCTCCTCAACCCAGACTGTCAGGATATGCAAAGCCTAATTCGCAATATGCTTAGGAAGTGGCAGAAAGTGGGTAAAGTCACTGGAATTGCTCTCTCGAAGGAAAAATTCCAATTCATCTTCAACTCTGAGCATGACCTCCAAGATGTTCTTGACAAAGGTACCCACACCTTTAATGAATGGTCTATAACAGTAGATCGATGGTATGAGTTCCCTCCTCCGAACTATCTCCAGAGCATTCCTATATGGATTCAGATTTGGAACCTACCGATCAATTACTTCACGGTACCAGCCATTACATCTCTTGGGGAACTTATTGGCCAGGTTCTTGAAGTCGCCTTTGATCCAGAGAGACCTCAACTCCAAGGGTTTGTCAGAGTAAAGGTTTTCTTCGACGTGTCAAGACCTTTACGAAGATCAAAGGTTATAAACATCAAAGGTGGATCTACTACAGTGAAGTTTCAATACGAGAGGATCCAGAAGAGATGTTATGAGTGTCAAAGGTTGACCCATGATAAAGAAGTCTGTCCAATCTTCATCAAAAGAATCAAAGAGGAAACACTAGTAAGAAGATCAGGAGAGACATCAAATAGGCAAAAGAAGGATCCAGTACTGAAAGAATCTGATCCCTTATTTGGTGTTTTGAGAGAAGAACAGGTTGGTGTAGACTCTCTCACTGGAAGACCTAGAATAGCCCCTGAAGTATTAGAAGGTATGCGCCAATACCTCTTAGCTGCAAATGGTGAAGCCAAATCAACCAAGGAAGAGAGGGTGAAAAAATCTGTAGGTGAAGTCGAAAAGGACCCTCTGGCAAAAAAATCAATCCTTCAATTGGACCCTGCTCCAATGGTCCACTTAGAATTAAACAAGGAAAAAGGGTTGGTTTTTAATTGCCATGAAGATCAGTCCTTAAACAGTTCACTGTTAGATGAGGACCGCTCTATAGGATTAAGCCTTTCCAGTCAGCAACATTATTTTCACCGCACTCCTCTGGACAATTCTTACCCGATAGAGGATGGAGGATTCTCAGAGTTTGGAGGAGAGATGTCTCTCGGTCTGTCCCAACCTTTTCAGAGTAAATCAACGGTTTTCCGGACTGGTTTCTCTGAGGCTGGTCCGTCCGGGTTTATCTCTAAAAAGGGCAAGGCAAGGGGAAGACCTCCCAAAAGCAACAGGAAACCAAAGCCATTCAAAACATCGGATAAAACTGATGTTCAAACCCTAAAATCAGGCATCATGGTGGGAAGAAATGACAAAAGAAAAGCAGAAGATGAAGGAACAAGCTCTGCTAAAGCTCAAAAGCTTATCCTTCGAGAGGTGATCCCAATGGGGGGATTGTCTAATGTCCAATGAGCCTTTTGAGCTGGAATTGCCAAGGCTTGGGACGGTCTCAAGACTTGGCTCTTCCTCGTCTCAGGGAATTGCGTCAAAAACTCTTTCCTGAGATTCTGTTTTTAATGGAAACTATGCATGATAGGAACACTTTAGTAGATGTACAAGAATGGTTGGGGTATGACAAGGTGTATACAGTGGATCCAGTAGGCAAGTGTGGTGGTTTAGCTGTTTTTAGTAAGAATAGTGTACAAATAGAAGTAAAGTTCGCTGATAAGAACCTTTTGGATCTACATGTTCAGTTTGGGACAATGGTCTTTTTCATCTCCTGTGTGTATGGAGATCCGGATTTCCTGAAGAGGAAAGTAGTTTGGGAAAGGATTACCAGGATTGGTATAAACAGAAAAGAGAGTTGGTGCATGGTAGGTGACTTCAATGATAGTCTTCACAATGGTGAAAAACTGGGAGGTCCGAAAAGAAGTGAATCATGCTTTAAACCTTTCTCAGAGATGTTACAAGCTTGTCAGATGGAAGAACTTTCTAGCAAAGGCAACGGGTTTACTTGGGCAGGCAGGAGATATGATCTTTGGATCCAGAGCAAACTGGATAGAGTTTTTGGAAATAAACAATGGTTTTCTCAATTTCCAGCATCAAACCAATCCTTCCTGGAGTTCAGAGGATCGGATCATCGACCAGTTCTCATGAAGTTACTATCCTCACAAGAGGCATACAGAGGTCAGTTCCGTTTTGATAAAAAATTTCTTCATAAGCCAGAAGTAGAAGCTGAAGTTATAAAAGCTTGGAATTCTTCTTCTTCACGCCTTGGAACGACAACGTCTGATCGCATAAGAATCTGTAGAAAAGCCCTGAGCACTTGGAAAAAGGAAAATAATTCCAATGCGAAAGACAAAATCCATCAAGTGGAAAATGCCTTGGAGAAGGAACAATCTCTCAGTCTTCCCGACTTAGAACATGTTGGATTCTTAAAAAGGGAGCTCTCAAGAGCCTACAGGGATGAAGAAACTTATTGGAGCCAAAGGAGCAGAGAGAAATGGATGCGTTGCGGAGATAGGAACACGAAATTCTTCCAAGCCTCAGTAAAGGGTAACAGATCAAAAAAAAGGATTGAAAAACTGAAAGACATCAATGGGTATGAACAATTTTCAGAGGCAGCCAAAGGGGAAGTGGCATGTGCTTATTTTCAAAATCTGTTTACGTCGTCTAATCCATCGAGCTTTGAGACCTGGTTTGACGACTTTCAGCCTAAGGTTACAGAAGGAATGAATAACTCATTGTTAGAACCAGTGACAGACGAAGAAATCAAAAGTGCAACCTTTGCCATTAAGCCGTCTAGTGCACCTGGAGCCGATGGCATGTCAGGGTTCTTCTTTCAATCTTATTGGGAGACGGTCGGATCTCAAGTAACTTTAGAAGTTAAAAAGTTTTTCGAAACAGGATCCTTTCCGAAAGAGTGGAACTACACTCACTTGTGTCTGATTCCTAAAACTCTTCACCCAACTGAAATGGCTAATCTCAGACCAATCAGTCTATGCTCAGTGTTATACAAGATAGTGTCCAAGATCCTAGTGAAGAGACTACAACCCCTGCTCCCTCTGATAGTATCTGAAGCCCAGACAGCCTTTGTTACCGAAAGACTTATTTCTGACAACATTCTGGTAGCACACGAAATGGTCCACAGTCTCAACGTACACCCGACTATCTCCGCTGAATACATGGCAGTGAAATCGGATATGTCAAAAGCCTTTGACCGGGTTGAATGGAGTTACCTTAAGTCACTACTTGGTGCTTTAGGTTTTCAAGAGAGATGGATTAATCTGATTATGTTTTGTGTAACATCAGTCACCTACTCAATACTCATTAATGACCAGCCTTTTGGAATGGTTACACCACAAAGAGGACTAAGACAAGGAGATCCCTTGTCCCCTTTCTTGTTTGTGCTTTGTACAGAAGGTTTAACCCATCTACTCAACAAGGCTCAATCGGCAGAATTGATAAGTGGTATTCAGTTCAGGGATAGTGGTCCAATAATCAATCACCTATTATTCGCTGATGACAGCCTCTTCGTCTGTAAGGCAAATAGAGATGACAGTCTTATGCTCCAACAAGTTCTCAAGAGATACGGTGAAGTTACAGGACAAACCATTAATCTGACCAAATCATCTATTACCTTTGGGGCAAGGATACAAGAGCAGCAAAAAAAAGAAATCCAAGAGATTCTTAACATACACAATGAGGGAGGAGCAGGTACATACCTTGGTCTTCCTGAATGCTTCAGTGGCTCCAAGGTACAAATGCTGAACTACATCAAAGATAGATTAAAATCCAAACTTTCTGGATGGTATGCTAGATCCTTGTCTCAGGGTGGAAAAGAGATCTTGCTCAAATCAGTCGCCTTAGCCATGCCAGTCCATGCCATGTCGTGTTTCAAACTCCCCAAAACCACCTGTGACAACCTTATCAGTTCTATGGCTCAATTCTGGTGGAGCTCACACGAACATAACCGGAAAATACATTGGAAGAGCTGGGATAGTTTGTGTCTCTCAAAAGCACTCGGTGGTCTAGGGTTCAGAGATATTCAGCTCTTCAACCAAGCACTCTTGGCTAAACAGGCGTGGAGACTTATCCATTTTCCAGACTGTTTTTTCTCCAAGGTAATAAAAAGCAGATATTTTCCAGACAATAATTTCACAGAAGCTGTTCTTGGACAGAGACCATCCTTTGGTTGGAGGAGCATTCTACATGGAAGAGATCTCCTTATGAAAGGACTGGTTAAAAAAGTTGGAAATGGTCGTTCCATAAGGGTATGGACAGATCGTTGGCTCAATGATGAAGAGGAGGGAATGAGAGCACCTTGGATCAAAAATGATTTCATCAATCCCAATATGCACGTTCATGAACTAATATCTGTTTCAAACAGAGATTGGGACCCTGGCAAACTAGAAGAACATTTCTTCCCTGCAGATATTGCCCTGATCAGATTGTCTAAACCGGTTGTCTCTTCAGAAGACTTTTGGACATGGAATCATAACAAGAGTGGGGATTTCTCAGTGAAATCAGCTTATTGGCTAGCAGTAAACACAAAAGACAATCCTCTATTGTTGGAAGCCTCTATTCAACCCTCTGTTAATCCCCTTAAAGAACAGATGTGGAAACTACAGACTGAACCAAAAATTAAGATTTTCTTATGGAAGATGCTTAGTGGAGCGATGCCGGTAGCTGATATTCTTTCTCATCGAGGATTGAAAGTTGATAGCAGATGCCAAATCTGTGGGTTAGAAGGAGAATCAATAGTTCATGCTATATTCAACTGCACTCTCTCTAGACAAATCTGGGCATTATCAGATTATCCTTTGCCTGAAGGAGGATTGGTTGATGCCTCGGTGTTCTCAATCATTCAACACTTCCTTGTCAACAAGGATAATTTAAAATGGCCTCTCACATTAAGAAGAAGCTTCCCATGGATCATATGGAGAATATGGAAAAACCGGAACCTTTTGTTTTTTGAAGGTAAAAGCTTCTCTCCTCTAGAATCGGCTCAAAAGATAAAACAAGATGTCAATGATTGGTTTATTGCCCAGGAGGTACATAATGAAGTCGATACTACAAACTTATTACCGTGTCAGACAGATCCCTCTTTCAGGTCTGTTTCTTCGTTTCCTTGGAATCCTCCGGTCAGAGGCTGGTTAAAATGCAACATTGGTGTTTCTTGGTCAAAGAGAAATAGATTGGTTGGTGGTTCTTGGGTTTTAAGAGATAACACAGGGAATGTGTTACTTCATAGCAGGAGAGCTTTTAACAAGGTTAACTCTAGAGATGAGGCAAGTTTATGTGTTTCTGTTTGGGCAATAGAATGTATGCACAACCATAAAATGAATCATGTAATTTTTGCCTTAGAGGATGTGCAGCTTGTTGGTGCTGTTCTACGACCAAATGCCTGGCCTTCTTTCCGCTACCAAGCATCGGAGATATGGAGAGTTCTGGGAAGAATTATATTTTGGAGATTTGTAATTGAAGATGCCTCGGCGAGTAGAGGAGTCACTCTCATTGCTAAAAGTGTAACTGAAGACTGTCGCCTGCAATCCTATGTAGCGATTGGTCATCCCTATTGGTTAAGCAATGTTTTTGAGAATGAGAGGGTTTATTAATCCTCTTCTTGTTTCAGTAGGCTTCCCTTAAAATTTTTTGGTATAGGGCTGATTTCTCGAGGAGGCTTTTGGTTAGATTGCCCATCGGTTAAACGATTAAGTGTAGAAGTTTAGAAAATCATATCTTGTAACATGTGGACTTTATTAACTAATATATTCCTTCAGATGAAAAAAAAAAGAGGATATGTGGGCTTAGTTGCTTCAGTAATCGTGAGACAATAATCAATAAAGCATTATAATGAAGAGCTATCCCTACGAGGATAAATTAATCATTAATTGATGTATATATTATGTCTTATTAACAATTGCAGTAGCATATTATCTAATGTTATAACCGATTCACAAAATAANCTCTATTCAACCCTCTGTTAATCCCCTTAAAGAACAGATGTGGAAACTACAGACTGAACCAAAAATTAAGATTTTCTTATGGAAGATGCTTAGTGGAGCGATGCCGGTAGCTGATATTCTTTCTCATCGAGGATTGAAAGTTGATAGCAGATGCCAAATCTGTGGGTTAGAAGGAGAATCAATAGTTCATGCTATATTCAACTGCACTCTCTCTAGACAAATCTGGGCATTATCAGATTATCCTTTGCCTGAAGGAGGATTGGTTGATGCCTCGGTGTTCTCAATCATTCAACACTTCCTTGTCAACAAGGATAATTTAAAATGGCCTCTCACATTAAGAAGAAGCTTCCCATGGATCATATGGAGAATATGGAAAAACCGGAACCTTTTGTTTTTTGAAGGTAAAAGCTTCTCTCCTCTAGAATCGGCTCAAAAGATAAAACAAGATGTCAATGATTGGTTTATTGCCCAGGAGGTACATAATGAAGTCGATACTACAAACTTATTACCGTGTCAGACAGATCCCTCTTTCAGGTCTGTTTCTTCGTTTCCTTGGAATCCTCCGGTCAGAGGCTGGTTAAAATGCAACATTGGTGTTTCTTGGTCAAAGAGAAATAGATTGGTTGGTGGTTCTTGGGTTTTAAGAGATAACACAGGGAATGTGTTACTTCATAGCAGGAGAGCTTTTAACAAGGTTAACTCTAGAGATGAGGCAAGTTTATGTGTTTCTGTTTGGGCAATAGAATGTATGCACAACCATAAAATGAATCATGTAATTTTTGCCTTAGAGGATGTGCAGCTTGTTGGTGCTGTTCTACGACCAAATGCCTGGCCTTCTTTCCGCTACCAAGCATCGGAGATATGGAGAGTTCTGGGAAGAATTATATTTTGGAGATTTGTAATTGAAGATGCCTCGGCGAGTAGAGGAGTCACTCTCATTGCTAAAAGTGTAACTGAAGACTGTCGCCTGCAATCCTATGTAGCGATTGGTCATCCCTATTGGTTAAGCAATGTTTTTGAGAATGAGAGGGTTTATTAATCCTCTTCTTGTTTCAGTAGGCTTCCCTTAAAATTTTTTGGTATAGGGCTGATTTCTCGAGGAGGCTTTTGGTTAGATTGCCCATCGGTTAAACGATTAAGTGTAGAAGTTAAAAAAATCATATCTTGTAACATGTGGACTTTATTAACTAATATATTCCTTCAGATGAAAAAAAAAAGAGGATATGTGGGCTTAGTTGCTTCAGTAATCGTGAGACAATAATCAATAAAGCATTATAATGAAGAGCTATCCCTACGAGGATAAATTAATCATTAATTGATGTATATATTATGTCTTATTAACAATTGCAGTAGCATATTATCTAATGTTATAACCGATTCACAAAATAAACATGAACGAAAAAATAATACAAATTAGACACATTACTAATAAGAGGCATAAGTCGATTATAAAGGAAAGCAACAGAAAGAATAAGAAGAAATATTATAAGGAAAGAATATTAATTGGATTCGGGATTTTATATTTCAGAGGTTTTTCAAGAAAGAAAGAGATTAAGAAAGATTAGAAAGAGTTTTTATAACAATTTACAATTATTGTTAATTTAAAATTGCTTTAGATGGATAAATAATTTATAATAAATTGTAAATTTCTCATTTTGTTTAATAAAAAAAATCAGAAATCTAAATTTTATATCTTATTTAAAATTTAAAAGTAATTGAAAAATAAATACTAGAGTATATTGCAAATATTTCTTTGTGAATATCTCTGTTTTTAAAATTATTAAATTTCTACAGACCTTTTGTTTTACTTTTAAAATTATTTTTCTTTTAAAAACGAAAATTAGAAAAAAAACGGAAATCAAATATTCATATCCNGTGTCAGACAGATCCCTCTTTCAGGTCTGTTTCTTCGTTTCCTTGGAATCCTCCGGTCAGAGGCTGGTTAAAATGCANATTTTTTTTAAATGGAAAATAAATACTAAAATCTTTTGTAAATTTTTATAGATAATTATGACGGTTTGATTTATATAGAAGGAACTGAAAATCTCGAGAGGATATACTACAAATATCCATTTATTTTGAAGATATGACATAATCTTTTGTGATCTCGACAAAATCTCATAAGGTTCCTTTAAATCTCCGGAAACACCATGTTATT
Organism: Camelina sativa; assembly: GCF_000633955.1. NCBI lineage: Eukaryota > Viridiplantae > Streptophyta > Magnoliopsida > Brassicales > Brassicaceae > Camelina > Camelina sativa. The sequence continues at coordinate 19,123,241 of NC_025685.1, read as the reverse complement.
CCGGCTGGATACTGTATCACCAAAAGGAGGAACAAAGATTCTAAATAAGACAAAACGTCTTGACAATTAAATGTATATATATTGAAAATATAAACGAGTAATGTTAACAAATTATTTTTCTTTCACTTTTAAAAATAAAATGTTTAAAAAACGAATTATTATTTTTAAACGAAAATTAGAAAATCTCGGAAAATAAAATAATCGTATTAATTTTTAATTATTAAAAATGGAAAATAAATATTACTGTTGAAGATAAATTATAGCTTCTTTTTAAGTTAATTCTTTTCCATTCATATTTTTGTTGGAATCCTTTTTAGCTTTATAATTAATTTAATTTACTTTTTGGTTTGTTAAATTAGTTGAACTATTATTTAAAAATATATTTGCCCACACAAATTTATAAAAGAATTGAATTAGTGATATATTTGACCACAAAAAAGTTTAGACAATAATTGCTTTTCAAAACGTTTTTGCCCGCACGAGTAAATTTTTTTTTTGTTAATTGAATGTAATTTATTTTTTTCGCAAAAAAAAATTATAAATAAGTGTTTAACTTTACTGTTGTAGGTCTAATGTTGACACGGGCTCAGTTAGAAAATATATGTTTAACTGAAATAGAACTGATGTTGCGATCGAATGGGACGTCTCTTACGGCCTTTGAGAAAATGCCTAAACCAGATAATAGTATGGTGAACACATGTGTAGATAAGCTTATCGCATATGAGAGAATATATAAGCCTCATAAACAACAGAGATTGTACAATGAGTTGTTACCTATTCTAACTGAGGAGCAAAGACGTGTTTATTAAGAAATCATCCACAATGTGAATCACGACAAAGCTGGTATGTTTTTTGTTCATGGATTTTCTGGTAATGGGAAAACTTTCTTGTGGATTATTTTTGGTGCTGATTTAAGGTCTAAAGGTAATATTGTTCTGAATGTTGCTTCAAGTGGTATAGCTGCTTTGCTTTTGGAAGGTAGTATAACAGCTCATTCAAGATTTGGTATTCCAATCAATCTTAATGAATATTTTGTGTGTACGATCGATGCCGAAACTGATCTTGCTGACTTAAATAGAGAAGCAAAGCTCATAATATGGGACGAGGCTCCAGTGATGAACGAGCTTTGTTACGAAACTCTGGATAGGAGTTTGCGAGATATTATGAGCTGTGACCAGATTTTTGGATTTAAAATTGTTGTGTTAGGAGGTGATTTTAGACATATTATACTTGTTATTACAGAAGGAGTAAGAGTAGCGAAAGTTTTAGCATCTATCAACTCATTTGTTCTTTGGAATAGTTGTAAGGTTCTTAAACTTACCAAAAATTTGAGACTTCGCAAGGCACGTAATAGTATGGATGCGGGTGCTCTCGCCACTTTTTCAAAGTGGCTTCTTGATATCGGGGATGGCAAAATCAACGAAACAAATAGTGGAGATGTGGAGATAGAAATTCCGGATGATTTATTAATTAATACAAGTGGAAATCCTATTCAAGCAATAGTTAAAGAAATCTACGGTGAAAATTTTGCAAGCAGAACTGATCCAACGTTCTTTAGGGAAAGACCTATTCTAAGTCCAAAAAATGATGATGTTGATAAGATAAATCAATTTATGCTTAGCAAGCTACCAGATATGCAAATTAAATAGGATATGGAACATGGATATTGAAGTAATAATTTTCAAAAATACTAATATTAAATACATATCTAAAACTCCATCTTTATTTTTTTATTTACAGGTGAGGAGAGACGATATCTTAGCTCTGATAGTATTGATACATCAGATACAAATGTTCATGATAATATGATCTACATTCATGAATTCCTAAACAGTATACAAGTTTCTGGATTTTCAAGCCATGTTTTAACGTTGAAGATAGGAGCACATGTCATGTTGCTAAGGAATATAGATCCTAAGAGAGGTTTGTGTAATGGTACGAGGTTAATTATTACTCAGATGGCCAATCATGTAATTGAAGCAAGAATCGTGATAGGAAAAAAAGTTGATGATAGAGTATATATCCCTAGGATGTATGTTAGTCCACCTGATGCAAAGTTTCCCTTTCGTATGAGGCGACGACAATTTCCTGTTACCGTGGCGTTTTGCAATTACTATAAACAAAAGTCAAGGTCAGACGATAGAACATGTTGGATTGTTTCTACTGAAACCGGTTTTCACACATGGACACCTTTATGTTGCCTTCTCTCGAATCACAACCAGAAAAGACTTAAAGGTGTTAATTACAGATAAAGATGGGAAATGACAGAATAAAACACTTAATGTTTTTTTCAAAGAGGTAGTTGAGACTGTATAGTTATAGTTTGTAGTTGGATAATTGTTTTGGATATTTAGACTTGAATTATATTTCTTCTCTTAAATAAAGTGATTTTTAATATCTTTAACACTACCTCTATTTTATAGTCAGATATAGACTTTCACATTAGAGAAAACTATTTTTCTAATTTAGACTTATTCTATATTACAAAATAATAGATAAATACATTGTAGATGGTCTAAAATATTAATTAATTTTTTCACATGATTATATTTTATTTGGTTTCAACAATGTTGTTTGAAAACATATAATTGTTAGTTGTATCATAAAGTGTATATATAATTTTAGATCATATTTATTAACTACAAACTTTACCTTTAATCTGTTATTATATATACAATAATAAATATTAAAATATTTAATAGTCAAACCAAAGGTGAGACACTAAAACGACTAAGACGCAACGTTTAATCGTGACTGTTTGTATTCTTACAAATTCAGAATCCCCTTTTCGTTTTCGATAACAGAGAAGAAACAGGAAAAACCCTAATTTGAGAAAATCATGAGATTCGATAAAATTGCTTATCTTCTTCCCGGAAGAACTAATTGGCGTATACACGCCAAGGTCTTACATTCTTGGAGTATAAACGAGTTCTTCACAAAAACAGTACTGCCTTGTGGATGTTGAGGTTAGCGTCGTTAATTGAACATCATTCTTACTTAAATTTCAATTTTTAACAGTTCTTATATATACGACTTCTTACACAATAAATAAGTGTTTAACTTTACTATTGTAGGTCTAATGTTGGCACGGGCTCAGATAGAAAATATATGTTTAACTAAAATAGAATTAATGTTGCGGTCAAATGGGATGTCTCTGACGGCCTTTGAGAAAATGCCTAAACCATATAATTGTATGATGAAGACATGTGTAAATAGGCTTCTCGCATATGAGAGAATATATAATCCTCATAAACAACAAGAATTGTAAAATGAGTTGTTACCTGTTCTAACTGAGGAGCAAAGACGTGTTCATGAAGAAATCATTCACTCTGTGAATCACGCCAAAGGTGGTATGTTTATTGTTCATGGATTTGGTGGTACTGGCAAAACTTTCTTGTGGATTATTCTTGGTGTTGATTTAAGGTCTAAAGGTAATATTGTTCTGAATGTTGTTTCAAGTGGTATAGTTGTTTTGCTTTTGTAAGGTAGTAGAACGGCTCATTCAAGATTTGGTATTCCAATCAATCTTAATGAATATTCTGTGTGTACGATCGATGCTGAATCTGATCTTGTTGACTGAATTAGAGAAGCAATGCTCATAATATGGGACGAGGCTCCAGTGATGAACAAGCTTTGTTACGAAACTCTGGATAGGAGTTTGCGAGATATCATGAGGTGTGACCAGATTTTTGGAGTTAAAGTTGTTGTGTTAGGAGGTGATTTTAGACAGATTCTACCTGTTATTACAGAAGGAGGAAGAATAGCAACAGTTTTAGCGTCTATCAACTCATCTGTTCTTTGGAATAGTTGTAAGGTTCTTAAACTTACCAAAAATTTGAGTCTTCGCAAGGCACGTAATAGTATGGATGCGGGTGCTCTCGCCACTTTTTCAAAATGGCTTCTTGATATCTGGGATGGCAAAATCAACGAAACAAATAGCGGAGATGTGGAGATAGAAATTTTGGATGATTTGTTAATTAATACAAGTGGAAAACCTATTCAAGCAATACAGTAGTTAAAGAAATCTACGATGAAAATTTTGCAAGCAGAACTGATCCAACGTTTTTTAGGGAAAGAGCTATTCTAAGTCCAAGAAATGATGATGTTGATAAGATAAATCAATTTATGCTTAGCAAGCTACCAAGTATGCAAATTAAATAGGATATGGAATACGGATATTGAAGTAATAATTTTCAAAAATACTAATATTAAATACATATCAAAAACTCCATCTTTATTTTTTATTTACAGGTGAGGAGAGAGGATATCTTAGCTCTGATAATATTGAAACGTCATATACAAATGCTCATGATAATATGATCTACACTCATGAATTCCTAAATAGTATACAAGTTTCTGGATTGTCAAGCCATGTTTTAACGTTGAAAATAGGAGCACCTGGCATGTTGCTAAGGAATATAGATCCTAAGGGAGGTTTGTGTAACGGTACANATTTGAGTCTTCGCAAGGCACGTAATAGTATGGATGCGGGTGCTCTCGCCACTTTTTCAAAATGGCTTCTTGATATCTGGGATGGCAAAATCAACGAAACAAATAGCGGAGATGTGGAGATAGAAATTTTGGATGATTTGTTAATTAATACAAGTGGAAAACCTATTCAAGCAATACAGTAGTTAAAGAAATCTACGATGAAAATTTTGCAAGCAGAACTGATCCAACGTTTTTTAGGGAAAGAGCTATTCTAAGTCCAAGAAATGATGATGTTGATAAGATAAATCAATTTATGCTTAGCAAGCTACCAAGTATGCAAATTAAATAGGATATGGAATACGGATATTGAAGTAATAATTTTCAAAAATACTAATATTAAATACATATCAAAAACTCCATCTTTATTTTTTATTTACAGGTGAGGAGAGAGGATATCTTAGCTCTGATAATATTGAAACGTCATATACAAATGCTCATGATAATATGATCTACACTCATGAATTCCTAAATAGTATACAAGTTTCTGGATTGTCAAGCCATGTTTTAACGTTGAAAATAGGAGCACCTGGCATGTTGCTAAGGAATATAGATCCTAAGGGAGGTTTGTGTAACGGTACAAGGTTAATTATTACTCAGATGGCCAATCATGTAATAGAAGCAAGAATCTTGATAGGAAAAAAGGTTGGTGATAGAGTACTTGTCCCTAGGATGTATGTTAGTCCATCTGATGCAAAGTTTCCCTTTCGTATGAGGCGACGACAGTTTCCTGTTACCGTGGCGTTTGCAATTACTATAAACAAAAGTCAAGGTCAGACGATAGAACATGTTGGATTGTTTCTACCGAAACCGGTTTTCACACATGGACACCTTTATGTTGCCTTCTCTCGAGTCACAACCAGAAAAGACTTAAAGGTGTTAATTATAGATAAAGATGTGAAATACCAGAATAAAACACTTAATGATGTTTTCAAATAGGTATTTGAGACTGTGTAATTATGGTTTATAGTTGGATAATTGTTTTGGATATTTGGACTTTAATTCTATTTCTTTTCTTAAATAAAGTGATTTTTAATATCTTTAACACTACCTCTATTTTATAGTCAAATATAGACTTTCACATTAGAGAAAACCATTTTCTAATTTAGACTTATTCTATATTACAAAATAATAGATAAATACATTGTAGATGGTCTAAAATATTAATTAAATTTTTCACATGATTATATTTTATTTGGTTTCAACAATGTTGTTTGAAAACATATAATTGTTAGTTGTATCATAAAGTGTATATATAATTTTAGATCATATTTATTAACTACAAACTTTACCTTTAATCTGTAATTATATATATAATAATAAATATTAAAAATATTTAATAGTCAAACAAAAGGTGAGACACTAAAACGATTAATACGCAACGTTTAATTGTGACTGTTTGTATTCTTACAAATCCAGAATCCCCTTTTCGTTTTCGATAACATAGAAGAAACAGGAAAAACCCTAATTTGAGAAAATCATGAGATTCGATAAAATTGCTTATCTTCTTTCCGAAAGAACTATTTGGCGTATACACGCCAAGGTCTTACATTCTTGGAGTATCAGCGAGTTCTTTACAAAAACAGTACTGCTTCTTGTGGATGTTGAGGTTAGCGTCGTTAATTGAACATCATTCTTACTTAAATTTCAATTTTAAACAATTCTTATATATACTACTTCTTACACAATAAATAAGTGTTTAACTTTACTATTGTAGGTCTAATGTTGACACGGGCTCAGATAGAAAATATATGTTTAACGAAAATAGAATTGATGTTGCGGTCGAATGGGACGTCTCTTACAACCTATGAGAAAATGCCTAAACCATATAATAGTATGATGATCACATGTGTAAATAGGCTTATCGCATTTGAGAGAATATATAAGCCTCATAAACAACAAGAATTGTACAATGAGTTGTTACCTGTTCTAACTGAGGAGCAAAGAAGTGTTTATGAAGAAATCATTCACTCTGTGAATCACGCCAAAGGTGGTATGTTTATTGTTCATGGATTTGGTGGTACTGGCAAAACTTTCTTGTGGATTATTCTTGGTGCTGATTTAAGGTCTAAGGGTAATATTGTTCTGAATGTTGTTTCAAGTGGTATAGCTGTTTTGCTTTTGTAAGGTAGTAGACCGGCTCATTCAAGATTTGGTATTCCAATCAATCTTAATGAATATTATGTGTGTACGATCGATGTCGAATCTGATCTTGCTGACTGAATTAGAGAAGCAATGCTCATAATATGGGACGAGGCTCCAGTGATGAACAAGCTTTGTTACGAAACTCTGGATAGGAGTTTGCGAGATATCATGAGGTGTGACCAGATTTTTGGAGTTAAAGTTGTTGTGTTAGGAGGTGATTTTAGACAGATTCTACCTGTTATTACAGAAGGAGGAAGAGTAGCGACAGTTTTAGCATCTATCAACTCATCTGTTCTTTGGAATAGTTGTAAGATTCTTAAACTTACCAAAAATTTGAGACTTCGCAAGGCACATAATAGTATGAATGCGGGTGCTCTCGCCACTTTTTCAAAGTGGCTTCTTGATATCTGGGATGGCAAAATCAACGAAACAAATAGCGGAGATGTGGAGATAGAAATTCCGGATGATTTATTATTTAATACAAGTGGAAAACCTATTCAAGCAATAGTTAAAGAAATCTACGGTGAAAATTTTGCAAGCAGAACTGATCCAACGTTCTTTAAGGAAAGAGCTATTCTAAGTCCAAGAAATGATGATGTGGATAAGATAAATCAATTTATGCTTAGCAAGCTACCAAGTATGCAAATTAAATAGGATATGGAATACGGATATTGAAGTAAGAATTTTCAAAAATACTAATATTAAATACATATCAAAAACTCCATCTTTATTTTTTATTTACAGGTGAGGAGAGACGATATCTTAGCTCTGATAGTATTGAAACGTCAGATACAAATGTTCATGATAATATGATCTACACTCATGAATTCCTAAACAGTATACAAGTTTCTAGATTGCCAAGCCATGTTTTAACTTTGAAAATAGGAGCGCATGTCATGTTGCTAAGGAATATAGATCCTAAGGGAGGTTTGTGTAACGGTACGAGGTTAATTATTACTCAGATGGCCAATCATGTAATAGAAGCAAAAATCGTGATAGGAAAAAAGGTTGGTGATATAGTACTTATCCCTAGGATGTATTTTAGTCCACCTGATGCAAAGTTTCCCTTTCGTATGAGGCGACGACAGTTTCCTGTTATCGTGGCGTTTGCAATTACTATAAACAAAAGTCAAGGCCAGACGCTAGAACATGTTGGATTGTTTCTACCGAAACCGTTTTTTCACACATAGACACCTTTATGTTGCCTTCTCTCGAGTCATAACCAGAAAAGACTTAAAGGTGTTAATTACAGATAAAGATGGGAAATGCCAGAATAAAACACTTAATGTTGTTTTCAAAGAGGTATTTGAGACTGTATAATTATGGTTTGTAGTTGGATAATTGTTTTGGGTATTTAGACTTGAATTATATTTCTTCTCTTAAATAAAGTGATTTTTAATATCTTTAACACTACCTCTATTTTATAGTCAGATATAGAATTTCACATTAGAGAAAACCATTTTCTAATTTAGACTTATTCAATATTATAAAATAATAGATAAATACATTGTAGATGGTCTAAAATACTAATTAAAATTTTCACATGATTATATTTTATTTGGTTTCAACAATGTTGTTTGAAAACATATAATTGTTAGCTGTATCATAAAGTGTATATATAATTTTACATCATATCTATTAACTACAAACTTGAGCTTTAAGCTGTAATTATATATATAATAATAAATATTAAAAATATTTAATAGTCAAACAAAAAGTGAGACACTAAAACGATTAAGACGCAACGTTTAATCGTGATTGTTTGTATTCTTACTAAATCCAGGATCCCTTTTTCGTTTTTGATAACAAAGAAGAAATAGGAAAAACCATAATTTGAGAAAATCATGAGATTCGATAAAATTGCTGATCTTCTTCACGGAAGAACTAATTGGCGTATACACGCCAAGGTCTTACATTCTTCGAGTATCAGCGAGTTCTTCACAAATCAGTACTGCTTCTTGTGGATGTAGAGGTTAGCACCGTTAATTGAACATCATTCTTACTTAAATTTCAATTTTTAACAACTCTCATATATACCACTTCTTACACAATTGTTATTAAACTGTCAAGGGTAACACAATTGAAGCTAGCGTTTTACCAAATACACTCGCTAAACTCCGGAAATATATCGACGATGGTGACTTGTATGATATTAGAACTTTCAAAGTAATCAATCCAACCTTGAATGAGAGGAATACTCATCATCATGATCAAATTAAATTCATGGACAATACCACTATGACGATGGTCCAACAATTGAGTCCAAAGAATTACTTTTGATTCGAGCATTGCGATGATATATGTCGTGGAACAATAAATCATCCCTTCTCTTTCGGTAAGTATTTCGTTAATTTATTTAATATTGATATGGTACAATCCGTGAGTATAGTTAATTGTAACTTTGTGGAAGAATAAATCATCCCTTCTCTTTCGGTAATCATCTTTTTCTCTCTCTTTATCTCTCTCTCCTTATCCAGAAACCAAACCTATCAATTATCAAACTCGAAACACCATGGAAACTCATAACCCTGTCAACTGGTCGAAGCTCCCTCTCGATATCCTCAGATCTCTGTTTGAACTTTTGAGTTTTGTGGATTTCCATCGAGCGAAGATGGTTTGTTGCAACTGGTATTCTGTTTCGAAACAAACAGTTCCCCGGGAAAGCAGATCTCCATGGCTAATGCTTTTTCTTGAAGACGGTACTGATTGCATGTTGTACAACCCATACGAAAAAGTTATGGTTTACAGGAGAGCAGCTGGGAGAAACTCTACTTCAGGGAGTCGATTCCTGGCAAGCTGCGGTAAATGGTTCCTGATGCTAGATTCTCGATCCAGATTATATATTATAGATGTGTTAAGTACTGGGAATAGGATTGATCTTCCTCCATTAGAGTCGCTCCTATCAAACGACTCCGCTCTGAAGCGTAAGGAAGATAGAGATAGGGAGTTTGAATAAGAATTAACTAGTGGCTCTGTTTACTCATTATACACTGATGAGATTAGGGGACGTCTGTGGGTAGACGAGAAGACGCAAGAGTTGTCTTTAGTCTGGTTCTTTGACGCCCCTGCTTGTTTTTTAGGGTTTTACAAGCAAGGGAATGCTCATTACGATCTCATTCGGATTAGCTATGGTATCCCCAGGATGTTAACTGGCCTACTACGTCTGGTTCTTCGGGGTTACCGTCTATACATTTTAACGACGCGTTGTTTCGTTCGAGTCTTAGATTTTTCTAGGCAGCAAGGTTTCGAAGAACTCACGAGGAGTGATACTTACCCATCCCCAACGTTTGCTCGTCTTGGATATGATTGTTATTTTAGCATCGTTGTTACTACAGCAGGAGAGGTTTTGTTGGTCACAATCACAACCTCTGAAAGTAGCGAAAGGGCCTTCCGCGTCTACAAGATGGATCCTAATGCTGACCCAGACGACCACATGCATGATCTTCTTGACATAGATTCTCTTGGTGATGAAGCCCTGCTTCTCGACTTGGGTATCACTGTGCCTGCTAACAATACCCTTGGTATCAAACAAAACTCCATCTATTTCACTCATCATAACCTTATCCGTTCCAAGACCAACTGGAAGAAAGTCACCCATGTCCTTCCCCCTAATGAGGTGGACATCTGTGTGTTCAATCTTTCAACCAAGACCCTCGAGCCCTTCCCTGCTCCCTCCAACATGACTCTCAAGGATGCTCGATGGATTTTCTCTATCTGAAAGAATGTCTGAAAAGAGGAATGCGTTCTCCTTCTCATTATAAAGTAAGATAAGAACATGCTTTTTTAACCAATTTATAAGTAGAATTTTTTAGGCCCAGCTTTTTGGTTATCTTGCCAATTAATACATAGAATTTTCCTTCAAGTCTTAGTATAAGATATTGTTTCTTGCTCTGAATTCTGCCTGAAGAGAACAAAACATGGCAGAGTACATAGAAATGCAGATGCTCTCAAGATGTTAGGTTAGACAGCTTCATCAAAGTTCTTTGTTTCCTTCTTATGATTCAAAATATATTCTGTCAAATACATGCTAGGGTAACTCCCAACCTCCTATTAGTTAATGTAGTAAAACATAATATTCGTACTGGTTCAGCAGCCACCTTGGTCCCTAATTTACCTAACATAATCATATATACAAATATGTAGTACCCACATCTTCATCTTACCAGCCAAATTCATGGATATTTGGTAGGTGCAACTTGAAAGCATAGCATATTTAATAACTGTTAATACAGAACAAACAAATATTACTAAAGTAGAAGATTCAAAAACAGAACAAAAATGCGAAGTCGAACATATACCCAAACTTAACTTTTGAAAGAGAATAATGGTCAAGGGAAAATGGTACAGATAATGTTGTGGAAGTTTGTTTTGCATACCTTATTCATAGGTCCAATACAAACGTATCAAGCTGGTATTCTCATCTTCATAATGAATATGTTCTATTGTGGTTTTTAAAGCCTTTTCTCTCAAATTTGCACCAGGCCATCACATTAGAACAGACGCAGCAATCTTATGAAGTGATAGCACAAGTGGGTGTGGAGCCTCCTTCGATAAAAATGTAACTGTCAGCCTAAAAGTAGTTAGCCCCTAGCATCTCACCAATATGTGTAAGGAATCATACTGAGTAAAGTTAGTTTAGCTAAACACGATCTCATTATAAACTACAAATGCTCAGGTCTTCACAGAAAGCAAGTAACTTCGTTTAAAGGATTAGCTTATATTCACCATCCATTCCATGAAACTTTACGCATAAATTGCGTGCTTCATTCCAGTTGATTTCATGATATGGTACAGTGAAAAGCTCCTTTCTCAGCGATAAAACAGGAGAAGTTATGGAAACATTGGCAAGTAGACCATCCGAAAATGACACCACATCCTTCCTAGAGCATGAAAAAGTATCTTATTCTGATGTTTCACTGTGCACTAAATCTATATAGAAAATAAGAACTACAAAACAAGCTGTAGCAAAAGAAAGCCATATCCATCATTTTAAATGCACACGCAGTTAAAACATTTAATAAGTGTGTTTTGAACAAGCGTGAAAGTAGAGAAGTTTACAAACTAGATTACAATTACAAAAAAAATTCTGAGATTTACTTCACTTGAGTTTTCCATCATTGATGGTATTCCATTTCATAAAGTCTGAGATATTTCCTTATGAAGCTCCTGACCAATATAACTATATCTGAAGCCCAATAATATAGTGAAACGTATACAAGCATAAAGAATACAAAACGGATACATACATGGTTACAAGTTATAAACCCAAACCAACATATAATTTTGTTTTAATTATAAAATCTAAACTTTAATTCTCATTTATAAACCCAAACCGATATATAAACTCGTTTAATTGTAAAATCTAAACCAAACCAATATTTATCTTTCTTTAAATAAAAGTATGTAAAATTTGTTTCCTTAATTTGTTTTGTTTTTTATTTTAATTTTGTTTTATTTTTTAAATAAAATATTAGATAGAATTTAGAACAAATACAAAGGTTCACGCTTTTTTGTTTTTGGTCAACATAAGTAGAGACTTTATTTTCCCTAAAAGAATCCTCAACTAATCTATACAATAAAAGTTGGCTAACTCTCATGTACTTACAAAACCTCTTGAGCTTCTCGCCTCCTCTTCTACGTTCTCAAAGCTTAAACATTCGATTTGAGATCCATCACCTAATCTCTCAAGATGATATAACTGCTCTTTAAGACATTGAGCTAAATAAAAACATAATGTGTCATGTTTTCCATTAATGTGTTCTTTAAATTACTGATGTGATTATAATTAGCGCAGGGTGCAAACACATACAAAGGAGGACGTGTGAATTGCAAGAGGTTGATACTCGCTCTTCTAATTATCTTATCGACATTATCACTAAGTACAACATATATATGTACTCTTGTAGTTTTGCAGCCTCACGTATCACGATCCGAAATCAAGATGATGTCTCATAGTCTTCTACAACCGAAAAGGCTGTAGTCGATTAGTAACTTTTAACAAAGACGGGGATGCATAGCTTTCAAATGATACACTTAAAGATGTTTACTTTGTCTCATTGACTGTATTTGTTGCGACTTTGGTCAAATGGGACAGAGACGCAAATGTATATACCAAGGATCTGTTTGGATTAATATGTGAAAGGTTTCTTATTCTCTTTCATATGTCTGTTTATTATCGAATATTTTAACGTGGATTCTTAGATAATTAAATCATCATGGTTTAAGTATCGGTTATGGGTGAATCTTGGATCTGAAAACCAAGTAATGAGAAAAACTTTATTTGCAGTCTCTTTATCTACAACATGAGGAGTAGTTTTACGATTTTCGGTTTCGAAATCCCGGAAATTTAATTATGCTACATTATGAAGTACATGTGAAGTGGAATAATAAAATTATTGGAAATAGCAGCAGCTTTATAAGATATAGCAATGTAAAAAAACTCCTGAAAATAGCAGGATTAAAAGAGGTAGAGATATATCCACTAGCAGGTTTTACATTTTCATAAACATGTACCACAAAATGAGCTGAAATAAGATTCCTTCTTTCTTGTGACCATTTAGAAATAAAAAGTTAAATACTTTTTTTGACCTATATAGAAGTTCCTAAAGATTTAAGGTAGAGGGACAAGCAACTTTTCAAGATGTTAAAAGGAAAAAAAACATCCCACGATGTTTTGGAAGCTATAATATAGGGATTATTGTTGATTTAGGCATTTGTGAGCAAAACTATCATTTTAGGTATTTTTGTCCATACTTACAGAAATGAGCATTTTTTGTAGGGCAAAAAGACTAATTGTCCTTGGTGGAGCTTTGCTTTTTTTTTTTGCTTAGAATGTTTAATCGATTCAGTCAAAATTAAAGCAATATGTAAACAATATGTTTACAATATAAGAAATTTACATATTGTTTCACGTTTTAGCAAGAGTAGAAGAAAGAGAGAGAGAGAGAGAGTTGTTGACTTCTTCTTCCGGAACTTCTCTCATCAATGTATAAGCCAAATTATCTCATGAACACCTCCTTGCAGTGTTTACACCTGCAGAAGGATAAATATAGATGACCAAGTGATAAAGATTAAGATCAAACACTAACAGAATAATGTTAAATCAGACATCTTTGTGCAAAAATAACAAACGCAAAAGCCAACATTTCAAAAGTAAATAACAAAGTTTACCATAGATCAAACCGTTCAGATTACAAAAGTGCAACAATACCATGAGATGTAGAAATTAATGACTATGAAGACGTGCTTGTTGATGGATTCTCTGAAATTAGTATGATCCAAAGTCAACTAAATGAGGAGAGTAAACCAAAGAGAGAAAGGGAATTCAATAATAGAGGACAACACATGTATTAAGTGGAAATATAACCTAAGGACTGTAACTAATGGAACCCAATGACTGAATCAAACACCATATATGAAAAAAAAAACTATACCCTAAACACTATAACTGAGGGAACCCAAGAAATAAATCAAACACACTCTTATAAAGGAACATTAAACCCTAAAGAACTACAACTAACAAAACCCAAGTAACAAATTAAACACACTATTAATTAAGAAGCACTATACCCTAAGGAACTAAAACCGATGGAACCCAAACAACATATGAAACACACATATTGTAAAGGACATGATTAAAACCCCATTAGATTCGTTTCTGGAGTACAGATAAAAAAAATTACAACTCATTCAAAGATGACACATAAAGAGAGCTCACATACCTTCCAACTTCTGGCGATTCTCACAATGCTTCCTGCGATACAGAGACGCATCAAAGAAGATGAAAGCGTTGTTGTAAAATGGAAAAAATTTGGGATTTTTGTTACCTTTGAATTAGAGAGAAATGAAGTGTAAGTTGCATGCCAAAAACGAACCTGATAGTTCGAAACTCTCCCTCTCTTCTCCTCAGCCAATCTCCAAATTACAAAGGGGAAATTGAAACTTTCAGAAAAATTTAAAACCCTACAAATTGAAATTAACTTCTCCAGATCTCTTTATTTATATTCTTAGCTAACTAGATTATGACCCGCGGTGTACCGCAGAGCAAGTTTTATTTTTTGATTTTTTGTTTTGTTATTATACTATTTTAATACTGATTTTGCTAATGTAGAATTTTAGTGATTTAGTATATAATTTGTGGTATACTGCACAACAATTTTTGTTTAATACAATCTTAATTAAATCAGTTTGATTCGACATATTTATATTACTGTTGTTAAAATAGTAAAATAAGGTTTTAACCTGTATTGAAGTATCATATTAAGGATATCTTATTTTTAGTATTATCATTTCAACCATGTAATGTCATACAACCCGTCATATAATATAACTCGTTTGCGTTATTTTGAAAATTTAATACGTTTAAAATATTCATATGTTAAACTTTTTATTAAGTTTAGATATATTAGTTATAAATTAAAAACTTTTTAAATTATATAATTTACTATTTACCGTAAATTTACTATATATGTATGTTGAACACACACTTTTTATATTAATTAAGTAATATATGTTCGTTTTAAAAAATTCGAATCACAATATATGCAGGAAAAAAAATATATGTTTTTATTAACTTTATGTATTATATGATTATTCACTACATTTAAATTAAAAAAAAAAAAAGATGATAAGAAAATAAATTTATTAAATATGGAATAAATCTTCTAAATATCTATATTAATTACAGAATATTATCTATATAGATATTTAAATTATTTTAATTCTGTTTGGTTATAAGGATAGTAGAGAGAATTAACTAAACTGTTTGAATATGAATATAAGCATTAAATAATATTCAATGATAAATGTTTCCATAAACATATTTTTGAGCAAAAAGTGGTGCAAAAATACTAGTATAGATTTTTTTGGGGCGATCTTGTTTGTTTAGTTGAGAAAGAAGATCAGAACAGAGAGATTACAGATTGCGAGAGGGGGAGAGACAATCGATTCGATTCTTTGGAGAGAAGGGACAATTTTGTCTTTTCAATCTCTTAAAAATGACTAATTCTGTGAGTACGGGTAGAAAGCCCTATTCTTATAATACCTTTGGAAAAAATGCCGATCTCTTAATTAACTCCTATAATATATGGATATGTTAGTGGTAAAATTAATGAATCAAAGAACATCTATTTGAGAAAATGCTGAGATATGTTAGTAATGTTGTGTTGTATTTTATTTTTTTTAGTGTAAAAAATATCTTTAAAAGTTCTAAGTATATAAAAATGAAAAAAATAACATTAACAAAATTGAATAAACGAAAATTCTTTGGTTTTCAAAATGCAACAATATAACTAAATTTTGGTTATACTCAATATAATATAATTTTTTTAAGTACTTTAATAGATAAAAACCCACACGTAGTGCGGGTATTCTCACCTAGTCATAGTAATTACCACAAAAACTGTCACAAACATTTCTCTACTTCTGCAGCTTACCCAACATTAATAATTCCATTACCTAAATATTTAATATCAAGAACATCGCGCGTCTCAGTTGATATTAACAACACAACATTTAAAAAGTCAGAAGTTACAAAAATTAACTAAAAACTTCCGGCCAAACAAAAATACATCAAGATACGAATATATATATCTATATATATATATATATAATTAATCTCTAAATCGTCTTCCTTAGTATCCTATCGGAAACTCGCATCTTCCATACTCTGCATATTCACATTAAATCAAAAACCAATCAGCTTCTTTGAGATTAGATTCACAAATCAAACTTAAAATATCTAAAAATAAATATCATAGGATTCTTTTTTAACACCAAGATGACGTAAAGCCACGACAAGTTAAAACACTAGTGGTCTACTATATATGTTCACGTGGGAACATTTGACCTCTGTCGTCCACACATCATATAATTAAACCCACATCTACACTACCCTAAAACTACGCTACCCTAATCAGCGTAGGTTAGCATGAACGCCCCAAAACCTACTCTTAATATGCGCCACACTGATTAGCAAGAAAAAAGAGGAGTTACACTCACTTGGTGGTTGGCTAACGACGTAAGCGGCGCCGCCGAAGTAACAACTCCCACCGGCGCGTCCTTTCTTCTGATAATAACTATTAAACGCAAAGGAAGCGTGAGCCTCAAGTGTATCAGGACTGTAACAGTTAGCACCAGGTTGAATCGGACGGCAATCAGCACCACCTTCACCACAAGCATAATCCAAACCTTTTTGTAACCTCTCTTCACCAGCGTCACCGTTAGCTACACACCAAGACTGACCATTCAAACTCTTCGAGACACCTCCTCCACCACTCATAGGAGGCGTCGTGACCTGGTGATCTCCGGTAACCGGAGTATGACCACCGTCACGGTAATGTTTAAGCCCTTCAGTAGTGAAAGGGATGTCGTAAACTTTCTTCTCATCAGGGAAGAAGAGACCATAGTTTCTCTCAGAGGTGGGACCTAGCTTCTTGTTCTCGTTGAACAGAGCAAAGAGATACACCGTTAGATCTGCTTTAGGACGTAACGGTGTACCACCACGTGTCAAGATCCGCCGTATTAGGTTTCCGTTGTAAGACGCTGCGTTTGCTATGGTGGCTCCGACTTCGTTCTCGTCTCCTTTCGACGGCCAGCCAGTTTCCGTCACAATGATCTCGATGTCGTCGTACTTTAAAGCCGACATAGCTGCAAAGACCGCGTCGATCTGAGCGTCAAAGAGATTAAAGTATCTCAAACCGTTGCCTGAATCAACCATTCCTGGATTCTCTCTGAGTAAAGCGTAGTCTAAAGGAATGACGTCAGAGTTGCCGTCGTAAGCAAAGAAAGGGTAGACATTGATCATGAGTCTTGAACCAGTCTCGCGTAAAAAGTCAAGCATTGGTTTAATGACAGTGTCAACGAGTTCTGGTCGGAAAGATCCGGAGGAAGAAGGGTAAGAGTTTTGAAGAGCGCTCAAGGCAAGAGGTGAGGAGATTTTGATGTCGGAGTGGAGATTGAAACTGATTAAAGCTTTGTGGATGTTTCTCATTGCAGGGATAAGGTAGATAGTGGTGTTGTGTGGATCAACGAAGACTTCGTTACCAACAGCGATTGATTCTATCTGTGTTGAAGGATGGTAAGCAGCTACATTGCGTTTGACCCACGAAGCGGCGAAGGAAGCTCTCTTTGCGGCGGAGAAGAGTATCTCGTTTGGGACATCTACTGTGACTTTGATACCAGATCCGGATAAAGCTTTGAGAACTGATGGGTCTGCGTCAAAGATCTTGACTCTGTTGATTCCTTGAGATTTAAGGAGCTGGACTACTTTGAATGCGGAGGGTAGTTCATCGGAGATACGGCCGTAGTTTACGCCGATGGAACCAGCATCTGTAAGAAAAAAAAAAACAGAACATGAGAACAGAGTAATGAGAATGTGGTTTTGTAATGTAATGTTATGTTTTCTTGATAAATGTAATGTAATGTTGTTACCTGAGAGAGAAATGGGTGAGAGGAGGATGAGGAAGACGAGAGGTGTGAGAAGATCCATACTCAGCTTCTGGTGAGAAGTGAGTTGGGGAGAGAGAGATGAGAGCTTAAGAAGGAGCCACAGAGAGATTTAGGGTTGTGAGAGAGTGGTGTTGTGGGAGAGTGAGGGGAGGACTAACTAAAGTGGTGGTGGTAAACAAGGTAAAGAAGACTGGGTCTTATTATCCAAAAGGAATTATTAATAAGTGAATAAATTATTAGGTTCTTACGTAATCTTTCTTAGTGACAGATTTTTTTTTTTTTTTTTTTCACTGAATAAATTATATATTGATTGACATGTTGGATTACTAAAATACAAGACGGATTAACAAAAAACCATCCCAATAAAAACTGACTGAAGATTTAAACTATAAACTAGCCCTATCCTCCTCAAAGAGATCTTGTAACCAAGATGGATATCCGGTTGCTACATACGATTGACACCGATTCTCTCTTGTGACGCTCTTAGCTATAAGGTGAGCTCCAAGATTTGAGTTTCTGTCTTCCAACACCAAGTTCCAATCCAAAAAAATTTCCAAACTTGCTCCCAGCATATGGAACTGAAATTTAAGAGATGGTCATGCTTTTGGTCTAAGTACAGCTTCAACGAAATCTTTGTCCTCTGAAACAAAACTAACTTTGTTGTAGTTGAGACTTAACATACTTTCAATGGTCCAAATCCAGGCTTGAAGTTTCGCATCCTGCTTTGAAATCACATAGCCAAAAGACATTCTACTATGCAGTAAGACCATACCTGCATCATTTCTCAGAACCCACCCTGCTCCACTTACATTTGAGACATTGTCCCATGACCAAGCGAGGTTGCATTTAACCCAGCCAACTGATGGACGAAGCCAACGCTTTTTTATTTGGGAACCTTGTTGTTTTACCCGCTCAGCCGTAACTTCATTCAAAGCTTGAGCATGAATCCATTCTTGCACATTTTCTCTGATTTTGCTGATCGTGACAAGAAGACTGAAGCTTTTCCCTTCAATACAAAGAAGATTCCTGTTTTTCCAAATTTGCCAGAGAATCCAAGGGAAGGCTTTCCGAGTTTCTACCTGTACTTTTGGATTTTTGCTAACCAATAGCAGGTAGTACATGTTCTGGTATAGTGACTGAGAATCAAACCCATTTTCAGGGCAAGGGAAATTGAATAGAGCCCAAATTTGTCTTGCTACCGTACACGAGAAGAGGACATGGTTTGACGATTCTCCTTCATTGCCACATCTTTGACATCGTGTGTCCACTTTCAAACCTCTTGCTACCATTTTGTCAGCAACTGGAATTCCACCAGACACAGCTTTCCACATAAACGATTTAATCTTTAATAGAGTATCACATTTCCATATCAGATCTTTTATGTGGAGTATAGAAGGCTGCATCATAGCTTTGGTTACTAACTCAATCTTTTCTCTTTGGTAGGCTGCCCAGTAACCGGATTTCACCGTATAAGCTCCACTCTTTGTATGTTCCCAGATAAGATAATCTTTTGACAAAGAGACCGGTTTGATTTTCTGTATCAACTCCACATCCCTTGGATAGAAATGATGATTCAGCTTAGTCAAATCCCAAGTCAAAGTCGAATCGTCTATCAACTCATTAACCTTCATATCTAGATCAAAGATTATGTTCTTCATTAAGGGAGCTCTCATAACCCCATCCAAAAGCCACCGAGAAGACCAAACAAAGGTGGACTCACCATCTCCAATCATTTGTCTCAAACCTCTTTTTAGTAGGTCCCTACCATGCAAGATACTTCTCCAAGTGAAGGAAGGTCGTCCTCCAAGTTCAGTAGATAGAAAATCTGATTCATCAAAATATCTACTTTTGAAAAAAGCAGCGAACAAACTGTTTTTTTCTTGAATAATCCTCCATGCTTGTTTAGCCAACAAAGCCTGATTGAAGATTTGAATATCTTTAAATCCAAGACCCCCTAAATGTTTTGGTAGACAAAGTTTATCCCATGCAAGCCAATGCATTTTTCTTTTATCCTCTACTGAATCCCACCAGAAGGCAGACATAGCCGATGTCAGATTCTCACAGGTCTTTTTTGGAAGCTTGAAACACGACATTGCAAAGACTGGCATTGCCATTGCCACAGATTTGAGCAAAATTTCTTTCCCACCATAAGACAGAGTGCGAGCATACCAACCAGACATTCTGCTTTTCATCTTGTCATGGATATAGGCTAACATATCTGCCTTAGAGCTGCTAAAGCATTCTGGTAAGCCCAGATAGACTCCTGCTCCTCCTTCTTTGACAATTCCCAACTTTCCTTGAATCTGAACCGTGACACAATTGTCCACTTTGCTACCAAAAGTGATAGAAGATTTATCAAGATTGATCAGCTGACCGTGACAGATTTTTTTATCTAGTGTATTTGAGTATTTCAATATTCATTTCACATGTGACAATGTCATATAATTTGCATCACCTTCTCCCCTATGATCCATTGATCCCATCTTTCACATGTTATTGCAGTTTGTAAACTTTGTATGTATATGCTTAGAGTTTACAGCTAATCATGAGTAGAATTGATGGGGTTTTTATGAATCTGAATCATTTTGTTTTTGTTTTACGTAAAGTTGAATACTTTATTTACTAGTGGTTAGCTGTTTAGTATTTTTTATTTAGTGTGTAGGGTAAATAGTGGTTACCTCTATTTAGCTGTCATAAAAATTCTTATAGATCCTTCCTTTGAAGTAAAATAGAAAACAAAAATAAGTAAAGACAATAATAGAGGTAACATTGCACGCCGACCCTACCATGTTTTGTAAAATTCTTTATACTACTAGTTTGTGAGATGAGTCTCCAACCGTAGAAATTAGAAAGAAAATATCAAAATAATTTCAAAATTTAGAGTCACTCGCTATTTTTTTTGTGAAACAATTTCCTAATACAAGTCTAGTAGATAAAAGTACAAAAATTCTTGTAGACAGACTTTAAGGTGTGAGAAGACAAAAGTTACAAAAATGTCTAAAGATTCCTGACGAGCTAGCTAGCTACACAAATTTAACAAAAAATGGTAAGACTTTGAAATTGCTAAATTTTGAAGAGATCGAGATAGTGGGCAAAAGAGAGTGGCACCCACATGATAGAAGATGAGCCGTTCGCAGAACACGATGCCTCGTGCCTTAGGACTCTCTCACACGTAGTCTCACTGTTCATTCCGGTCCCATTAACCCTCTTCGCTCTTGTCTCCTTCCACACGTGTGTGTGCTCGTGCCTGTACTGTTAAAGTTACATAGCCTAATGGAGTAAATCGGTTTAGCCGGTTCTGGTTTAATAGCTGAAATAAATGTGCAACAAATGGTTATACGGTTTCTGAAGTGTTTCTATTTGGATCTCCTTTTATATTGGTTGAAAAAAAATTCTTGCTTTTCTTTTCGTGATTATTGAAATACAGTTTAGAGTAAGGAAAGGAAAGACTCTAAACGTCAAAATTAGCTTAGAAGCATTCTTGCTAAGGTAAATGAAGAATTTTCAGACAATTGACACAAAACAAAAAGTAGTGGACCATGATTTATATTGTAGTACATATGGAAATCATATGAACTTGACGTATTGTGACAATGGGCGTCTGTTAGTAAAAATATTTCCCCTTCGATGGTTTATGTGGTCAATAAATGTGTAGATGGGTTCCAAAAGTGTTATCAAGAGAATACTGAAAGAAACTTATAGAATTTATTCTAATTTGTGAGTTTACAAAGAACAAAGAAAAGAGGGGATTCTTACACAAAATGCCATTTATTTGATTAAAATCTTTTGTTTTTGCCATTTGTCTCAATAATTTTCAATCTTGCCATTTTTAAATATGAAATCTTTTAGAGTTTTTTTTTTCATAAAACACATACTTCATAACAAAAACTATATCTTAAAAAACACTGAAACCTAATAAATCCAAACGTTATGTATAAATTTGTGTTCGTAGATATAAAAAATGACATTTTTGAAAGTTTGTTGGACAAATGGCAAAACCTATAAATACCCCTCAAATAAGTCCATATATCTAGTAATTAACTCAAGAAAAGAGATATGTATCTCTAAATCTTTGGGTAAAACTCTGAATGGCTGCATCAAATGAAAAATACAAAACCATATATGGATTGGACTACTTTTTGTTTACTATTCATAAATTGTAACTTTTTTACGAAAATATTTGACTTTCCACATACAAAGAGATCCACAGCAATCATTTACTAATTGAATTCTATAATCTTTTTCCAAATCAAATTGCAAAAAGTTGAAATTTTAACCACTTTAAGCATTCACTTTTTAAGAATCAGACTAAAAAAAATATATGTATTGTCTACATGTTCATATTTTATTTTGATTCCACAAACTTGGTTTTAAAAAACTATTTTTCTCAAAATCTTTAATAGGTATAAAATAAAATAAAAGAATTGAAAAACTATTTGAGAACCGCAAGGTCCACAGGACCACAACCATGAAGACCAATCTTACTTGTTTCTTTTAAGTTCTGGCTTACCCAATACCAATAGAATGGGCTACTCCAGTCATGGAATTGTTACGTCACTGGGGTTTTAGAATAGGTTTATGGAAAAGTCATTTCGGAAAGCCCTTTGGATTTAGTATATCTTCCGGCCCACATATACATACGGGCTATTATTGGGCCATATGTTAACTCTGTCAAAACGCTAGGGTTTACGAGAAGGAGATTAGGGTTTTAAAGTTAAGCCGACTCGTACCCCTTCTATATAAATTCAGATTCTCTTCTCTCTCTCGTATCATCATCCACTTTTTTGTAGCTTATTCAACCTAATTTTTACACAGTTCGTTGCTAGTTTTTCGATTCTCAATTTTTTTTTTTTTTTTTTTATTAAATTCCCGATGAAGAAGCAATCCCATAGATAGGAAGTGCCGTATGACACTTTACACAACAACGGACTGAACGAGGATTGCATCCGATGAATTACCCATCCCCCGATCAGTCTAACCCGGCTCGTATCCGGATCCCAAACCCGGATCCGTTTACGGTCGAGTACTTGACTCCTCGGCCGGGTCTTCACCGTACTTCCCACCGTTCTGTGTTCGTTGTGTGGGTGATTTGACAAGGGTTCGCTGAGGGTTTTTATTTTTTCTTGATTTATTAAAATTGTCCGATGCCACGTCGACGGTAGCTCTTATGTGGCTATGATCCTCGATGCTACATTGGACATAAACAGATGTACGTGTTTCGCTTACTGATAGGAACCTGTGGATCTCGATTATTACACGATCTACGGAGCCATTTCGGCGATTACATTTTAGATTTTTGAAAACCATTTTTTGATTATTGGGAAGGTTACCGATGATGATTATTGCTAAAATATGGAATTACCGTCTGAGTTTTATACTCTTTGATGTGAAAAACGCTGGCTTACTGAGGCTTCCCAATTTTTTTGAAGTTTTTAACTTTCAATCTTAGCTATTTCCTTCGAATCATGTTTTGAAATTATTGTTTAAACCATTAGCCAAGATTAACTGTTATTTGGGATGGTGTTAATGACTGTAATAATTATGACATGGTTTGAACACGAAAGATATGGAACATAATGGTGATTGTCTTCACCAGAGCCCAGTTTGTTTAATAACTGGAATTCATAATGAATTCGTCGCTTACACGAACATAATTCTAATGGAAAGGAAAAAAAATCTAGAAATATGAACAATGTAAATGATCTTATTGAATCTACATAAGAAATAAAATTTTGAATTTTACTTCCAACTAGGGTCATAATATAAAGACCGCTACCAAAAAAAAAAAAAAGAATCATCGGGAATCAAAGTTTGAACTACTACTATGTAGGAGGGAAGAATCTGTTGAGGTTAAAAGGCAAAGTGTAGAACTCTTCATTACGGTTATCTCCTCTGAATGTTCTGAACTTGACCCACCAAGGCATGCCTCTGTCTTTCTTTGATCTATCTACTTCCATTGTGTTGTCCATGAACACTGCTATGATTAGACCAACTGTTGCTGGAGACATGAATATTGTGTTTAAGAAGGCGTTGAACCATCCTGCGTTTGTGTGAACTAGCCCGTAATGTCTAGCGTCCCAGTAGTTGACGAAGAACTGAGGTATTGAGATTCCGAGAAAGAGTGATAGACCGGTGATCATTAGGTTTCTCATGCTGTTCATGTTAGTGAACTGAAGAAATGATAGACCAACCGCAGCTGCAATAAAGATAAAACAAATGACAAATGTTTTCTTTCAGTGAGATGATGTTGTGTATTCAGTTTTGTGATGGTCTTTACCAACAAGGCCGAAGAGGACACAGTGCAATGCTGCGTATATTGGGACTGGTATCGATGCAAACACAGCTCCGAATTTGCCTGATCAAAACAAACAACAAAGCTTTTAAACTGTAGGATCCGATACAATAGAATGAATGGTAAAGCCTATAACAAGTATGAGTAAGTTTTTGTACCCAATGTAGAGAAGAAAATCATGAAGCCTGCGGATACTTGAACAACACGACGGCTTCCAACTCTTGTTAAGCCTAAAAGTCCTACATTCTCACTGCAAACACATTTTAACACCTTCATTAAAGAGCAGTGAATATGCGAAAACGATAGCTTCCAAGAAGTTACTTTACTTACACTAGAACAGTAGAACCTGTGCCTGTTCCGAATAGACCATCAAGCAATACACCAATGCCCTGAATTTTTAACAAGAAACATTGCATAACAGATAAGATATAGGAGAAATCTAGAGGCTGCGATATGCATTTATATGTGTCTTTTTATATCACACTACCTGCCATCCAATGCCTCTACTCAATACATAAGCAGGAGGTGGCGTGGCTATGGCTAATCTTGAAGCTGCCATGTAAGCTCCAGTAGACTGCACAACTCATTAAATTAATCATCTCAGACCCCCTAACACAATTAAACTTAAGTTACTTGCAATGACTCTAACAATGTTCTGCTTCTTTACCTCGACCATGGATACAAGAACTGCAGACATCATAGCAAACGAATGGCCTACTGAAAACGTTGGAGGCCCCCATTGGAGAGGGTATGGAAACTTGAACCTGACGACACATTATAAGCACAATGAGATATGTACTATGTAACCACAATACATGAGGATACTGAGCTGCTGAATACCATGGAGCTGTTGATATAAGATTTGCTTTGTCTGTTCGACAACTATGTTGTGTAAGTGATGGTTTGCCTCTGTAAGCTCCACTTGCGGTAAGGATAATGGCGTAGATCCAAACAATCGTTACCCAGATCAATATCGGAAACCTTTCAAAGATTGGGACATCTTTAAATGGTCTGACATGTTTTAGATACTGCCAAGAAAGAAAGAAAATAGCATAAGCAAAGAGAGAAATAACTTGGAGAGCAAGCAAAGAAAGTCTAAAACAACACAAAGGTTTTACTTGGGTTAGTCCAATGACAAGCAATAGCATCGGTAGTCCAATCTCAATGCAGTTCCCGAGCTATAAAACAAGATAATCAAAGTTTTAAAAGAGATATTTCATTAATGTTTAAAGCAAAGTCATGGTGTGGACTGTGGAGTGGGGCTTTGTATGAGTTACCTGGGGAAATCCTCGCTGGAACATACCGAGACCAACCAATCCAACAACTGGTGCCATACCAAGAGGGCTAAAAAACCTGAAATTGAAAAAGATGAAAAGCAAGTAATGAATTTGGATAAGAATCTCATAGTATAGTTAAGACAATGAATGTGTCTTTCAAAAACAAAAAACAACACAAGTAATGATATACCTTGAGAAAAGACCCCATACTTGGCTGTAGCCAAGAATGATCTGTATGCTAGACGCGACGATCAATGCCCCTTGTATAGCTCGCATCGTGTGAATAAACCTCTACAAGAACATACTACATT
>NC_025685.1:19096327-19097102 GCF_000633955.1 Camelina sativa | reverse complement strand
AAAAAAAAAAAAAAAAAAAAAAAAAAAAAAAAAGATACAAGGAATTAGATTGAACAACATAGATACTGATAAGCCAGCCGTAGCTGAGTAGAGAGATTATATTAAAAGGCTTACATCAGAGCCACCCATAGCTGGAACAAGCAATGCGGGTATAAAAGCACTTGATCCAAGCATTAGAATGTAGTTTTGAAAAGCTAGTAACACCGTTTCAGCTGCAATGAAAACGTTTACCAAGAGGTTCAATTTTATAAAAAAAATTGTGTTCTACTACTAAATACATTACAAGCAACAAAAGGGGTTCAAAAGACACAATCAGCAAAAATTTATATCTCAAGCTGCAAAAATGTATGTAGTAGAAGAACAAAATGAGTTCGTGTTAATCAATCAATCAATCATAGCTAATTTTGCACTACGGAAAAAAAAAACAAAAAGGCAAATCAAAGAGGTCCCATAAACTCCGGTTTTGGTTAATTACGAATTAAATTAAGGTGGTCATTAATTAATTAGTCCCATAAACAAACACAAGATAATATTCCATTGCATAAACTATATAGTTTTGAAACGTCGCATATATATACACAGAGAGAGAAGAGAGAAGAGAGGAAGCGTACGCCAAGGAGGATTAGAGTCGATGCAATATTCAAGGTCTTGAAGCTGTTCCATAGGAGGATGAGTTATCTCCGCCATTGGAGTCACCAAAACAAAACCTTCCTTTTCCGATGAACAAACAACAGAGGAAGACGAAGAAGAAGAAGAAGAACCAAAAAAAAAAAAA
>NC_025685.1:19091768-19095723 GCF_000633955.1 Camelina sativa | reverse complement strand
TCTCTCTCTCTCTCTCTCTCTCTCTCTCTCTCTCTCTCTCTTTCCTCTGGCGTGGTGTTGAACTGTTGATGAGTTTCTTCTCTCTCTCTTTTTTTTTGAATTAATTGTTTGGGATATTACAGATTTGCCCCTGATTCGTTTGCCTGTTCCACCAATTAAGTGCTGCTGAGGTGGGGCCCGTTCTTATAACGGAGTCAATTTTTTTTAGTTCTCACACTTCTCAGGTTTGTTGGCACTTGCATTGCATGAGAGAGATCTCTTAAATGCAAATCTACTCTTCTTTTTTTTTGGTTCAAACTTCATTAAATTTTTGAATAATACAGCAAAAATATGTAAAAAAAAATTAATTTAGTTTAAATTATGATACTTTATTCATTGATATATTTTATTATTTATAGCATGAATTAATAATTATTTATATATGTACTTGACATTTTAATATGTATGATAATAATGAAAAAAAAATACATTTTTTACATAAGGATGCTAAAAAAAAAATCTTATTATTTTATTAATTTTTATACCAACCCGATTTGAGATTGGATAATTTTACAATTTTGTAATATTTATTAGTTTATCAGATATTAATTTATAGAACTTATTTGTTAACTCTTTTTTCTTTTATTTTATAGATAAGTTCATTTTCCTTACCTACACATTTAAGATTCTTCTGGCCTTTTTTTTGTTTTCTTAAAAAAAAATTATTTATCTTCGTAAGAATTAATTTTGTTATTTAATCATATATATACGTTCGTACATTACAGAGGGTTTTTCGATTAAATCATTCATAATCGAACTTTAGTAGAATATAATACGAATTTTAATAAATGTCAAAGATTGCATAAAAAAAAATCTACTCATCAGCATGCTTCGATCTTTAGATCTCTCATCTTTTTATGGTAAAAAGAGCCAAAAATTAAATTGTTGAAATTCGCAAACCATTGGACAGAACATAAATATCATTTCGGCAGGCATATGGTTTTTCTGTCTTTTGTGTGGGAGCACGTGTTATCTTCCTTAATTGTGACTATTGATACCACAGATTTACATACCACAGACAATAAAAATCTTTACATTTTTAATAGTAGAAAACAATTTGGTGTAACAAGAATAAAGAATGCATTAATGTCTTAAGGAAAACTGCCTTTATTTGTTCTCTTGTTTCTGGGTAATATTAAAGAGAGAGTATGAGTTGTTGAGTAAAACTAATATACTGTATTGTTAACTCTTTTTAAAATTATATATATATATATAGGGCTTTATGATCTGCATAGATTGCAAGGTTTGTAACTAAGGAATTTTAATCCTTTTTAGCTTACTCAAGAATTTATTTTGAATTTGATTCGTTAATGATCAAATTCTTGTCTTAAACATCTGGTCTCTTTAATTTTATCATAAGAGAAATGTGGGTACGTAGTTTAATTTCTCTCTTAAACAGTGTATGTAATCAGGGTTTAAGCGTAGAGAAAATCTACTTCTTTCCTATAAAGTAAATTTTTACTCATTGTCACATTTAATAAAAGAATCTCATGAATAAATATCACAACAAACCCATTTGTAGTGGTGGATCGATCGACTGGAACTATGGAGTAAAACTTTACATAGTTCCAGTTTTGGCTCGTTTTCTCTTGCATATAAACACTACATGTTGGCTCATTTTGGACATTTGGACTCATGTGTTTTATAAGCTAGTGATGATTTTTTTTTTCTTTATTTTTTGTGTATTATAAATGTTATAGAATATAGATTTTTAGTGTTGAACTTGTAGAAACTGTATGAGAAGAAAAAACTATAAAAGAGAACCATTAATTACGTACACACACAAACCATATTTTCTAATTAAGCTAATGGACGTAACTCCAACATGCATTCTTCCAACATGAAATTATCGTATCTCTTTTTCACATTCATGGACAACAGCTTCACAAGTACATGTGTCAATTTCTAAATTTCTTTTTTATCTCTAATTCATTATCTCTTCCACCATTGATCATCAGTCCATTTGAACAAATTGTAATAATAATTCTGCGAGCATAATCCAATTCACATTTTGTAATATTCGAATAAAATGCAAATGCTAAATTTACTACATCGAATTCATGTGATCCATGCGTTTTTAGTCCTCATCACAAGACACAACTGCTGTAGATCTTCGACGGACAAGATGAAGCTCACGATCGATCGGTAATAGGTTACTCCCGACAACATGAAAAACTTAACCTTAGATATTTATATATATATATATATATATATATATATATTTCGCCAAACCACCTGGTTTGACATGTTAAGAAAATCTCATACCATAAACAAGTAAACAACATCGTTCGGTTTGTTGAATAAATCATTTTAAAACAATTCGTTTTAATTACTATAATGCTCACCACACACTAAAGGATTGAAAGGCGTTTAGGTCAATAATATTATTATTTTGACATGCGCGCAAGTCAATAATATTTTTGCATGATCTTATAACTCGGCTTATATGAGTAGGCTTTAATTAGTTAGTACTCTAAACTAATTAAATAACTCAAAATCTTCACGTTCACAAATCACAATAATAGTTTTGTGAAAGATTAGACCATTTCCCCTCGTGAATTATACATTTTAAAACATCACTAAAAAAACGAAAAGCATGTGAAACATAAATAAGAAAAAGTATAGTCATACATTAAAACACCTTTCACGTGAATTATTCTAAGGAAAAAAAAAGGAAGAACGGGTGAAGTAGACTCACACACACAACTCGACCATAGGACGAAGCAAACTTGATGAGCAAACAATTCAAATATCATCAGTTTCTCTTTCATGACTAGCCATTTTTATAATAATATGGGAAGAAGAACAACGCTCTCTTCCAGCCCGTCGGTCCTTTTTGCGGCCACCGACTGTTTTTTTTTTTTAGAAGATTCCGACAAATATTTACTTTTCAAGGGAATAGATGCTTCCGATTTATTTATATATATTTTTGAATTGAAAACCACTAACAAGTGAGTTTAATTCATCTTTTTCGTACAGCTACCATGGAATCTGATCCACATGTAAACTTATCAATAAGAAAGAGGGAGAGAGAGAAAGATAATGATAAAATGTAAAATGCTTCGGCTATTACCAAAACAATAAATTCGATTCTCTTGGATTGAAAAGTGTTTTAAGTAACAACTAAAAAACTACTAGTATAAAAACTTAATGGGTATGGTTTATTTATGTAGCTGGTATTACCCAAAACTAATTAACACAACAAATGACCAAACTGTTGTCTTACTTTTTACGTTGGACAAATGATCTATCACATCGGTTTTAATTAGGTATTTTTCAATCAAATTAGAAAATTCCGGATTTCCATAATGATTTCAAAGCATACCAAATAGCAAAATATAATAAATTTTCAAATTTAGTGTAGTAGCTAGAAGCCATACAATAAAAACTTTAGTATTGATTTTGAATATTTGTTTCTTTAGTAATATAAATTTTCAAATTAGTTTTATAATGGATATTTTGCCTTTTTACCCTTACTATTTATAAAAATGGACAGTATACAGTATATGCAACCCTTTGGATTGGAGCCAATATCTTTTGAAAGTATTTGTGATTTTTTTTTTGTTTGTGCCAAACCAAATATCAATTCCTGTACTATAGTTTTTAGTGTATGGCTTTTAGTTATTACTTCTTTCCTTAACTACGAAAGACTAATTTGCAGTGACTGAGCATGGAACGGGATGCACTAAGATCAGATGGTCTAACGACTACCATTACACCACCTCGTTTGTGTTACACTTTTTGTTTGCCCTTTCTGCCACTTTCATCTTCTACTTTCCAAAATAAAATGTTTTCATTGTTTTTTTTTCTTCTACAATGGTGCAGTTTATTCAAGAATAATTCCGGACATGAAATTAGATTTTCAGCACGTGGATCTTAAATACTGGGTTTGGCAAATAAAAATCAATGAAATTTG
>NC_025685.1:19065010-19091277 GCF_000633955.1 Camelina sativa | reverse complement strand
AGCAGGTCCCATATAAACCGTGTAGCTCACTGATATGATAATGAGCAAACACCCAACAAGTCGGCTAAACAAACCTGACGATTCTGCTTTTCCCGTGCTTACTGTCCATAACTGCGATAACACCACCTAATACGAGAAACACATATCAGAAAACAAAGTCTTGCTGCATCATCACTATGTTTAATTCTGTTTAACCGATTCAAAACAAATGAACAATATAGAAATAAACTTCATATCCGAATCGAAAGAAAATAATAAACCGATCAAATTTTGATGTCTTTTAAAATCTTTTTGAGTTAAAGAAAAAGTTCACTAAAATCGAATTCATACGGATAAACCACCCTTTAAAACGAAACCGAATGGTATTCAGTATTCACGATTCAATTCTATGTTTTGAAAACCCAAAAAAAAAAAACTCCAACTGAGAATTGGACTAGAGGCTCTTATTCTAAACCCAACTATTCTATGGAAGTGGAAGTATACCTCCATGTACAATATGTTTGCAGCTTTGCTGATTCTCTCAAGCTGAAGCCCACGTGCCAAAAGCACCTTAAACAATAGAAAACTTACTCAGCAATCTAATTACTTGAATTGCCAACAAAAATCAAAACTGTGCATAAACGTAATGTTATTGAATGGCCTCACCTCTGCGCAAAATGCCAGTAACCCTAGTACAATCATGCTAATGAATGTGTCAAACGCTGGCAGGACAAAGCTCTGTATGAGAAAAAATTCATCAGTTTTGAGTAATGGTCACCCAACATTTGGTGCAGTAGATGCATTTCTTGGTTTCCTAAAACTTCATCATATTCCGTTTCAACCGCCACATATATATTCACAAAACATACCTCCAAGGAAAACATGCAAATTGCTGCAGCAGGGCAAGCTACCAAACCAAACGAGAGGACAGTAATCCTGAAAAAGTACACACCATTTAATGATTTTTTCCGGACTTCAGAATTTTCGCTAAAGAAGCAAAACATGTGGGTTAATTGACACATCTGGATCTTAAATCTCACACTGGCTGTTCCGATGCTTTAGCAGCTGCCTTTATGAGACAATAAGTGATTCCTCCAGTAATTGATGAAAATAAACCCAACAAGAACGCATAAATATGATGGTTCCCTTTTAGATTTTCATTCTTTGCTTCTGATCCAACTGCCAAGAAAGATAAGTGAAATCAGCATGACGTCTTTGTTTCCTCATGCATAAAGGAGAGAGCGAGGAGCAGTTTATGAAAAGTAAAAATAGAGAACTATTTTGTTAACTCACTTCTGTACCTTGGACACTTAGTGTTGGGCCAAAGATAAATAGCACGCCAAAGAAACTGCAAGCAAGACCTAGACCAAAATGAAAACATAAAGAAGAAGTCATAAAATGAACTTGCTTTGTTGTCAGTTCACAATTCATTTCAGGAGTTAATTAAAGCTAAGGGAAAAAGCTCTGTACCTCCAATATCAGTTATTTTCAACTTCTCATGCAGAACAACACGTGCTGCAATGGAAGCCATAACTGGACTCAAGAAGCTTAGTACAATAGCTTGGGACAAGGGCAACATTTGGATGCTGAATGTCAATAACAGTGAAAAACAGTGTTAGAAGTCTTATTTTGCTACCAGTGACAGATTGATTAGTGGGGGATAGACACAGTTGCTAATAGCAACTTCATTTTAAATGATGCATTTGTTTTCAATTTAAATTTAACAGGCTGTTTAGGTCTACAGACGGAGCAGAGTACGGATGTGTAATAATTACCTAAAGATGAAACTAAACAATGAAAGGTAACCCACAAGGGCTCTGGAAACCAAAAGCTTCCTGGCATGCGCAGGTCCAAAAACTGGTTGTCCAGTTCTTTTCAACCAAAGGTATGATAGTATCAAGATAATTGTGCATCTCATGAACGCGGTCTCAAACAAAGGAATGGGCTGAACTGTCATAAACAAAGGACATTAGAGAGAAAAAAAAATCAATCAATACACTATATAATACACATGCCAGCTCAAGGCAACACTAAAACGCTGAAGGAAGACACAGATTGAGGTAAGCACTTGCACTCATCTAAGCAGAGATTCCATTACAACTAGAAAAGACAAGTTATTAAACAGGTCCAAGAAACAAAAAAGTTCTCTCCCACCATGTGAAGAAAGGACAAGAAGCAGAGCATCAGCAAAAGTAATTTCAACATTTTCTCTCGTCTTCCCATAAAAGCTACTTATCATCATCTTACACAAAACCATGAAACTGAAACACAAGGACGAAATCACAAGATACCACTATAGAGGAGAGACAAAGAAGTACTGACCAGAAAAAGTATCTGAAACTAACTCCATGATGAGATACAGTATCGATGACAAGGCCATACACAGTAAGCCAGAGTAACGAGACCCACTCCAAACCCATGAAGAAAACTGAGTCACTGGTGATATCTCAGTTTCAGTCACTTTAATCACTTGCTCCTATACAAGTTCCAAATCAAATCCAACAAATTCAGACTAAAATCTGATCTCAGTTCTTGTCAATAACCTAAATCTCGAATTCTAACAACATAAATTTTGTAGAAATTGAAGCCACTGGCAAATTCATCGAATCAATTTCGAACTAAAGAAGAATCAAATCCATTAAAAGCTAGAGGAGTCGCTCTTACTCTTGGTTTGCGCCGAGTGTAGGAGGCGGAGAAGATGTTGATCCTAGGTCTTTGGTTTTGATTCAGGAGAGGGATGATTTCGTCGGAAGATGATACAGGGGCCGAGGAGACGCCGTCTGACACCGGAGAATCTAGATCGCGGACGGTAAGCTCAAGGGCGAGGTGTTCGTCGGCGATTCTGATCTCCGGAGACGAAGAAGCCATGATTACGAAATCAACATCTAACAGACAAAACGGAAAGATAACGAAAAGTCAAAGAGACGACGCTTCCGTATACATTGTTTTTGACGTTTGCCGTTAGAACCCACGTTAACGGTTAAATAAAAAAGTAAACCACTAAACTAGAACAGTCTGATTTTAATTGGGCTTAAAGAAAGACATAACAGGCCCAATAACTCAATTAAGCCCAATTCGGATTACACCTTGGTGAAAAGATAAGTCGACGGCTCTACTCCTCCGATACGATTCCGGTGAGAAGTGATGCGAGCAGGTTCTGTCTGCTTTAAGCTCCTCATTTCTGATTCTTTGAAACATTCTTAGAAAACATGTCGACGACATTGTTAAGGACAATTCAGCTAAACCAGTTCTCACTTCTTGGAACTGCCTTGATTAGACGGAGGAGTAACAACGTCTCCGTGAGGTGTTGTGGAAGCCAAACAGCGACGACCCATGAAGCTAAACAGACTCCTCCGTCGAGGGTTGCACCGAAAAACCATAAAAGCAACAAGCTTGATGAGATTCTGAGAGACTACGAAGCTGTAATTGGGATAGAGACTCATGTGCAGCTCTCTACATTGACAAAGGCGTTTTGTAGCTGCTCTAACAATTACGGGTCGTATCCAAACACAAGTATTTGTCCAGTTTGTATGGGTTTGCCTGGTGCGTTGCCAGTTTTGAATTCGAAAGTTGTTGAATTTGGTGTTAGATTGGGTTTAGCTTTGAACTGTGAGTTGTCTCTCAAGTCTAAATTCGATAGGAAGCAGTATTTTTATCCAGATCTTCCTAAAGGTTATCAGATTTCTCAGTTTGATATCCCTATTGCATCTGGTGGCTATGTGGATTTGGATATTCCTCTTGAGTTTGGTGGTGGCCATAGGAGATTTGGTATCACTAGAGTTCATATGGAAGAAGATGCTGGCAAGTCACTCCATTCAGACACTGAAGATTACTCTCAGGCATGAGTTCATTAGATTCTTGCAAGGGTTTTAGGTTTCCAGGCTAGATGTTTGTGTTACTTATGGTTTGGTGTATTATTATGTGGTGCAGGTAGATCTGAATAGAGCAGGGGTTCCTTTACTTGAGATTGTTTCTGAACCTGATATGAGGAGTGGTGTAGAAGCTGCTGAATACGCTTGTGAAATGCAACGGATTGCGAGGTATTTGGGAGTTAGTAATGGGAATATGCAAGAAGGCTCTCTTCGCTGTGATGTCAATATCTCAATCCGTCCCATTGGGCAAGCTGAGTTTGGCACCAAGGTTTCTTTCTTTGTCATTTGTAGATCTCTTCTTAGTTAAACCAGTGAAAGGGATGGATCAACTCATTGCATTTTTTATTTCATCTGGCTGCTGATACAGGTGGAGATAAAGAATTTGAACGCATTTTCAGCAATGAGCAGAGCAATTGACTTTGAAATATCAAGACAGGCACTTCTCTACGATCAAGGCAAAGCTGACCAGATTGTAACCGAGACTCGGCTTTGGGATGAAGGCGCTCAGGTTCTAAGATTAATTAGGTTGCAATAATATCCATATCTGTCTCTTTTTTTCATATCCATCAGAAACTAACTTGAGTAGGGTGTTCAGAAAACGGTAACAATGAGGAAAAAAGAAGGGCTTGCTGATTACCGCTACTTTCCAGAACCAGATCTTCCAGAAGTTATCCTTACACAAGAATACGTTGATAGCATCCGTGCTTCTTTACCAGAACTTCCTGAAGCAAAGCGCAGGAGGTATGAGGCGATGGGTCTAGGCATGCAAGATGTGCTTTTCCTCGCTAATGACGTCAGTGTAAGTCCTACTTACTCTATGTCGATGATATTTTAGTTTCATGTTATCTTCACAAAATGCTGAGAGCAAAAGAGTAACTATTGATATTTTTTGAATAACAGCAAGACAAGTTAACTGTTATTTGAATGAATGGCTCTTAGGTTGCAGAATATTTCGATGCAGTCATCGGTAAGGGCGCTGAAGTGAAGTTGGCAGCAAATTGGATAATGGGAGATATTGCTGCTTACTTGAAAAATGAGAAACTTTCTATCAATGATATGAAACTCACTACCCAAGAGTTGGCTGAGCTGATAGCTGCCATCAAAGATGGAACCATTAGCGGAAAGATTGGAAAGGAGGTCAGTTTCATTTCAGGTTAAAATTTCATCATCTTTCGTTTAGATCAATGCAAGTTATTCCTTTTATTTTTTATTTTTGCAGATACTGTTTGAGCTATTGGCCAAAGGTGGAACCGTCAAAGGAATGATAAAGGAAAAAGATTTGGTTCAGGCAAGTCCATGCTATACCATAAAAGAGTTAAATTCAGAGAATTACATATTTCTAACTGAAGAAATGGGTATCTTGAAGCTTCATTTTTCAGATCATATTTTATGAAATATGGTTTGTAAGACTAAAAAGATTATGTAGTGGGACATTGCATAAAATCTATTTGCTAGATGGGGTCAGTCCATAGGAACGTCAGCAGTATATATCTTCATGGTTCTTAGGGATAGGGGAATAGCTAAGAAATGTTGCTATAGCTAGGTAGTTAATTAAAAGTAGCAATCCGAAGTGACTCGGCTAACCTATTGTAAAGAGATCATGAATGATTTTTGCTTATGTGTGACACACGCTGCAGATAACCGATCCTGCAGAGATCGAGAAAATGGTAATTAAGGTGGTCTCCGAGAACCAGAAGCAGCTTGAGCAGTACCGCAGTGGGAAAACTAAGCTTCAAGGCTATTTTGCTGGCCAGGTATGGCAGTTACCGTCTGCATTTTTTAAAAAACTTGTACCTTGTGAACCAGTTCAAACTCTTAGATGCTTTGTTACAGGTTATGAAAATGTCAAAAGGCAAGGCAAACCCAGGTTTACTGAACAAGATCCTCCTGGAGAAGCTCAATGCCAAAGACTGATTGAAGCTTCAGCATTGACACTTTGACAGAGTTATTGCTCTTGAAAATGGTATAGAGTGATTTGTGCTCCGTTGGATAATGCTCTTGAATTAGAGTGTCCTGTACAAATATTTTTCTTTGGAACTGCATTGCCATCAAATTGTTGTCTAAGAGGCAGACCATCATGTCCTACACACCATCTGTTGCTTTTCCAGCCAACCGTGCTCTAAAACTTTACTTCTATGAACAATAAAACTTTCCCTAATACGTTAAACCAAAAGGAAGTTCAAAAGCAAATTAAACCAAAAGTTAAAAAAGATGTTTGAACATTCAGTTGGGGAATAAAACCAAAAACAAAACAGCTAATGAATACTGAATAGTTCCTGAAAAGGAACAAAGAAATGAAATTACACCCATACATTCTTCTGTTTCTTCAATAATAATACATAGGAGGCCAGTATGTACTATGTATTGTAATCTGGATGAACGAGTGGGACATAAGGAAGTGGCGCCACACCCTGACCCGCTTGCGGTTGTATCAAATATGGCGGCAGGTGACGTGGTGCTAGCTGAGCAGGCATAAGAGGAACTCCAAACATTGTTGTGTCATTCGTAGAACCTAATGGATCATCAAGCATTCCGACGTGATCTCTAGGCTCTTCTTCATTTGTCTTAGCTGATTTTGACTTGGTTGCAGAAGAAACATGTTTTAGCTTAAACAGAATCTCACTCTTCAAATCGTTCACTAGCTTCTTCAAATTCTTGAACTGTGCAACGTAAGCCCTCTCCTCTTTCGGCTCATCATTATAATTCCCAACTCTGTCAAATAAATTTAGAAAAATTAAAAAAGGAAAGTTTTGAGTACCTTGAGACTCAAGCAAAAGTAAAGAGAACCATGACATACTCTATTTGGAGATGAGCAGGTTCTTTTCCATCCTCAGTTATGACAACAACAAGAATTTTATCATTCATCACCAAGCACTTAACCAGAGCTTTCTTCACTTTAGTCTTTGATCCCTTTACCGGTTTTTTATAAACAAACGCATACTCCTGGTCGAATTCGTTCCACCCTTCAATCCCAATTCCCAACCAAACCTAGAAATCGAGAATCGAACAAATCAGAATCCTAAAAACCCTAGAAAGAATAGTATACCAAAAGAAAACCCTAAAACGAAATCATGAATACTAACTCTTAGTGGTTGATGACGATAGAGCGTCGTGAACGAAGGCAGGACGTCCTGTGGCAGTGAGGATGAAACCGGAAATTGCGAAAGAAGCGTGAACTACGAAAGCTACTTTGTCGTTGTTATTGCGAAAACCAGGCATAACTGACCTCACCACACCCATCACTGCATGAGGAGTCGCCATTAATTGATTCCGTCTGTAGAGTTCTCGTGAAGTTTAGATGTTCTCCCTTTAGAGTTTCTTGTTTCCCAAGTAGTAATGTCAAAAATGTATCTAGCTGAGCGTAAAGGTAGTTACACTAGTTCATTAGTTGGTATAATTATCGAGAAGAGAAAGTATTTTATTGCATTTTTCTTTTCTTTTGCTAATTTTTCGGATTAATAACAATATCTCTATTCACCACAAAGATATCTACTAACAAAAAAAAAAAAAAATCACAACGAAGATAAGTTAAAGAGGGTAAAATTAGTTGGTATAATTATCAACAAAAGAAAATTAATTTCATCGTTTTTCTTTTCTTTTGCTAGTTTTCCGGAGTAATAACAAATCTCTCTATTCTACCACAAATATATGGGAAAAGTATAAATAAAGGATCTTTTTCTAAAAATTTGGCCATCTACACTTTTTTTTTAGATTGTCAATTGTGACGAAAATGCCCCTATTAATAAAAATAGTGAAGTTTTTAGGAGTTTGAACCAATAAACAAACAGAAAACCCATGTTAGTATACAACTGTGTAAAAAAAAATTTGAAAAAAAAATGTTTTGGATGTCAAAAATCAGTTTGTAATTTGCTGATTTTTGGTCTAAATTGTTTAGAATAGACTTTCTACGATTTTTTTCTCTTTGTGAAACATTTAGATTGTTCATTCTACAGTTTGTACATGTCCTACGAAGTTTAGACGGAAGATTTGTTCTAAAAATTTCATATTCTGAATTTTGTATGTTCTACAAAATTAAGAATATGAATTCTACATTTTTCTTCATTCTACTTCAATTCAGAATTCGTTTTCTACGTTTTACCCTATATACTAAAAGAAGTAGAAGATATATCATAGAAAATTTAGAATTTGTAATCTGTAAACCTTAGAATACCCTTATATAGAAAGAAAATAAATTAAATAAGGAAAGTGAATATTTTTAAAATATTTTTTAAATATTCTTAATTTATGGTTAAGATTTCGTAATTCTTGTTTAGATTTGTTCTAATAATTTTTAGAATACATATTCTAAATAATTTAGAAGCTAAACAAATTAAGAAAAATCGACATTATACCTTAACGTGATCGGTCACCATCTCTTCCACCTTCCACAAAAGCTTTCACTTACCTGTTTATGATGCAAATCTATGTTACTTGTGGTGTATGGACACTGGATGCCAAGAAGGAGTGGAGATTTATTGATGATGAAGAAAAACGTGCTAGATTACTGATTTTGCAACCCACTACATCTCTTGAAGAGTTGAAGGTGATGGTTTCAGAAGACTATGAAATAGAGCAAAATATGTTTGATGTGGAATTCAGTTATCTACCCACAGAGGTTAAAGTTGATTGTCCTCCTGTTGTATTGACAAATGATAGAGGTATGAATAATTTTCTTGCATATCTGAAAAAGATAAACATGATTCGGTTGTGTGTTACATTCAAAAGAGTAGTTGATGGCGATAGGAGTAAAGTCCAGTTCGATCTGAATAAGTTGCCAGTTGATAGTAGCGATGGTTGTAATGTGGAAGTTGATGTGGGAAAATCAGTAGGTATTATTTCAAGGAATTCACCTAAGCCGACTAATGATGTATTAGAAAAGCCTACTGATGCTAATCTTGGTGATGCTGCTGGTTTAAAGTTGGAAGATTCAATGGTAAAAAATGGTGAATATTTCAGCAGTAAGGAAGCTTTACAGGCTACTATGGAAATGTATGCAATGAAATATAACTGCGACTATAGGATTACAAAATCTGATAAGAGATGGTGGTGTATACGCTGCATTGATAGTGCTTGTAATTGGCGTCTCCGGGCTGAGTGTTTACAAGCGTCTACATATTTCAAAATCAACAAGTTTGTGGGTAACCATACATGTGCCCCTTCAAAAAAAAATCATTTTGTAGGACTCCATCTGCAAGAACAATTGGACATCTCATTAAGCAAAGCTATGAGGGCGTGAAGGAAGGTCCTAAACCGAATGATATAGTTAATATTATTCGTTCAAGGTACGGCTGCGAGCTAACATATCACCAAGCTTGGGAGTCTCGGGAGTATGCAGTTAACGAAGTTAGAGGAATTCCTGAGAAAAGTTATGCTAAGATTCTAAAATACTTGCACATGCTACAAGAAGCGAATCCTGGTACGTTCACGAATTATGAAATTGACTTTGATGGAAGATTTAAATATCTATTTATTTCTTTTGGTCAATCAACAAGAGGGTTCTACAAGTCAATGCGGAAAGTGATAGTAGTTGATGGTACATTTTTGAAGAATAAATACAAAGGGGTTCTCCTAGTTGCTACAGCTGTAGATGGTAACTCCAATTTGTATCCAATCGCATTTGGAATTGCTGATTCTGAGAATGATTGTTCATGGGAGTGGTTTTTTATGCAACTTAAGATGGTTATAGCTGATGAAGAAGGTTTATCATTTGTGTCAGATAGACATACATCGATTGCTAAATCAATTGGAAACATCTATCCATTGGCTAAACATGGTATTTGCATCCACCACTTGCTTAGCAATGTGATAACATATCATAAGGGAAGAGGTGTCGCTGGTAAGGTTGCAAAAGCATCAAAAGCTTATAGAGTTGCTGAGTTTGAGAAAGAGTTTGGGCAAATTAACAATATTAGTCCTGCTATTGGAAGTTATCTAGAGGAAGCCGATGTGACAAAATGGGCTCGCTGTCATTTTCCGGGTTATAGGTATGATATTAACACCAACAATGCAGCTGAATCAATTAATGCTGCTTTGAGGACACCCAGAGAGTATCCAATAATTCCTTTGTTAGACAGCATCAGAGAAATGATGACACGCTGGTTTTATGAGAGTAGAGAGTTAAGTGCAAAGCATAAAGATCCTTTAACTGTTGAGGTGGAGAAAAAGATTTCAAGAAGAATAGAGAAAGGTAAATTCATGAACGGTTATTTGATGAGCAGATCGCAGATCCAGGTTAAAGGTAATGGAGTAGACTACATTGTTGACTTAGAAAGAAGGACTTGTTCATGTGGAAAGTTCAGCATCCAAAAACTCCCTTGTAGACATGCTATAAAAGGAGCTTTTGATATAGGCAAGGATCTATATCCTTATGCTGATGATGTGTATACCACTACTGCATGGAGATCGCAATATGAGGAAACTGTTAATCCAATAGGTGTTCCTGAAGAAGAATGGCGAGTCCCACAGTATGTTGAAGATGCAAAAGTTCGACCACCTGAAACAAGAAGACATCCAGGACGGCGAAGAAAAAGAAGATATGAATCCGCTGAAGACAAGATAAAATCATCACAAAACTC
The DNA here is from genome assembly GCF_000633955.1 of Camelina sativa. NCBI lineage: Eukaryota > Viridiplantae > Streptophyta > Magnoliopsida > Brassicales > Brassicaceae > Camelina > Camelina sativa. The sequence goes on along the minus strand of NC_025685.1, from coordinate 19,080,851 downwards.
ACAAGGGTCAAAGAGACATAAGTGTGCGCGGTGTGGCAAAGAAGGGCATAACAGAACGACCTATGATATCGTGATATAACAATGGTTTGTGCATCAACTTAAGATTCCTGTTTTTGAATTTTTGATTTCACGGCAGCTGCTTTGTGATGAATGATGGTGTTTGATGGTTTTTATTTTCGATTAATAGACTCATTTGTTTTGAAATTCGTTGATGGTGTTGATTTAAGACATTTGAAGTACTCATGTGTTTTGAAATTCCTTGATGGTGTTTTCTTTCAATCAAACTTTCATTAAAACCAGAGTACAAAAAACAAGACTAACAAAAAGTGTTAAGCATAACAACAAAATACAGAAAGCAAAGACATCATATCATCTTCTTATAAAGCCAGGCCATTGAAACTGCCAATACGACTAGTACACAAATCCTCTGCTTGTTCGACTTCTCCATACTCTCTTTCGCAACCATTAGCTCTTGCCTGATGATCTCAATCATATTCTTCTCCATCTTTTCTTCCATCTCCTTCACCATCTCCTTTTGGAGCTCCACATTGTTTGTTACCATCTTTTTTAGGTCCTCTAAGAGTTGGTTTTGTTTGCTTTCAACCATCCTAATCTCCTCTAGAACAGCATCATCAACCCAACGGAACATGTGTTTCTCCTTCTTCTCCTAAAATCATTGTTTCGATAACAATATTTAATAAATTTCAGCTATTGTGATGAATAAGGACTGATAAAAGTAAATTACCTTCACACCAACAACACATCTGTAAAATCTCCTACAGGGATTCTCTTCCGTCTTTGAGGTGTAGGTTCTAATCTCTCCACCACACCAGCATCTACACGGAACTCCAACCTGAGAACTTCTCGACGGTAACCCTGACGATCCACCCGAAAAACGTTGGCTCATGGCTCCTATCAGTTTTTACGATGAAGAAGAAGAAAGTATCGGGAAAGAAGAAGAAGAGACTTCAATTAGTATAAATTAGCCAAAACTGAAATAAATCAACAAAAATATGAGACTTCAATTTTACAAAACAAAAAAAACAGATTACTAAAAGTATGATTTAATAACAAGAAAACTATGACTACTAATCATTTAGCTGCTAACAGAAACTTGAAAAAAAAAATAGAATACTAAACGGATCACTCTTGTTCTTGTTAACTAGNACTAGATACGACTTGTAAAAAAAAAGACTGTACTTTGGTTCTTACTTGTATGAGAATCTGATGGTGCTTTTGTTGAGGACATTGACATTTGCAACTTATGATCCAATTCTGCTCTCACCCATGGTAAGTCATGACTGATATAGACAGGTTTTCTGAAGTAAGAAGATCAAAAAAAGAAATCAAGTTTTTTAAAAATTACATCAACCCTGGTACACAATTTTTTTCTTTAAAGTCAATATAATACTAAAAATAAAACAAACGAAGAGCTTCAACTTAACGTATTCACATTATTAAGTGCAAAAAAATCAAGAATTATATGGTCTAGATGCAAAACGGATCTAAAACTTTGATGTTCATTTGAATTCTGGATTGAAATCGAGATTACAAAAGAATAAAAGTTAAACACTCCCAAAAAAATTCCACAATTATAAATACCAAATTCTATAAACATGGATAAATGGTTAAGAGAAATCCCAAACTGAAAATTTGATAATTAACTTATAATTATACAATTCTAGGTTAAAATCGAGATTAAACAAGGAAAAAATTTAAACATGCAAAAAAAATACACAAATTAAAATACCTAATTCGATTGACAAGGAGCAATGGAGAAGAGAAATCCAACCGGATTTACCTTGAGCTAGTGAAGAGGAGACCACCGACTAAGCCGTCGATGGATAGAAGGCGGAAGACAGTGAAGATGGAAAAACGGTGGAAGACGGTGAACAAATCGAACCGGTGGAAGATGGTGAAGCTGGAGAGAGATGTCGACGATGGAGAGAGCCGACGGTGAGATGCTGACGATGGTGAGAGACGAGAGATGGTGACGACGGTGAGATACGGCGGAACGGTTTTTTCTCGATTAACCCTATCAGAAATTTCTCGATCCCTTTTGTTTTCTTACTTTGTCAGGACAAAATCACAATTTCCTTATTTTCTCAAGACCCATTACGGAAAATTAGGCCCACTAGATTGACATAATAATTATACTTATTTTCTCAATTTTCCTTATTTCGATTTAATTTTACTGTTTTTAAAATTTCAGGAGACAAAAAATCAACAAATTTTATCTGAAAATATAACTAAGGGTATAATTGGCTATTTTTATATCCAAAATCCTATTTAACCAAACTTTTATAAAAAAAAGTGTAGATGGCCAAATTTTTGAAAAAATATCCTTTATTTATAATTTTCCCCAAATATATCCACTAACCAAAACAAAAATAAAAAAGAACCGCAACGAAGATAAGTTAAGAGGGTAAAATGACGGAAAACAAATTGTTTACCTTTTTTTAGGAAAGTGACGGAAAAAGAGGAAAATAGTGTATCCTATTTTTTTAGGGCTGCAAATCCGAACCGAACCGATTTGTCCGAACCGATCCAAACCGAAATTTGGATAAATCGGTTCAGTTATATATCTGGTTGTGATCTGATCGGAAAGAAGATTTTTTTTTTTGGTTTTATATTCGGTTCGGTTCGGAGAGGGTAAATCGACGGGTAACCGAAAATTAACCCTACATATATAAGCTAATAAACCGGTTTTATTAGTTCTAACCTAATCGAAAAACCTAAATACCTTTTGCTCTCGACTGCTGCGACTCCGAGTGCGATTGAGAGAGTTCTTCGATTTCCTCTTTGATTTTTGCGTTTAAACTAAGATCATCCTTGTTCTTAATCATCAAGGTAAGTTCTTCTCTCTAAATCTTCTCCAAGTTCTTGTCTATTTCTTCTCCAAGTTCTTTGACGTTTTGTTGTTATTTACTTGGCTATAGTGGTTTAAAGCATGTTTTTGAGATTTATTTTGCTGTCAGTCTATGATTCATAGTCATAGTTCATAGTAATCTTAGTAGTCGAATTGTATTCTTAATCGACAGAAATGGACTGTGTTGTTTGTCTTCTTCGTTTGTGTAGTTACTTCTTCTGGATGTTTGTCTAATTGTGTTTTCTTTGAACAGGTCTCCGATGTCTCACGATTGCTGGTGAACACAACAACGAACCGTTTCTGCCTGGTGAGGTTGATGGAGAAGATGCTCCGTCAAGTGCTTCCGTTCGAGGGAAAAGAAGAAGAACTCAGCAAGAGACTTCTCCTCTTCCGTCCCAACCGAGGAAAAAGCTAGGCCATAGATCTCCGGTGTGGGAGCATTTCATTCAAAAAGTGCATGAGCCTGCACTTGCTAACTGTCGTACTGTGGTCAGGAGATCGGTTGTGACACAGTGATACATGGAACAAGTGCCATGAAAAATCACATAAAAGGTGTAAGTTGTTCAAGATGCACGAAGAGAGTGGTACTCAGAATGTATTGGCTGGTGATAGCAATGGTGTAATGACAGCAATCAAGTATGATCAGGGTTTGTTTCGAAGGTCTGTCAACGAGATGATTGTACTTAGTGAGCTTCCGTTTGCATTTGTGGAGTCGGAGGGGTTTAGGAGATTGTGCAGCAACGTTCTTCCAATGTACACGGTCCACTGCAGAAAGAAAGCAACTTCAGATATTTATGGTATGTATTTGAAAGAGAAAGTTGTTTTGAAGGAACTGTTTGCTAAGGAAAAGCAGAGAGTATCTATGACGACAAATATCTGGGTAGCTCCCACTACTTCTTGTATCTACATGGTCATAACCGCACACTGGATTGATAGAGGATGGAATTTACAGAAGAGGATCATCATTTTTAAGCCTATCACAGATCACAAAGGTGATACGATTTCTGAGCACTTGATTGGCTGTCTAGAAGAATGGGGAATCGAGAAGGTCTTCACAGTAACTGTGGATAATTCTAAGGCGAATGACAAGGCTATAAGTGTATTCCGAGGCGCTCTGATGATGAAAGGACCTGATGCCTTAGTTATGAATGGAGATTATCTTCATATGCGGTGTTGTGCTCACATCCTAAACTTGATTGTGAGGGATGGCTTATCTAAGGCAAAAACGAGTATAGTGTCTATCAGAAATGCCATTAAGTATGTGAGTTCATCCAGAGACAGGCTGAAATCGTTTCTTCTGCGGGTTGAGACAGGGAACGTAGGTCGAGGAAGCTTATGTCTTGATGTTGCAACCAAGTGGAACTTGACTTATCTAATGCTCACAGCCGCAATTAAGTTTAGGGTTGCATTTGAAAAGATGTTGGCTGAAGACAAGCTCTATAACGAGTACTTCATGGAGACTGAAGAGAATGCTGAAGGGCATACGTGTGAGAATGGTTGAAAGCGTGTTGGTCCACCTACTTTTGCTGATTGGGAGCAGGTGAAGAGGTTAGTTAAATTCTTGAAGATCTTTTTCAATTGCACTTTGTCCTTCTCGGCTACAAAAACAGTGACCTCTCCTGTTTGTTACAATGAGCTGGTAATCATTGAGAGGAATCTGATCAACCTAAGTATTAATGGTGATTTGCTACTAAAGACTGAAGCTATGATTATGAGGGCATAGTTTGAAAAGTATTGGGATGGTCTCAACAACATGAATCCGCTTGTGATCATTGCTTCTGTATTTGATCCCAGAAACAAAATGCAGTTTGCTGGTCTTTGCTTTGACAAGCTTTATGGCAAAGACAGTATGGAAAGTACTCATCTACATTCGTCTATTAAGAGTGTGATGAAGGAGCTGTATGGAGAGTATGTGGTGAAGCTGAGCGGAAGTGAGCCTGGAAACTCAACCAATGGTGGAACCATAACTGAACCTGGAGTGACAACCAATGATCTGTTTGATTTGTCAGATGACGATGGTTATGAGAGGATGGATACGTTGTACTCTGAGATGGTTGCTGAAACTTCAAATGAGGAATGTAGCAGTGAGCTTGATATTTACTTATTGGAGAAACGTGTGATAAGAACTCCAGCTGCTTTAGGAATGGACTTTGATATTTTATCTTGGTGGAGGCGTAACAGTTCAAAATTCCCAGTCTTATCCGAGGTAGCTAGAGATGTCCTCGCCATTCAAGCTTCATCCGTTGCTTCAGAATCTACATTCAGCACAAATGGTCGGATTTTGGACCCTTATCGAAGCTTTATGTCACCACACATGGTTGAAACTTTAGTTTGCACTCAACAATGGCTGAGGAATACCATTTCTGCTGAGAAATTAGCCAGCTTAGTTCAGATGTTTGAGGAATTGCAGTTTCATGAGTCCTTAGGTAACTCATTTCTCTTTTATTTAAGTTTTTTGTGTTACTCTCTTTAAACCATTCACTAACTGACGATCATTTACATTGTGCAGCTTCACAGAGTGAGGGACACCCATCCGGATATCCATGATCGAGAGATGAACACAAGTAACTCTCTATATATTTTGAAAAAACTAATATAACTATTAACTACCTATTTTTTTGGCATGGAGTTTTGAATGACAATATACCAAATGCATCCTGGTAAGAGGAAAGGATCATTGGTATTTTGTCATTTCTGATGATCTCTTCTAACTTTTGGCTCCCCACAATATTTTTTGGAACAACTGTGAACTGTCTCCAAAAGTCTCTTTACTTGAGACGAGACAAGTAGGAATCCAACTGTAGGATTGCCTTTTGAACTTGTTGTTTTTTTGTAAATTGTCTCCAATAGTCCTATGTATGTGACTAGGATTGACTAATGTTGTTGTTTTTTGTAAGCAAAACTTGTATTATATGATGCTTAATGTCATGAATCAATATGTTAATGTTAGATCGTTCTGTGTTGTGTGTTTTGAGTCCATGGTATTTGGGTGACATAGTAACCGAACTGTCCGAACCAAAAAAACTGAACATGTAGCCGACCCGAACCGAACTTGTATTCGGTTACATTCGCTAGAATTTACAATTCCCGAATTATCCGAAAAACCGAATCGAATTAACCGAATTAACCGAAGTCGCAAGCCTAATNCCGAACATGTAGTTGACCCGAACCGATTCAATTCCCGAATTACCCGAATAACCGAAAAACCAAACCGAATTAACCGAAGTCGCAGGCCTACTATTTTTTTTATCAGTTGAAATTATAACTACGCACCCTTTGATATGATTAACTTTGGCACCGAATGTAGAAAGCGTATCGGGCAGAGCAGATCAAGCAGATCAAGCAGAACAAAAGTGGATCAAATAGATTTGACTGTTCAAGTGCAGATTAAGGGTGAACATCATCAAAAAGCTGTAGACCAGATTTGCATATATTTCTCCAGGATTTACCACAAAAAGACAAAAAAATATATACTGCACGCAGTTCTTTTTTTTTTGTCAACAAACACTCCATTATATAATTTAAAATATTACAAGCTTCCTTTGAATGGAAACCAAACACACCAATAAACTTACATAGGAGGAAAAATAAACAAGAGCTATTGTCCGTAAAACATACAACAAACAAGCTCTAAAGCTTGACTTACAACCATAATGGTGAGAATATAAATAAAGGGGACCATAGGTCCTAAAGATAGAGAGTGCCCTCGTTATGTGAGGCCACTCATGGTGGTGGATGACCGACCATTTCCGCATGATCAGCCACCTTGATAACCAATGCCGCCATCGTTGCATAAGAACGTACGCGGTTTTTAAATTCTGAACATGCACCGCAAATCCCTAGAAAGGGGGGTTACACGCTGGACAAGACCGAAGTCTCGTGATCCAAGATCCCTGAAAGACACTTGGGGGGAAGGTAATGCTGCAAAAAACTTCAATTGCCGGTACTAGGCCTTCCATAAGACTCAAGCGGAGAGGAAAAGAAACTGATTCCAGAGCCAATAGGTTCCGATAGCAGGCAATTAATAATTCTGCCACCGGTATATTTTCTCGGTTACTTTTAACCGGAGTGCCATTGAGAAAGACTAAAAGGTCTCGGCTTACACGTCTATTCCTCTCAAATGAATTCGTACTCATGAGATTATAACAGAGGTCAGAACTGACAACCCATTGGTTGAGGGGGGGAGGAGAGACCTGGAGATTGAGACACTTCCAGTCGAAGGTAGGCCTAAGGGTTACTGTCCCTTATGACGGTCGAGGCGATTCTCTCATGGTATGGAGTCGGATGGACCGATATCCTCCTCCATACTTTTTCCTGTATCCATAAACTATGTCGATGCCTTCTCTTTGTAATGCGGCTTTTCTCCCTTGCCTTTGGCTTTCCTTGGTTTTGACGGCACCAGAGTTTTGCTTTGGCATTTAGGGGAAAATTTCAGATTGAGCAGCTTTTTAGAGGCTGCTCCATGGTTTCCCAAAGGCCCATTAGAGTGGGATTTTTCTTTTTCATTTGGGTCTTTTAACTTATTTTATTTTTTTCTTATTTTTGCCTCTGGTCCGGCCCACAGAAACAGGGGGAATTGGTGGGCGACTGCAATTCCCCTTCTCCGCCTTGTTAACTCTGAAGGGAAAGTTTTCACCGGCTCTTTATTCACCCCTTCCGATTCTTGAGCTTCATCCCCCAGCAGATCATCCTCTTCCATTTCCAAGGGATCCCAACCGGGCGCCACTGCTTCACAGTAAGCTTCCGCATCTTCCTCCATCCAGTCGACGTCAACTTTGGCTAGGTCATCGATGTCATCGATGTTCGAATCCCAAACCATACCGTCGGGCTCTACCTCCTGGGGATAATCATCAACTCCTCCATCTATCTCTTCTAGTGGAATCTGCGGGGAGGGTAGCTGTTTGGTCGGAGGCTCCCTTGACTCTTTTTTCGGAGAGGCTAAGATGGGTCTCGGATCCTCAATCCGGATCTGATTACTAAATCTATCATCAAGAGGAGTTCCTTGTGTTTCTGCTTCTTCCTCTGATAAAGTCTCCTCATACCAGCTTTTGTTAAGTTTAATCACCAATTCTGGAGGTATAGTCGGAGATATGTCCTTTCCAGAGGAAGCAATCGGAGGCATAGACGGAGCCTGCGCCTCAAACAGTAAGCTTTTCCTTGCCATAGATCTTGTACCAGGTGTAGAGGTTCGTTATTTGAAATCTCCTTTTTTGCCCCTCTCATAGGAACTAGCAGCAGATTTCTTTTGCAGATTGAGCCAAAAAGGCCTCTCTCGAGCATGGTCAGGAGAGACGAGAACTTGCTTTGCTCGGAAAGTCGCAACCAGAGGGTCGGAAAGTGTTATCAGGGAGTCGACTTGGTTGGTTATAGCGTCCAGGGATCTAGTGGACTGTCGAGGATGGTTGCTTTCTCGACGAGGTGGAACTGGATTCCTTCTCCCCTCAGCATCACTGCGATGCCCAAAGGTGTCATCGTATCTCCTATTACGTCGGCTGCTCTGAGTTGGAAAGGCAGAGTCTCTCCTTGCTACCCTATGAGAAGATGGGAGAGACCGATGCGTGGTTGTTCCTCGCTGTGAATTACCAGGACGAAGTTCCATTGTGTTCCATCTTTCAGGTTGCTTAGATTTCTCATTGCGGGACTGCCACATTGGATTAGTATCGCGGTGGAGCCCCGCAATGAGACGATAGGGCTCATGATGTGGTTTCTCCAACCTATGACATACGATACTTTCATTGGAAACATGTTTCTTCCCTTCCTTCTTCTCCCGGCGATTCGCCTTAGAATTTTTGACATTTGGATCATCTATAACTAAATCTGGTCTCCACCATAAAGGGTGGGATCTGCTACTTCCGGCTTTTGGAATGGGTGGTTCACCAGAGATACTAATGCCACCATTCTCAGATTGGAGGCTCTCTTCGACAATGTTCAAAGGATTGTCCCCAGAGCAGTTTGTTGGGGTAGAGCCAGAATTCAGTGGGCAAGAATTTTGCTCATGACAGATACGGTGACACAGCTTGCACCACCTATACAGCTTCTCATACACCATAGAGACCCAAACAATGTCACCATATGGTATTTGAGTTTTCTTCATGAATTTTAGAGGCTCATCAACCCTTACAGTTACCTAGATTCGTCCCATAGGGGCATCTACAGCTTGACATACACCAAAGGAGTTCCCAAAGTTCCTCAAAGTAGACTCCAACCAATAGAGGTTGGGAATACCTTCTGTTTGGTTCCAGAAAGTCATGGTGTTTGGGAAGGTATCACCAATATGAGGCTCCCACCTCTCAAGGGAGAAGGACCACTCATTGAAGTGGCATGGTCTCTTGTTTAGGACCTTCTGTAAATCTCTTTCTGACTCAAAGTCAAATTGGAATCTTGATTTTCCCAAAGAAATGCCTCTTACATTACTTGCAACGTTCCAGATATTCTGTTTTGGCAGAAGGGCTATCATAGCAGGGATGCTTCTTCCTCGGTGGAACATACGACCTACGAGACTCCGTTTGTACCTTTCAATGAGAGCAGAATTATCCACCTCTGGCAGTATGACAATATCGTCTTCTTCCTCCAAATCTCGCCCGTGGCGGAACTCTACCGGTTGTAAAGCAGAAGCCATTTCAGCTTATCACCGGTCTGAGCTACAAGATAGAGAGTTTACTACTTTTACAAGTTAGATCAAGAATTGCTGAACACTGCCTGGGCAGGAACGTCTTCCAGAAAAAGACACCAAAGGTTAGAAGAAATAAGAAATCTCCTTCCCATTTGCACTATCTTGGATTTTTTGAGAACCTACTAGATGGAGTATTTACAAGGCCTGGGAAGTTGAGAAAGCAATCACTCTGATGAAGACATCAGGAAGAACAGTTACAAGATGGGTACACCAAGATATGACATCAAGGGAAGTCGTCAAGGTTTCCTTTTAGAAGACTTGCGAGTGGAAAGGAAACAAAGGCTCCTACTGGTAACCCATCGAGGAATAAAAAGAATGAGAAGGAACAGGAATAAAAGAGAACAAATAAGAAAAAAATTATTTAAAAATAAGAAATGAAGAGGAATGGGTGCAGAGGAAAAATAGAACAAATGGTATGGTAAATGGTAACTAAAAAAAACCAGAACAAGCAAAAAAATAAAAATAAAAAAATTTAATCAAAAACAAGCATCAAACCCACGTACGAACATGATACACGAACATAAACATGAATTGCTGGAACTTTTGGTAACCCGTGATACTAATATGATAATTATAAAAAATAATCAACTATAGACGTTGAGAACCACATCTTTTTACATATCATATTTGCTCAGCAATTTAATCTCGTTTCTTCAGCTGCTGGTTCATCATCCACTTCATCATCTTCATCAATTTTTTGATTTTGATGCATCCTCTTGTGTTTCTGGTATTACTACATCATCCGTGTTTGCCAAAGCAGATTGTGTCTCCTGGAGATGTGCCCCAAAAGTAAACGGAGAGTAATGTTCATCTTGATCGGCATCATGTTGACCATATATCTGGTCCAACAAATCTTTGAAGGGCAAAGGCTTGTTCTTCAAAACCCGAACAAATTTATCTTTATTTCCAAATTCCTGTCAATGATTCAAAACATATTAGAATAAAATTTTCTATTCATATAAAAATATTATAAATGATAACAAAGAGACTTATAGCAACTCGATCATTCCACCAAGATGTTGACATAATTATTTGTCCAGTGGACGGATCAACAACAACACCCGTGCGTTCCATCAGTTGCCTATTAATTTGCCAAAGCTTATGCAAGTACTCGATTTTGCTCTTTATCTCACTATCCCAAACAAGCTTCTCTCCGGTCAACTCAAATAATTTGTTTTCAACTCTTTTTCTACCAGCAACATTCGGCATTTTACTCGAGTGGTCATTTGATTTTAGCTCCGTAATAACGAGTTCAAGCATAATTTGACAATGTCTTTCCTTCCACACATACTATAATATATACATACTCAGTAATCATGTTTCGTTTAAATTCATTCATCCTATATGCATTGAAATTTAATAAATAATTATATGCAAAACATATATACCTTTTCTTCGGTATCGATCCCTAATGCAGTGGTTGATTTGCCTTTGTTTCTTCAAAGACCTCCACGCCGTGATGATCCACTATTCTCTTGGGAACTTGCCATAATCCAAGTTTTTTCTAAAGATCAAAATCAAATACATAAATTAATAAAACCAAACACAAGAATGTAAGCAAAACACAAAAAAAAACAAAAGAAGTCATGCTAAAAAATATTGTATGATTATTTTTTTCACCTTTACGTCTCTCGATCGTAGGGTTTTTTTACTATATGATGGCCTTTTGTGCTGAAGACTATTTATAGTTGTATTTTATAAGACTTAAATTATTAAACAGTTCATGAGATAATTATGAGATAGATCAAGATGAGTTTGAATTTGATATTGGATATGTACAAATTGTTTAAAATATAAGTTGTGGAACTAGTTGAATCAAAAGATATAAGTTTAGAAGAGTTTAACGTTATCATGTACCTTCTTTTATCGTGAGGTTTTCCTTTGAACGTTATCATCAATTTTTTTTACAATTTATTAGATTTTGCATGAATTATTTTTTTTTAAAATAATAATTAATTTGTTTTCCTGTTTGTTCTACTAACAAATTGAAGAGGAACAAATTTATTCTGTGATTCCTAAAAAAAAAAGAACGTATAAGAATAGTGTGGGGTCCATGTTTCAGAATTTGGAAGATATGTTACTTGTAAATGGTAACAAAAATGAGGAACAAAGAAGAACAACACATTCCTGTCCATTCTTTTTCTAAAAACTGGTCACCAGTTGGAGCTAAAGAGGACCCAATCTTACGCCCACATCAATTACCTTCGGTCGAAACCTAGGAAACAAAGTGGAAAACGAAGAAGACTTTCTGTTTTTAGACAAAAAGAGTTGGTGAGATATACTTCTTTTGAAAAGAATGACTACTTTTGGATATCTCGAGACTTGTGCGTGGTAGAGGAACCAAAGTCACGAGTTGTAACATTTACTACTTAAACTGCACACAGTTCATCTGCATTAACTTTTAAAAATATAAAAATTTTTGAATGGTGACTTAGGTGTTGATTGGTTCTCCCGCTACCTCCCGCAAACGCTGCGTTTGCGGGTGGTACCGGTTGCTAGCGATTAGAACCAATCATACAAACCGCTTCCAATCGCTCCTAATCGCTCCCAATCGCTCCAAACCACTGAATTCCAAAAGCTGCTTCCCGCAAGCGTTTGCGGTTGCGGGCGATTGCGGTTGGATTTTTTTTTTTTGCAAAAAAACATAAAAGAAATCAATAATAATGAAATTTTTTTTGTTATATTTTCTATCTAACCATTTTACTCATTAAGGATGGGAGAAAATGAAGTAGGTATATGATTGCAGAGATTATAAAATAAACAATTAGAAGAAAAAATATTCCAACTAACAATAACCCGGAAAACTTGATGTAAATTTAATGGCACATCGCACATAAGTTCAAAAAAATCTAAATAAATATAATATTTCATCAGAAATTTAAGAAAATAAGATTATTTGTGAAAAATGTTAAAACAAATCACCAATGACTCTTCCCAACTCTCACTTGACCATTCCTACCGATGCAACTACTGATCCACGATCTAAGAGAAAAGAGAAAAGATCTACGATCTAAAGCATATGCTTTCTCATTTATCAAATTACTTGATTAAAATTTTGGTGAAAAACCAAATGCATAAAGGAATAAGTATTTCAATATGAATTTTTTTTGAATAATTATTATTTTAATGCATTTTAATTATAAATCAAGTTTAATAAAATTTTTGGTGTTTTTACATTTATATATTAGATATCACATTTATTATGTTCCAACCGCTATTGCACCCGCTGGTCAACCAGTCGTAAACCTCCCGCAAATGCACCAATTTTAAACCGCTAAACCAGTCATTCAAAACGCTTAATAACGCTTGAAACCGCAATCACCCGCTTCAGCAATCTTCCGCAACCGCAGCGTTTGAACCAGTCAGACCCTTAGTGATAGGAAGAATACATTAAAGAGTGATCTGCTTTTTTTATGTCCTCCCATTCAAAACCTCTATATTCAAGCACCACCTCATCCAAGAGGGAGCAAGTAGGAAGGAGCCAATAGATTAAAAAAAAAAGAAGCTAGAGTCATTAGTATTCTTCATATACTTGAGAGTTGAACTCCTTTTCTAATATCTCTATTGGGAATTTTATATAAAAAAAACAAGCTAGAGTCATTAGGTTTTTTTCGCTTAAATTCGAAGATTTAAAGAGATCCGCTTTTTATTCCTTTCCAAAACAAATAATATTCAGCGGATGCAAGTTGCTAAACATAGGAGAGCCCAAACATGTAGTAAACCACTGAAACCGTACAAAAGAAATATCATATTGCTTGAGATCCTCTCACCTTTTCACCTAACCCCTCTTAGACAGAATTATCTGCCTTTTAAAATGACAACAGAGAAAAAAAATCTCTTTTATTTATGCTTTCCATAAATTGAGTCGTTTCCTTCACTATTGCTTGCTCAAGTTTCTGATGACGTATGGAAGTATGCCTCCATGGTTAAAGTAAGCCAATTCCACCTGTGCACATTTTGTTTACCAGTATTAGTTAACATTGTAATGCTTTTTTTGCTCGCGTTCACATTTTTGGAGATTGAAGTATTTTACCTCAGTGTCGAAGCGGACTGTGCAAGTGAAAGATTTTCCGTTGTCAGTAGTGACAGTAACATCTTGGCCAGGTTTAATTTCTGAGATGTCGGTTGGGAGATGGATTGTGTAGCGCTCGTGACCAGTCAATCCAAGAGTATCGGCATCTTCCCCAGACTTAAAGCACAACGGAATGATTCCCATTCCCACCAAGTTGCTTCGGTGAATTCTCTCAAAACTCTTTGCAATCACTGCTTTCACACCCTGCCAATCCCAAATTTTTTTGTTTCAGATAAAACAGTAAGACAGGTTTATGCGGAAAAAAACACGAGGGAAGTGGCTCTGAACCTGTAGCATGGGTCCCTTGGCAGCCCAATCACGTGAGCTACCACTTCCATACTCAGCTCCAGCGAGAATAATTGTGTCTTCACCAGCTGACTTGTATTTCTGATACAGTTAACATTATGATAAGGAGACATTAGACTTGATCAACGTACAGTCAGTAATACAAAATTAAGTTAGATAAACACAAACCATGGCTGCGTCGAAGACTGAGAGCTTCTCTCCAGATGGAATGTGAACTGTCTTGGGGCCAACTTCACCATTCATGAGCTTGTTAACGATACGGATATTAGCGAAAGTCCCTCTGGCCATTATCTCATCATTCCCTCGGCGACTTCCATATGAGTTGAAGTCCTTACGGTCAACACCACGCTCGAGGAGAAACTTAGCAGCGGGACTGTCCTTTTGGATGTTCCCAGCTGGAGAGATGTGATCGGTAGTGATACTGTCTCCAAAGTTGAGCAAACAGTAAGCATCCTTCACATTGTGTGGCCCCGGAGGATCCATGGTCATGTCCTTAAAGTATGGAGGCTCGTGAATGTAAGTTGAGTTGGGATCCCATGAGTAGAGGGAATCTTCAGGAACAGACAGCTTATTCCACATGGGGTTACCCTTGGTGATTGACTCATATGTTGCTCGGAACATGTCAGGCAAAACACTGGATTGAACAACCTGATCCATACGCCAAAAGACTAATTTTAATATTTGTGTACCAGAAGTAAATTTGTTCTTTGGTTGTAAGTTCTATATACCTCAGCAATTTCCTCAGTGGTTGGCCAGATATCCCTTAGGAAGACATCCTTGCCGTTCTTTCCAGTGCCAATAGGCTCCGTTTCAAAGTCAATGTTAACCTGGAAAATAAGAAAGAAGAATGTTAAATTACCAAAATGATGATGAGTTATGTGTCATTATCACATACAAAAAAACATTTGACAAGTTTTCGTGATTTATTACCGTGCCAGCAAGAGCGTAGGCAACCACCAAAGGAGGAGATGCAAGGTAGTTGGCTCTTGTTAGTGGATGAACACGCCCCTCAAAGTTCCTGTTCCCAGACAGCACAGCAGCCGCCACAATATCTAACAAGCACAAAAAACTTTGAATCAATAACACCATACAGTTAACCACATATATATAATAATAATAATATAAGAAGGTCCAAAGTAAGTCTAGTTGTGAATCTCAATAATACCATTTTCAGTAATAGCAGCTCCCACTGATTCATTAATTTCTCCAGAATTCCCAATGCAGGTAGTGCAACCGTAGCCGACAATATGGAAACCCTGATGATTCAGATATTCTTGCAGTCCACTGCATGGAATATAATATACACTTCACATTTCCCGCACAAAAGAAAGAATTAGCCTTTAACAACAAAGAACTTGAAAAACTACAACATACCTCTTTAACAAGTATTTTGTAACAACTCCTGAGCCTGGAGCAAGACTTGTCTTTATCCAAGGCTTAACCTGAAGAGGCAAATTTTTGGTAAAAGATCAAGAAAAGTCAAGGAATCAGATCGATTTCTAGTTTGATCTCGGAAAACCAACCTGTAGGCCGAGGTCAGAAGCCTTTTTTGCAACAAGACCAGCACCAAGCATGACGCTGGGATTTGATGTATTAGTACAGCTTGTNGAGGGAAGTGGCTCTGAACCTGTAGCATGGGTCCCTTGGCAGCCCAATCACGTGAGCTACCACTTCCATACTCAGCTCCAGCGAGAATAATTGTGTCTTCACCAGCTGACTTGTATTTCTGATACAGTTAACATTATGATAAGGAGACATTAGACTTGATCAACGTACAGTCAGTAATACAAAATTAAGTTAGATAAACACAAACCATGGCTGCGTCGAAGACTGAGAGCTTCTCTCCAGATGGAATGTGAACTGTCTTGGGGCCAACTTCACCATTCATGAGCTTGTTAACGATACGGATATTAGCGAAAGT
>NC_025685.1:19062506-19063534 GCF_000633955.1 Camelina sativa | reverse complement strand
CAGAACCAGGAGGCACAACAAGCATGTTCTGGAACGCAGTAGAACCCCATTTAAGGAAAGCAAACCTTTCCTTGTTCCTCTGGAACTCAAGCTCCATGTTTGCTTGCACTGCGTTTTCAGACCGAGCAACATCAACTTGAACTGAGTGGTCAATTACAAGATCCACCGGAACCTGAGAGACACTGTACACATAAGAAATCTAGAAGAACCCTAAGCTAAACAGATAGCATCGATATGTGGGAAATAAAAAAAAAAGTACCAAGGGATTAATTTTGTTGGAATCACTGCCCAGCTTGTTCATCGCATCACGCATACAAGCAAGGTCAACAACAGCTGGGACTCCAGTAAAGTCCTGCCACAGAACAAAACAAATGGTTAAGAAAACAAATAAGAGACAATTCATTTTGGCATCCCCTACACAAAACAGTAGTTTACCTGTAGAAGAACACGAGCCGGTTTAAACGGGATCTCGACTTGTTTAGGAGATGTTTTTTCCCAGTCAATAATCTTCTCAACATCTTCCTTGGTTACTTGGAAGTNTATATATATATATATATATATAGAAGGAAGATTATAGCCAAACACTCACCGTCTCATCACTTCTTCCAGTCAATTTGAGATACTGTAGAGTAACATGATCCACAGGGAAGAAACCCATGGTTGCACCATACTCGGGAGACATATTGGCAATTGTGGCCCTGTCAGCTAGGGAGAGCCCACTCATACCATCACCTAAGACGAAAAAAAGTAGGCTTTATCATTTTCCGAAAACACACAAAACACACAAGAGCTCAGAAGGATATATATTACCATAGAATTCAACAAACTTTCCAACAACACCATGCTTCCTCAGCATTTGAGTCACTGTTAGAACCAAATCAGTAGCTGTTACACCATTGCGCATTTTTCCGGACAGTTTGAATCCAACAACACCAGGCAATACCATACTCATGGGCTGTCAGCAAAAAGAGTTGCAGCATAAGAAAGGTTCACAAGCCTCACTAAAATGGAGCAGAAGAGACGTAAAA
>NC_025685.1:19037644-19062175 GCF_000633955.1 Camelina sativa | reverse complement strand
TTTTCCCAGTCAATAATCTTCTCAACATCTTCCTTGGTTACTTGGAAGTTATCACAATTACGAATCGCAGATTCAAGAAGAATCCTGATAGAGTATGGCAGTTTATCTACAAACAGAGCACTTCTCTTAGATTCTGATCCTTCTGTAACTTTTTTCAATCAAATTGTTCACAGAGATGTTAAAATCGTTACCAATCCGTGGATCATTCAGAGCAGGCAAGCTGTAGAACTTTCCGAATTCACCACCACTAGGCTTAGGAAGAGTAGTGAAGATCCCCTTATACGGATGCTCAGACGCTGAAACAAAACAAAAAAACAAATGAAATGGTAATCACTAGAGTAACAACCATCAGTTCCATATCGCAAAACAATCACAGAAATCTCAATTTTCATAAAGCTTATATAAATCGGAAAATTAAAGCTAGATCCATCCGATCGAAGAAATTACCCATGGAAGAGAAGGTTCTCTGGAGACGGTCTAAGACAGGAGAAACGGCTCTGATCTGAGAGGTAAGGCTAAACGGAGACGGTTTTGAGTGAAAGCAATGGCTCCAGCGAGGAAGTGAGCGAAAAGCAGGTGAAATGGTACCAAAAGATCTTCGAGTGAGAAGAGACGAATGAGATGCGACGGAGGGGGACAATAACGATCGGAAGGAGAAGAGAGAAGAAGAGCGAGAAGAAGCAGCTCGAAGGATCGAGGAAGTAGCGGAAGATGAAGCAGTTATATACATGATGTATGTAATCACGCTTCCAGATGCAGATTCANATATATTCAGTAACATAGTCTCCAGATTCACCAGCATAGGATAGGGGTAATGTTAATAATCAGACTAGTTTACCTGGCCAAGCATTGTTGCCTCAGCTTCAATACCTCCAACTCCCCATCCAGCAACTCCCAAACCATCAATCATAGTGGTATGTGAATCAGTTCCAACCACGCTGTCTGGGTATAGAAGGCCTTTGGTATTGAACACAACTCTTCCAAGATATTCCAAATTGACCTGAATGATCAAAATGGGGTTAAATTGAGACAATCAATGCCAAAAAATCCAAATACAAACAATAGGTCAGACAAAAATAAGATAATAATGAAAGCAACATTTCAATACACTGGAATCATGTGGTTGAAAAGGTTATATATCAATGTTAGAACAAGTTTAGAAACAAATAATGGACTTGCGTACTGCAAAAAAAGTTACCTGATGCACAATACCAGAACCAGGAGGCACAACAAGCATGTTCTGGAACGCAGTAGAACCCCATTTAAGGAAAGCAAACCTTTCCTTGTTCCTCTGGAACTCAAGCTCCATGTTTGCTTGCACTGCGTTTTCAGACCGAGCAACATCAACTTGAACTGAGTGGTCAATTACAAGATCCACCGGAACCTGAGAGACACTGTACACATAAGAAATCTAGAAGAACCCTAAGCTAAACAGATAGCATCGATATGTGGGAAATAAAAAAAAAAGTACCAAGGGATTAATTTTGTTGGAATCACTGCCCAGCTTGTTCATCGCATCACGCATACAAGCAAGGTCAACAACAGCTGGGACTCCAGTAAAGTCCTGCCACAGAACAAAACAAATGGTTAAGAAAACAAATAAGAGACAATTCATTTTGGCATCCCCTACACAAAACAGTAGTTTACCTGTAGAAGAACACGAGCCGGTTTAAACGGGATCTCGACTTGTTTAGGAGATGTTTTTTCCCAGTCAATAATCTTCTCAACATCTTCCTTGGTTACTTGGAAGTTATCACAATTACGAATCGCAGATTCAAGAAGAATCCTGATAGAGTATGGCAGTTTATCTACAAACAGAGCACTTCTCTTAGATTCTGATCCTTCTGTAACTTTTTTCAATCAAATTGTTCACAGAGATGTTAAAATCGTTACCAATCCGTGGATCATTCAGAGCAGGCAAGCTGTAGAACTTTCCGAATTCACCACCACTAGGCTTAGGAAGAGTAGTGAAGATCCCCTTATACGGATGCTCAGACGCTGAAACAAAACAAAAAAACAAATGAAATGGTAATCACTAGAGTAACAACCATCAGTTCCATATCGCAAAACAATCACAGAAATCTCAATTTTCATAAAGCTTATATAAATCGGAAAATTAAAGCTAGATCCATCCGATCGAAGAAATTACCCATGGAAGAGAAGGTTCTCTGGAGACGGTCTAAGACAGGAGAAACGGCTCTGATCTGAGAGGTAAGGCTAAACGGAGACGGTTTTGAGTGAAAGCAATGGCTCCAGCGAGGAAGTGAGCGAAAAGCAGGTGAAATGGTACCAAAAGATCTTCGAGTGAGAAGAGACGAATGAGATGCGACGGAGGGGGACAATAACGATCGGAAGGAGAAGAGAGAAGAAGAGCGAGAAGAAGCAGCTCGAAGGATCGAGGAAGTAGCGGAAGATGAAGCAGTTATATACATGATGTATGTAATCACGCTTCCAGATGCAGATTCAGATACTGACAGAGGATAAGGATAATGATTTACGGGAGAAGGGGTTTTGATTGATTCAATTGGGAGCGATCATGGAGGCGCTGATGAATAACGAATCTGACGTTGGAGGCGTGTGGAGACGAAACGAAAGAGGCCTAGGGCTGAGTGCCACAAAGTCAATCTTTCCTCTGCAAGGGAATATTTATTTTGTTTTTTGAGTTTTTTTTTTTGTTTTTTTTTTTTGGGCAACAATTAAGGGTAAAACCGGGTTTTTCAAATTATGAGTTTTGTGTATTTTTTTTGAGTGAATTAGGAAGTAAGTTGTTATTTTGTTATGATATGATATTGAAATTCTAGTCGATCTCAGTTGTAAAATGAGAATAGGCTTTTGGAATTTCAACTAAAAAATCCAATTTAAACATAAAAAGTAACGAAAAAATTGATAAGAGATTTGATTATTATTTTCTGTCATTTATTAAATTTTAAGAATTTTTAAAATTTCAATTTGAATAATATAGATTTTTTTAATAATTTTTATGTAAATTAATCTGAATCTTTGGACTACACTCTTTGTAAACATTATCAACGTAAACTAATGACGGAAACAATAACAGTAATGTCCTCTCGGCATTGCTGTATCCAGACACTGGCAATGAGGAAATTTTTTCTTTCCGATGGCTTCTTTGCATGTTGAAGAAGAAGCACAATATCCAGGAAACCATCCAACAATGCTATCTTTATTTTCGCTGACATCAACTATTTTATAACAAAAAAAAAAAGAAAAATTAGATTGTGAATTGATGATCTAACAAATTATGGAGAAAAAATATATCATAACAACAGTTTTTGCTATAAACTACAATCATTTTTTTCATATTATGTGAATATCTCATCAATCGAAAGAAGAAGACTATATTACCTTGAGCATGACTCATAACAGAGATCACAAAAACACATAAAAACATGAATAAAGTAGCAGATTTCATGATTCAAAAGTAAAACTGATGAAATAGTTTCTATTTTTTTGTATATTTTTTTTCTTGATCTTGAAATGCATATTTTTATTTTATCAAAATTGATAGTATATATACCCAAACATCAAAATATTCAATCTTTTTTAAAATAGGATATCCATATTTGAAAATATATTCTACCTATTTTTTTAATATATTAAAACTAGATTTGTATATTCCACCTTTAATGAGATTTTTGTAATATTTGACAGAATCTTAACAAAATATAGTATCTAGCTATTCCTATATAACAATGTATATATCTTAGTAACATCTTGTAGCCATTTAAGTCAAGTATTCTAATGGCTCAAATTTGATAGTATATAAACCCAACACACACACTTTTTAGGATGTATTTAACAAATCAAATTAAGATATTTATGATATTAATTATTAAAAAATCAATATATTCAACCTTTTTGAAACAGGATATCCATATATGAAAATATATTCTACCTAATTTCTTAATATATTAAACTTAGATTTGTATATTCTACCTTTAATGAAAATTTTGTAATATTGTACAAAATCTTAACAAAATATAGTATCTATCTACTCCTATATATATATATATATATATATATATATCTTATTATATAAAGTTCGATGAGAAAATTACGAATTAACGAGATCGTGACACATGTCAATTGTATCATTCAGATGTTGACACATGTCAATTTTTTTTTTATAAACGTAGTAAGACAACTTAATTATATCTACAGAATTTTACATGTTTATATTTTAAAAATTTATTTTCTAAATCAAAAAGGAAAACTAACAAAATCAATATATTTCCATTGTTTGCTACTTATATTATATGTGTGTTCTTGATAACAATTGACATGTGTAATCAAAAACATAATTTATTAAGCATGTATATTAATCAATAAATAATGAATAACAAAGTTAAAAAGAATAACATAAGTTATTAAGATAATTTTAGTCAGATATTAATTATATTTATCGTTGTAATATAAACTTAAAAAGAAAAAATTTTAATACATGATGTGTATTACTATAGTTTTACATGTTTTATCTTAAAGATTTTAATGCATGTAGTAAAATGAAAAACCTAAAAAATAATAGAAAAATTGAGTTTGTAGGAAAGATATTTTGGTTAATTAATGAGAATTGACAAAAGTATTACTTATAAAATTATGACATATAGAAGAATAATATCTAGGATATTTTTGGATTTCCAAAATTTTTGTGGATGTTAACTGATTTTTTTACTGATTATTTTTATTGTTAAATTTAAAAAACTAACCAATATACATATTATCTCATACGATGCTCATATTATTTTTTATTAAAATTTTAACTCTAATCCATGAAGAAGTGAATTATGGGTTTACGATGGAATAGACAGTAATGTGATTACTAAACTGAATGTCTAACGATGAAATTTATTTAAGTTCATTTTTTTTTTCAAATATTAATATGTATCATCTTTAAAAAAATCATTTAAAAATAGGGTGATTTTCAAAAATATCACTTTTCATAAATTGTTATATTAATAGAAATTGTACGTAGAAATTGGAGAAAATATTATAAAATACAGCAAAAGAAAGCTTTAAAATTCTTATATAATGGAACTGAGAGAGTATTAAAATGAAATATGAGAGGTTTATATTCAATATTAAAATTTTACAAGATAAATTCTACAACATGTATATTACTACTTAATTATTCTAAATAATTTTAATTTTTACCCGTGTAATAACGTGGGCCTTATCTAGTATATATATATCTTAGTAACATATTGTAGCCATTTAAGTCAAATATTTTAATGACTTATTGTAATATTAAAAATTATTTAATACTATTAATATTAATATTATTAGAGTTTACTAATTCTTATCATCTAAAATTATGTAATTTACCTAATACTTGTAAGTTTTTTGAGAAACTTATATTATTTTGTTAAATTTATAATGTTTCAAAAAATTAAAAAATTTAAGATAATTTATTTTCGGAATTTCAAATGCTTCATTTTCAAGTATTTTATATCTTTTTTTAATTTTTTTAAGAATATAGGAATTTTTTATTTTATATTTTGAATATCTTAAAAATATATAAGTTACTTTACTAATATACATAAATTTTGTATTTAGTTGCTTAAGAAAATAAGTTTATGTAATATAACAGAATAAAAATTTATCTATAAAGTTTTTTTGGACTATCAAAAAGTTTATTTATTATAACTGGTATATATATTTATGAAACTTTTTCTATTTTGAGTTACCATACTAATAAGAAAGTTAGTCCGATCCTAATACATAGAGAAAGGGTAACGCATGGATAGGATCGGGCGGCCCATATCCATATGGGTAGAGAGATAAAGCTGATAACTTTTATAACAACGAAGTTATGACCTAGTGGTTCTAGCTTAGTGGAAGAGTCACTATGTGGGCGGCCACGAATTTATGGTCTAGTGGCCAGACCAACATGGCGACTCTTCCACTAAGCTAGAACCACTAGGCCACAACTTCGTGGTTATAAAAGTTAGTTGTAATAATTTTATTTTCATATGAGAAATTACTATTTTTCTACCAAGGCAGGTAGCAACGACTAAGCTTGATTATGAGCCATTATTGGATAAGATCTTAAATAGATTAGTGAGTTGGACTAGTCGGCATTTAACTTATGCAAGTCGGTTCAGCTCGTTAAATATCAGTCATTGCAAACATTACTGATTTTTGATGCAAGTCGGTTCAGCTCGTTAAATATCAGTCATTACCACTGAAGAAGTGTTCTAAGGAAAAAGAAAATATGTGCTCAGCCTTCCTTTGGAGTGGTTCTTCAAATATATATGATAAGGCTAAGGTAGCTGAGGAGGATGTATGTGTACCCAAGGAAGAGGGTGGCTAGGAATTCAGTGACTTGATGAGGTTTTTTGGGGTTTTGGTCGAAATTTGATATGCAAAATACTTTTTTGACTATGGATTTTTGTGAATGGCTTGGGTTCGTCAGTATGTGATACGAAAAAGAAATGCTAAGGAGTCTATTTTGAACTTTTAGTTATGGCAGAAAATTCTGAAGTTGAGACCATTAGTAGCTGAATTTATACTTTGTGAGATCGGTAATGGTCGTAACACATTTTTCTATTATGAAAATAATAAAGAAATTCACCATTTTAAATATTCAGTATGGATCTCAAAAGAACAAAAATTAATAGACCCAACATTATTAATTTATAGAGGTTTTACTGTATATATATATATAAATACCTAAATATCTCATTCGATATCCCAATTCGACGTTAACAACAAACCCTTGCTTCTCTTGTCTTCTCTCTTCGTCGCTGCGACTGCGAAACTCGTGAAAATCATGGCGATTAGCTCCTTCAAGCATGAACATCCTCTCGGTTCGTTTGATTTTTCCCCCTTTCTACTCATCTCTTTTATCTATCGATTTAACCTTAATCGATCAATCTTTGTGTATCTCTCTCTCTCATCGTATAGGGTTTTTTTAGCGAGTAGGTTTTTAAAAATTCCCAAATTCTGGTTTCTTAGTTTCAGGTTTTCTTCGATTACAATTGCTTTGATTCTGCATGAATTGTTCCTTGAATCTGATTTTCTTTTGATTGCGTTCTAAATTTTTGTTGACGATGATATGATTCACTTGTCTCTCTTGATTTCGTTGCCGAGTCTGTGTAGTAGTTCCTGGATTAGTGTTACAGCAATCGTGATTGAAACATGTTCTATGATGCAAATACTTACATTATATTCTCTGTTTCAAGTGGATAAGAATGTTTGATGTCGAAGATGAAATAAGGTTGACGTATATCTCTCTTGATTTTGTCTGTTGTTCACGGGCTTAGAAACGCTATATCAGTCCCTGAACATAGTCTCGATTGAACATTGTTCTGTTTTTGTTGAGGATGCAAATACATTAGAATCTCTGTTCAGGTGGAGATGATTATTGATGTTGAAGTCTCTCTGCTGGTTTCGTTTTTGTTTTTGCTGAGGATAGATGCAAATAGATTAATCTGTTGGAAATATTAATCGGTTCGTGTGTTTTTCTGGTCTTGAATGTTACAGAAAAGAGACAGGCTGAAGCAGCTCGTATCAGGGAGAAGTATCCAGATAGAATACCTGTATGAATGATAATTCTCTATCTTCTTTCAAGAAAGTGCATAGCAACCTTTGCCTTATTCTGTCTTTAATTTGTGCAGGTCATTTGTGAAAAAGCCGAGAAGAGTGATGTCCCTGACATCGATAAGAAAAAGTAAGTCTTGGCTTTGCTTGAGAGATTCTGTATCTTCATGGTTTATTTGCTTAGGGTTCTTTATGCCTTGTTGAGATAATGAATTTGGCTGACTTATTGGGCAAAACTTCAGGTACTTGGTTCCAGCTGATCTGACTGTTGGCCAGTTTGTTTATGTTGTACGGAAGCGGATCAAGCTCAGTCCTGAGAAAGCCATATTCATTTTTGTGAAGAACATTCTACCACCAACTGGTTAGATATAAGCACGCCTTCCCTAATCATCTACTTTTCCAGTTCAAGGAATCATATCTTTTATGTCATTGTGGAACTAATAGTAGTAGCGTTATCCTTCTTATTGCAGCGGCTATAATGTCTGCGATTTATGAAGAGCACAAAGATGAAGACGGGTTTCTGTACATGAGTTACAGTGGCGAGAACACGTTTGGGATCTTCTTCTAATGCGCTTGGAATGTGTGGGATGATGCATCAAGGATTATCAATGTACAGTCTGTCAATTTCTTTGCATGTCTCTTGGTTTTATGACATTGGACTAAGCTTTTGAAACTTGCATATAATTTGCATGCTATGTTATGAACATGACAAAGCTCTTCCCATTCATGGTGTTTCTTTCTTTCCCTTAATGCTACACTTTATTTCATTCCTAGTCGCTATATAGATGAACATTGATTAAGATTTGTTATTGAAAATTATAACATGAATTAGTGTCCTCGTCGAATCGATTCATGTGCTAATATTGGCCTGCTTTTTTCACTAGTATGTTGAATCCTTGTGATTCCACTCTTCTCAAACTTTACCTTGGCAGTGTCCAATTGCTTTGTATACAGATGTGTATACCCATTATTTATCAAATCTACCAAATTCTTGTAATCTCCTTTTAAAGATTCTTCGTATATCAATTCAGAAAAAGCAGTAATAAGTTAATATAACTAACAAAGTAAAAAAGAAAATAATAAATGATCGGACGGTGGAGAAAGGTTGATGTAGGAAATAAAACTTAAAAATCCTAAACGCAATAATAATAAAACGCGTAAGACCAGAATCATATTTGTGGCTATGGTTTCTCCATCCAAACCAAAACAACACCCAAAACCTCGTCCACACCAAAATAATGTGAAACTCAAAAACCAAAACCACACAAATCAGTTTTCTCTTTCTCTTTCTCTCTACCATTAGAATCGATCGGAGAGTCAAAGAGAAGCTAATTCGATTATGGCTGCTGCTTCACTTCCTGCAACAGGATGTAATCAAGGTTTGCTAGGAACTTCCTTCTACGGAGGTTGGGGAAGTTCCATCTCCGGCGAAGATTACCAAAACTTGCTCTCCAAGACGGTTGCGCCGCCGCAACAGGTCCGAGTCTCACGGAAGGCCATCAGAGCAGTTCCTATGATGAAGAATGTAAACGAAGGCAAAGGCTTATTTGCACCAGTAGTTGTTGTCACACGCAACATAGTTGGCAAGAAGAGGTTCAATCAGCTTAGAGGAAAAGCCATTGCTTTACACTCTCAGGTTTGTTTGTGTCCTCAGTTAGACCATGTTCACTGTTCTGTCTGAAAAGTAGATCTAAAAAAAAAAAACTAGTCAAGAAAGCAGAAACCATGATTTTTGTGGAATTTGGGTTTTATTCTTTCAGGTGATCACAGAGTTCTGCAAATCGATTGGTGCAGATGCTAAACAGAGACAAGGGCTAATCAGGCTTGCTAAGAAGAACGGAGAGAGGCTTGGCTTCCTCGCTTAGGTCTTAAAAAGAACAAATCTTTCTCGTGTTCTCTCCTCTGTATACATTTCACTCTCCTCTTTTTCTTCTTGTCTAGATGTATTTTGTTCAAACCTATAATCTTCATTTTTATTACATTCCCTTTGACTGCCATTCTCATCTGATAGTTGTGTTTGCGATACTTAGATACCACTCTTAAAATCAAATGAATCTTATATATATAGCAAACAAATGAGAATGTTCAACAAGGTCTTAGTTGAATTAGTATTCTCACTAACGTTCAATAAGGTCTTAGTTGAAATAGTATTGTCACTAACACAGATACAGAACATGTAATATTGTCACTCTTTCAACATATTAAAAAGCCTGAAACCTGTCTCAAGCCTAATCACTACTCTAAAACAAGAAAACGAGATTGAAAAAGACAGCACGCTTCGCTCTCTATTGAGGTATCTCTCGTTTCTCGACAAAGAAAGGGAATTTTTAAAATCAGGACAGGTATTAAGATCAAAGTATGAACAGCATACTATGCACATAAAGCTTGTCAGCTTCACCCCGACACATTTTCTTAACTTAAAACTTTGTTCTTCTAGCTAAGTATTTGTTCCCAAAGGTTTGAGTTTGAACCATCAAAGGGAAATCTTTCATACTGAAATTGATACAAAGCGGAATTTCCTCCACATCTGAAAGCCGAAAACTCAATTCATACACATCAAATAATATTTGTTTGCACCTAAGGACACACACATATTTTAGGAACACAAATTTTGATTTGAGTTAATTAACAAAAATACCACAGACCTATGAGTCAAGGAAAATCCAAAAGCCAAGAGCAAATAATGCCTGCTTGGAACGTGAATCTATCACCTAGAGGTGACTTTCATAGACCGGTCGGAGGAGTGCAGACCATGGAGACGGTTGCACGGGAGTCCTTGGCTGATGGTTGTTCGAGATTCGAGGACAAATCTATGTTGATGGGGGAGAATTGTAACATCCGCGAACCGGAATTCCGGTTTGGGATGTGCATCGATTGATGCAGGTGTTGCATCGGTCGATGCAAGGCCGGTTTGGTCGCGAAGCGAGTAAGTTAAACGCTGCCTTTTGGGTTAGGAAAACCCTTAGGCCGGTTTGGTGAGTTTTTGGGAGATTTGTAGCTGTTCTTGGTGAGATTTGTAGTTGAGATCGTTGTAGGAGCTTAATAGGGGTGTAGATCTGTAGTTTTAGAGTCAGAACCATCTTTGGCACAGGTGAGTGCAGGATCATGGCTTATCTAAGCTTGAGATTTCTATGATTTTCGCGTTTATTTGTTATGTGGTTGTTTCCTTGGCTTGTTAGACTGTTTATGAGACACTTGGGTCTTTGTGAGGCTTCTCTGTTGCTTTGGATCGTGTTTTGATGGTTTAGGAACGAAGATCCAGCAAGAATTTTTGGGGAAGATCGATGCTCGGCATGTGCGTCGATCGATGCATTTTGTGCATCGGTCGATGCAATGTGAGGACGACACGATTTGACCTAGGCGCATCGGTCGATGCTATGTGGACGTGTCGATCGATGCAATTAGGGATTTCGTGAAATGTCGAGCATGCATCAGTCGATGCGGTGTTCGTGTAAGTCGTTGCAGGTGAGTCTTCCATTGGTCGATGCAGGCTTGCATCGGTCGATGCAACCCATGTTGGTGTCGGTCGATGCATTGGTTGGCGTCGGTCGATGCAATGTCCTTGTTTGTTTGTTGATTGTTGTTTGATGGTTAGAGTTATCTCAATTGCTTGTGTGTATAGCCTGGTAGATGCGAGGATTGCCTCACTGAGTGTTTATGAAATATTCACGCATCTCATATGTGTTGTAATGCAGGTAAAGGCAAAGTGTGATCGTACAATCAAGTTGATGAAGAGGAGGATGTTCTAGTGGCTCGTTGATGTATTGTCTGGTTTCTGGTAGGTTGCTAGAGTTGAGTCAGTAAAACATTGCTAGTCATAAAATAAATATTTAAATAAGTTGATACTTCCTAAAAACAAAAAATATGGGACGAATATTCTGCTGATGCACTAATAAAAATATTCTGCTGATGGGCTTTGAACCTGAAATGCAAGGCCATGTTTTTGACACATAATTTTGGAATTTAACGAATGTGCTGCAACGGATTTTTTGTTGTAATATGAATTCATTAAATATACTAGGTTTTGAACACACGCTACGCGTGAGTTTATTTGATATATTTTGATAAAAATTATATATGATTGATTACGATAATAAAATATTATCTCATAAAAAAATTAAAATTAGAACTAAGGAAAAAAATTAAATTTCAGATACACAATTTTTTAAAATATAAAAATCAGTTGTGTTATAAAATCAAATCTGATAAAAAAATCATAAATTTAACTTGACGTCGAGGCGAGGCAAATCAAACTGATGCCCTCACATATCCTAAACCATTTTCTTTGACCACGAGAAAAACGAAACAATTTTATAATCATGAATTTAACTCGTTTTCATATTTAATTGATCGCTACCACCTATGTTTTCGTGTTTTTTATTCAATGTTTTCTTATTCTTCATATTCTTTCTTGTCATTTTCATTGTCAAATTTGTGTTAATTTTCATCATAACTTTTACCGTTTGGTTCTTCGTTATACTCTTTTTGTTCTTCTTCCTCGTCAACTTCTTCACATTCTTCCAATGAAAAACCTTTTTTTAGACTACCACACAACTTGTTAACCCATCAAACTCCAAGAACAAAATCATTTCTTTTTTCATAAAATTTGTGAAATTCATGATTACCAGCATAGTCAATGCACCCAATTATTGACAATTTTATCCATATACTTATTTGGTTTTGGATCCACGCGTTTAGAAACTTCTCAAACCAAAATCCTTACTTGGTTTATAATATTTAAAAACATAATAAAATATACTAATAATTATTTATTTAATATTAATCATATGATATATAGAAATATGAGTACACTATAAGAACATATTAATTATAAATAAATAATATCAATTATATTATATCATCAAATAATATCAACCGTATCATATTATCAATAACTGTAACCGTATATAACAGTAACCGCTTGAACCGTAACCGTATTTAAACGTAACCGTTTAACCGTTTGTTTAACGGTTCTGGTTAAGGTTACAAAAATTTCAAACCATAACCGATGGTTAATAAACCTTAACCGTGACAACCGTAACTCTGGTCATGCCTATGTACATCTAATAAAACATGTGTATTTGTCGTCTATCTTTCTTCTTTAAACCTCAAAATTTGACTCAAAAATCAAATTAAGGTCTTGCGATGTCAATCCTTCTTCCTTAGACCCAAAAATAAAAAATTAATGAAAGAATATCAACTCATCTATAAAATCATACACAAAAATATGTTTTACAGCTCATAAGAAATAGAAAGCACAAATGTAGATAAATAAGATAATTTATGTTTTGCATCAATTTATATAATATTTTAAACTTTTAAAAGGTTTCGAAATATAAAATTGAACCTTTTAATTTTTTTAAATATTTGTAATATTTTAAACTTTTAAAATTTAAAACTTATAATATTTAAAAACTTTTTAAAAGTTAAGAACTTTTAAAAGTTTCAATCTTTATAATATTTAAACTTTTCAACTTTTTAAATATTATAACATTTTTTTGAAACTGTTTAAAGTTTTAATTTGATCAAATAAAAAACCAGATCAACCAAATAAAAATTTTAAACTTGGACGCCTGATAAATCAAGCTTCTTACTCATTCGTTGTTGGAAGCATATTAATCTTATTTATACTGGTTCTGAACATTGCCTAAAAAATTTCTAGCCGATGTGGGATATTGTGCTTAGTTCTTTGATTTCCGTAAATTTAAAATTTTCCTTTCTCTAAAAAATTCTGTAAATTTAAAAAATATTAATGAATAACATATCAAATCATGATAGGTTGTTTAAAATAATTCTTAATATAGAAAATTCTGGAAGTTGTATAAAATGTTAATAAGTGATATGTCAAATTTCTATTGGTTGTTTAAAATCCTATGTGGACGGCTTTAGGATTATAGCTCCTACTTTTTATTAGTATAGATTTAGATATAAGTTAATATTTCTTAGAAACAAAAGATGTAGGACGAACGTTATGATATCATAACTTTGTTGTTAGATTTCTTCCATAGTAGAAGACATGAGATAGAACGATGCACCAACAAAAATATTCCGCTGCCAGGCTTTGAGCCCGGAATACAAGGCTATGTTTATCAAACATAATTTTGGATTTTAACAAATATACTACAATGGCTTTTTTGTTAAAAATATGAATTCATCAAATATGTATTTAGATATAAGTTGATATTTCTTAGAAACAAAATATATTGGACAAATGTTATTATTATATTTGTTGCTAGATGCCTTTAGAGATGAAATAAAGAAAGCATAAACATTTCGTACCAATAAATTAATAAAGGAATAAGTGTGCACCTGTTGATCGCCAAAACCAAATCAAGTGTCTCAACCGGGAAGGTTACTTGAAGTATATGAATTGATGCATTTTTGTATTGCTATTGAGACGTTATTTATATAGTTCTTTGAAAATGGTAAAATTAGATGTGATATGAGATCGAAAATATATTGGTAAGCAAGCAAAAAATCTAAAAATATATATGGCAATTTTGAATTAATGCAAAAGGTTTATGATTAAAGCAACAAATATTTCATTAAGTTGTTATAGTAATTAATTTCTATACTATATCTAGTTAATGTATAATACGAATAAGAAATGTAGATTTGATTTCAGTTTTTTTTTTAATTAGTTTCCATTGGCTATATTGTCTAGAGTTTATTAGTGTCTGTTTGCTATAATTGAATGATTGCGGAAATAATATTTATTAGGTGTGTAAATATCACACTAAGGACTAAAGTTGTAAAAAAAAAAAAAAAATAATCATAACTATAAGGGCAGAACCCAAATTGTACTTCAAAAATATCCTGCGGAACAATATTCAGTTTCTAAAGGAGATATACATAGAAATAAATGTATTTCTTGCTTACAAAGTTATATATTTGCTAAAATTTGATTTTCTTAATTTGGGTTATCGTGTTTATAAACGTTATCTTCGTCATAAGTATAATTGAGAATGTAATCTTTTGTTTCTCAAAGTCCCTCGATTTACATTCAACTATCATAAAGATGTATTAAAATAATTTTTGAGCATTTATTCTCGATCTCTTAAATGATGGTGTTATGCTGTGTATGGCAATAAACGTAAATAAATTTGATCGATTAATATAGTTCCATTAATGGAGTTAAGTAGAAATGTTATTTTAGGAAAATCTATATGGGTTAATTAAGTAGAAATGTTATTTTCGGAAAATCTGTAGGGGTTAATGTTGCAAAAAAACAAATTAAATAAGATAAATTTTAAGGGCAAAACCAAAATGTACTTCAAAAATGTTAATATAGATGATGACATTTTAAAAAATCACATTCTAAAAAAGAAAAAAAATCAGAGCGACGAGAGAAAAACTTTTTTCTACCATTCAAGCTCTTCAATCTTAGGAAGCTATTTTCTTTCTGAATCAACTATTCTATTTCATTTAGTAAGTTTAATTTTCTAATCTCATCTTTTTAATTTAGTCGATAGTTTAGATATTTGAGAATTTATTAGCTAACTTTGGATTGTATGCACCAACCATTTAAAGCCATAATACACGCAAACGAAATATAGAATTTCAGATTTCACAGAGTTTAAAAACAACACGGCAAGTAGATTTCAACTTACCTGAACGTTGTATGTGCCATCCTGAGACCTCCTTTTATTTTATACCAAGTGAATCTGATTTAGATAACAAACAATAGCGCTATCTTTGAATTCAGTCAAATTAATCTCCAATAAGGTCCCAGCTGAATTAGTATTCTCAGTTACTGTAACTGAGATTCAGTAATTCACAGATACAAACATGTAATATTGTCACTTGTTCAAGTTTCAACCGATTAAAGCTTGAAAAAAACTGTCTTAAGCCTAATCATAACTTTGCAACAATTAACGGATTGAAAAAATAAAAAAGACGGTTATCTTTGCTTTCTATTGAGGTATCTTGATTCTTGACAAAGAAAGGGATTTCCAAGATCAGGAGGAGAGGTATTGAGACGCATGCGCAAATCCCCAGAGCTGCACATTAAACAACGTGAACTTGCACTGATTAACTTCAAGACCCAAGTAAGATTGCATAATATGTTGAACAAGGTGGAAACTCGATATCAGCACATACTGCATATATGTATAGAGCTATACCTCGACATTCTTTAACTCAAACTCCGTGCTGCTAGCTAAGCATTCGTTCCCAAATGTTTCAGAAGGTCCACTTGTTGCCTTCAACCTAGTTCATGTACAAACGTTTGGTTTCAGTACCATCAAAACGATTAAAATGGGGGAAGTTTCAAAATGAATTGAACCAGATTGTGCCTTACAAATCTTCGCCTAAGCATAGAGCAAAGTTTCCTCCACCTCCAAATGCCAAAAACTCATTCATACACATCAGGTAATATCGGTTGGCACCTGCACACAAGTTCATAAGAGAGGTTACTTGGCTATACACATACTTGAGGGGCTTGCTTTATGTATATAGGGCCTGGTTCACAATGTAGGGGCAATTGATAAAAGACGTTACTCTATTTTCCTCCTTCCACACTTCTTGTAACAAGTGTGGATAAATCTATTGACAAGAACCAGGGAAAATTCCGATAAAATCAATCGTTGCCAAACATTCTTACGAACTAATTTTGAAGAAACTTTAGCATTCTCCTCAAAATCTACTTTTCAATTTTCTCTATACTCTTATCTTATATATCCATCCTCTATCTATACAATTTCTTGAGAATGAAAAGAAAAAGAAACAGCCCAAATGAAAAGGGCCATGTGGTGTTGGGCGTGGCTCATATACAAAGGTTAATGGCAGGTCACTCCCAACTCACTGTTTTGTTGCCTAATAATCTACTAGTACTTAATTATAACATAGAATCTGGTTACCGGTAGGTCTAAATATGCGTGGTTCACCATAAATAGTTGTGAACAAAAATGTCTGGCTTGTACCCTATCATACAAAAACATGTGAAGGTGATCAGCAATAAGGAAACTAATTACACCCCAAGAGAAAAAAATTATTATGACAATTAGTTAGCTTGCCTGATATTTCCTCTTAGGAGTAGGTCTAAGTGGACATTCCAGTAAAGCGCCAAAAACTGCACCTTGTTTGTCTCCAGCAACCTGCACCATACACAATCATCACAAACTAAGATCTGTTCCATTCAACTTTGTCAAAATGTAACCACAGAGCATAAAGGTCAAATAAACAAACCAGTAAACAAGGACCAGGAAGCTCTCCGCTTCTTCGTAGAAGCGTACGTAGTGATATGCCATGTTTCAACGTACTGCCCTTCATCCGAAATAAAAAAGTTAATACCAAAACAACAAGTCTAAAATCTCTCAACAACAGAAGAAAAATAAACTTCCTTTACCTATACAACAAGAACCATTTGCATCCTCTGACAATATTGGGAAGACACGCTTGCAAGAATTCACACAAGTTAGCAGTAATAAAAACAGAGCTTTCTGTTAATTCTCTCATCTGCTTCACCCCTTCCAAGTAATCGCTACCGCTTTCTACTTTCGCCGAAACACGTAACTCACGGCCCTTATCTGAGTCCTTATCTTCACCATTGGATACAAAGGTCCCAGCTTTATCTTGCCCATGTTCAGGTTTACAATTCTCAATAGACTCATAGCTGTCTGTTCTAATAGGAAGAGGAGGACATGATTCCAAATCATCATCATCATTCCCAGATTGAGGAACAACAAAAGAGAAATACGAAGACAAAGATTTGCCTACACTTGAACTCAGCCTGGCCTACACAATCAAAAGCTTAATGTCACAGATCAAGCCAACCTAAAAGCCTCATCGAAACGTATATCAATTGGTGTCATCACCCCCAAATTGATCTATTTTGTAAACAAACAAGATTCAAATCCAAAGACCCATCTCAAGGAAAGAGTAAAAAACACAAAGCTTTAAGGGTGTTCTCAATTTCCAAAAACGACCCCAACAGAGAGATAAAAGGAGATACCTTTGGAGAATCGGAGTTGGAGAAGCGTGGAGAAGCAGATTGGCTTGGGGAATCAGCGAAGAGATTAGAAAGCTTTTGGGAGACCTTGTCCTTGAGAGTATGCATTTCGATCAGAAAGATGAGATTTTGATCGGAGACGAATGAATTTGTCGGTGGCTGAGACAGAGAAAGCCAGAGTCCCCGGAGATGTAGAATTATAAGAATAATTTTTTGGACAAACTTGTATAAAAACAAACAAGGAGACTCCAGTCAAAAAGATTATAATAACTAATGAAAATAGGAAATAATATTAAATGTAACCGAGATTATACACTATCTAGTATGCACGGAATTAAAACTGGTGAAACCATATAATATAAATTTCTTAACAGTGATTAGTTAAAATTTTGTAAAATAACATTATGATTTGATAAAGTTAGATAGAACATGATTCGTTCAATCGAAATATTACATTTCTTTGTATTATTCACTCAATCGAAATATTACATATATAGGGTAGATAAACTCTAAGTACAAAACTGACTAGGAATAAGAAGTAGATAAAGTGATGGGCCTTATAGGTTTGGACGTGTATGGGCCGGCTTTGGAGATCTATCCTAAATGTTTTACAACACTTCCCTTTGGATGACATCACTGTGCAGATGCTAAGAGATCATCATAATACGCTTGGGGATGCTGTCTCATTAAAGCCGTACCAGGAAAACCCAATGGGGCAAAACCATGGTGAAGGAAAAAGAGTACATCACGTATTACTCCCCATGTTCTAAGCATCACAAAAAGTCCTTGAGTCTACGCATCCCAATATGATGCGTGAGCTTCCTAAATGTTGTTGTCGGTAATGACTTGGTGAAGAGATCGGCTGAATTGTCGCAGGATTTAACTTGTACCACTTGAACTTCACCAGCTTTTTGTAGTTCATGTATAAAGAAGAACTTAGGCAAAATGTGTTTCGTCCGATCTCCCTTGATGTATCCTTCCTTGAGCTGTGCGATGCAGGCAGTGTTGTCTTCATATATGATGGTTGGTTCCTTGTCATCGGCCATGCCACAATCTGACCTGATGTGTTGAGTCATCGACCTTAACCAAACATACTCACGGCTGGCTTCATGCATAGCCAAAATTTATGCATGATTAGATGAAGTTGCCGCAATAGTTTGCTTTATAGAATGCCATGAAATTGATGTACCACCGTGTGTAAACACATAGCCGGTTTGAGACCTAGCATTATGTGGGTCGGATAAACAACCTGCATCAGCAAAACCAACTAAACCTTCTTTGTTATGGTTAGTATAAAATACACTCAAATCCATCGTTCCTTATAGGTAACGCAATACATATTTGATACCGTTCGAGTGCCTTTGGGTCGGACAAGAACTAAATCTCGCTAGGAGTTTCATGGCAAAAAAAAATGTCTGGTCTAGTGTGGCTATCCAAGAACATTTAAGGTCCTATAACACTGATGTATGACACTTCCGGACCGAGAATTTCTTCATCGTCCTTCTTTGGACCGAATGGATCACTATCCAAATTTAGGCTTCTCACAACCATTGGGTTAGGCAATGGGTGATTAAATCTCTTGAGTACCTTTTCAGTGTATGCCATTTGATACACAAGGATTCCATCATTTATGTATTCAAGCTGCAATCCCAAACAAAACTTAGTTTTACCTAGGTCTTTCATCTCAAATTCTTTCTTGAGATATTCAACTGTTTGGGCAATTTCCCCAGAGGTTCCTAGGATATTCAAATCATCCACATATACTGCTATGATTACAAACCCTGTGTTTGAAAAGTTAAGGATGTTTGATTCCATGATATTTCTTTGACCAACTTGTTTGTCTCTCCACCCAATGTAGGAAATTCGGATTCAGCAAACTTACATTCTGATGTTCATATATTTTACCTGGTTTTACCTTAGTATATTCACATATTTTTCATGTTTTACTATCTGGTTTGGCCACTATTGAGTAGCTTTAGGACTGTTTATGTATTAGAGTAGATTTGCATTGCATTTGCATATTTTCTTGCATAAACATGTGATTTTGGATCCTAAGGAGCATAGAAGGATGCTAAGAAGGATCTGAGCTATCAAGTGAAGAAAATCAAAGAGTTAGAGCATAAGGAACCAAGTCCGCGAGTCCACACGACCACCCCACTCGACCAGACACTCGACCGTGTGCAAAGAGGGACTCGATTGGTTGGAAGAAGCAGAAGAAGAGGTCACTCGACCAAGCACTCGACCGAGCACCTGGTCGAGTTGACCGAGCCGCCTGCCTATTTTGTCTTCTAGCCATTTTAGGGCTTCCCCTCTCTCCTATATAAAGCCCGTGTACCTCATGGCCGCAAAAGAGAGCACTTTTTAGGAAAATAATATCTAAACCTAGTTTTTACCCTTTTGGGGTTTGTCTACTTTTTCCTATCTTTTGCTTAGATCATTAGCCACTTTTGTTTCATAAACCAAGAGATCTTTGATACTTATTGGTTCCATAACTTTCTAAGTATTGAGAATTTGGGTTTGATTTCTTCTTCAATATTGTAGATCTTTATCTCATCTATCTAATCATGTAAGTTTCATTGATTTCTGGGTTAATAACTTTGTTCATCATGTTTAGTGCTTGTGACTAGTGGCTTAGGATCTTAAGGATGGATTAGACTGGGTAAAGGTTATGGGTGTTTAGATGGATCAAGCTTTATTGTTATACATCTCTTCTAGATTAGATATGCTCTATGCTGTTCTTATACTGAGAAGGTAAGAATAGATCTTAAGCTTCTTAGCATCACACCAATGTCTAAGTTGCTAGATAAGGCTAATGCTAGGGATTATCATGAAGCATGCTAATAGATTAGATGTTTTAAATGATTTTTGACATTGATGATCTGTTGTTTAATGCCTGCTTTTATATGTAATAGCTAGTGAGAGCTAGGTCTAAGAGGAATTCAAACTTGATTGTAATTGTCATGAGAATGGATTAACATGTATTAGAAGATCATTGTCTAAAGATAGCTCATTGTTGATTGAGATTTGTTGATCAGTCTAGATAACCATAGCTTGAGCTCAGCCCATGAATACATCCTTAGGACCTTTCTTTGTTTATTGATTTCCTAGTTCAACTATTGTTATTTGTTTCCTGTTTGATTTACTTTAATTTTGCTCTGTTTTGGTTGTTGCTCTGTCTATGTTTTACATCCGCAAGTTCACTCGACCACCCACTCGATCGAGCATCCGATCGAGTGCTTGCTCGAGCACCATGCAGTGTTCTTGTTTATGTTATGCATTTACTTGTTTCATTTCCTGTTCCATTCCTTTTTGCATTCATTAAGTTTCTGTTTGATCATGTTTCATGACTTGTCTTGCATTAGTCTAGTTCCTGTT
The DNA here is from genome assembly GCF_000633955.1 of Camelina sativa. Classification (NCBI taxonomy): domain Eukaryota; kingdom Viridiplantae; phylum Streptophyta; class Magnoliopsida; order Brassicales; family Brassicaceae; genus Camelina; species Camelina sativa. The sequence continues at coordinate 19,041,294 of NC_025685.1, read as the reverse complement.
CTTGTTTAGCATCATTACTGTTTGTTTCACTGTTTATCTTGCATTTAGTATCTTGTCTTAGTAGCTTTACATTCTTCATATTGTTATCATCATTAGGTTGTTAGATAAACACATTCATCATATTTGGCTTGACTTAGATAAGTATTCATATCTTGATTGCTTACATCACACCCATTATGGATTGACATCCTTTATGCTACAAAAACATAAGGGTAATTGAAACACCTTGCATCCACCTGTTCATTCATCATCTCTCCATTATTCATTCATTCATCTCAACACACAAAAAGATATGTTTCACAATCCGCGTATCTAGCCTTAAATAAATCACCCGTAGTTGGCTTTAGATACTTAATAATGGTGGGAGAATCATATCCAACATATATTCCCATCCTCCTTTGAGGTCCCATCTTTGTTCTCTGTGGTAGAGCAATAGGTACATAAACGACACAACCGAATGTCTTTAGATGGGAATATGTCTGGCTCATGACCCGTTAGTAATTGGGATGGTGAATATTTATGCTCACTAGATGGCATGATGTGTATAAGCTCGGCTGCATGTAATACTGTGTGTCCCCAAGCCGACACAGGAAGTTGCGATCTCATGAGTAATGGTCGAGTAATCAATTGAATTTGTTTAATGAAGGATTCCGCTAATCCGTTCTATGTATGTACATGTACCACGGGATGTTTCACACTTACCCCCATTGACATGCAATAATCATTAAACGCTTGGGATGTAAATTCACCAGCATTATCTAGACATATAATCTTAAGTGGAAAATCTGGAAAGTGTGCACGCAGACCTATAATCTGGGCCAGCAATTTAGCAAATGCAAGGTTTCTAGTGGATAATAAGCAAACATGCGACCATCTGGTCGTTGCGTCAATGAGGACCATAAAATAACTAAACGTCCCACATGGTGGGTGTATTGGTCTACATTTATCTCCTTGTATCCTTTCCAGAAAATTTAAAGTCTCTTTAGCGACTTTTACTAGTGATGGCCTTATAATGAGTTTTCGTTGTGCACATGCTATACACGTGAGATTCTTAGGGATAAATCGTCTCTCTTTAAGAGTGTGCCCATTTGAATTTAATATTAGCTTACACATCATGTTAGAACCGGGATGGCCAAGCCGGTCATGCCATAAAGTGAATTTTTCATTGAATCATCCTTCTCATGGTCGAAATCAGAAGTCTCATAATCAAATAAATCATCCTTCTCATGGTAGAAATCTCCTTCACCATCGAGATGAACCAGGTTAGCTTCTGGATTCTTTTTCAAACTCTCTTGATAGAGATCAATAAGGTGCTTAGGTGTATTGCACGTCTTAGCCTAGTGGTTCCCCATACCACATCGGTGGCAAACCGATTTAGTCTTGTGTTGCGGTTTAAAAATTCCACGGCCTCTACCTCGACCACGACCGAAGTCGGATCGGTTCCCACGGCCATAACCATCATAGTGGTTTCCTTGGTAATTGCCACGACCACCACGTCCTCTACCACTACGGCCACGGCCGTGATACTTTTCTCTATGACGTAGTTAGACTCCTTTGTCTCTTTAGGCCCTTGAGGCTCTTTCTTGGTCATATCCACTTTGTGGGATTCCGGTAATGGGGCAGAACCAGGAGGTCTCATTGCAATGTTCATCAACAATAGCTCATTGTTTTGCTCAGCAAGTAGCAAACAAGAGATTATACTTGCATATGTCTTAAAGCCCTTTTCACGAAACTGTTGCTGAAGCAGTATGTTATTAGTGTGAAAGGTTGAGAATGTTTTCTCTAGCAAGTCTTCCTCAGTAACCTCCTTACCACATAGTTTCAAGATCGAGACTATCTTAAATAGCTCTGAATTATACTCTTCCACAGATTTAAAATCCTGGATCCTTAGATTTTTCCAATCGAATTGAGTCTTTGGTAGGAGCACCGTCTTTTGGTGTCCATATCTGTTTTTCAACTCTGTCCAAAGGTCAAGAGGATTCTCAATGGTAAGGTACTGGTTCTTGAGACTCTCAGCAAGGTGGTGGCGTATTAGCAAGATCGCCTTATACCTACTCTTTTCAGTGCAATCATTATTATCCTCAATTCATTCGCATAGGTCCTTTGATTTTAGGGTAATCTTATTGTCCAATGCCCATTGTAAATAGTTGTCTCGAGAGACATTAAGTGCTGCATATTGGAGATTGTTGATCTTTGACATATATAAGAAAATCAAATAATCGATTTAGCTTTATGCCATGCGGTATTTAAGACCGAACCATGCAATTAATTTTCGTCTAGGCCATGCGATTTTTAAGACCAAACCATGCCACCAATTTAGACTAGGCCATGCGGTATTTAAGACCGAAACATACCGTGCACTTATAAATNTTTCATTGAATCATCCTTCTCATGGTCGAAATCAGAAGTCTCATAATCAAATAAATCATCCTTCTCATGGTAGAAATCTCCTTCACCATCGAGATGAACCAGGTTAGCTTCTGGATTCTTTTTCAAACTCTCTTGATAGAGATCAATAAGGTGCTTAGGTGTATTGCACGTCTTAGCCTAGTGGTTCCCCATACCACATCGGTGGCAAACCGATTTAGTCTTGTGTTGCGGTTTAAAAATTCCACGGCCTCTACCTCGACCACGACCGAAGTCGGATCGGTTCCCACGGCCATAACCATCATAGTGGTTTCCTTGGTAATTGCCACGACCACCACGTCCTCTACCACTACGGCCACGGCCGTGATACTTTTCTCTATGACGTAGTTAGACTCCTTTGTCTCTTTAGGCCCTTGAGGCTCTTTCTTGGTCATATCCACTTTGTGGGATTCCGGTAATGGGGCAGAACCAGGAGGTCTCATTGCAATGTTCATCAACAATAGCTCATTGTTTTGCTCAGCAAGTAGCAAACAAGAGATTATACTTGCATATGTCTTAAAGCCCTTTTCACGAAACTGTTGCTGAAGCAGTATGTTATTAGTGTGAAAGGTTGAGAATGTTTTCTCTAGCAAGTCTTCCTCAGTAACCTCCTTACCACATAGTTTCAAGATCGAGACTATCTTAAATAGCTCTGAATTATACTCTTCCACAGATTTAAAATCCTGGATCCTTAGATTTTTCCAATCGAATTGAGTCTTTGGTAGGAGCACCGTCTTTTGGTGTCCATATCTGTTTTTCAACTCTGTCCAAAGGTCAAGAGGATTCTCAATGGTAAGGTACTGGTTCTTGAGACTCTCAGCAAGGTGGTGGCGTATTAGCAAGATCGCCTTATACCTACTCTTTTCAGTGCAATCATTATTATCCTCAATTCATTCGCATAGGTCCTTTGATTTTAGGGTAATCTTATTGTCCAATGCCCATTGTAAATAGTTGTCTCGAGAGACATTAAGTGCTGCATATTGGAGATTGTTGATCTTTGACATATATAAGAAAATCAAATAATCGATTTAGCTTTATGCCATGCGGTATTTAAGACCGAACCATGCAATTAATTTTCGTCTAGGCCATGCGATTTTTAAGACCAAACCATGCCACCAATTTAGACTAGGCCATGCGGTATTTAAGACCGAAACATACCGTGCACTTATAAATTATTTTGTGGTTAATTCTATGCTTGAAAACAATCTTAGACAAACTTATGATCTAGTATGAACAAGAGAAAC
>NC_025685.1:19003665-19037120 GCF_000633955.1 Camelina sativa | reverse complement strand
GTCCAATGCCCATTGTAAATAGTTGTCTCGAGAGACATTAAGTGCTGCATATTGGAGATTGTTGATCTTTGACATATATAAGAAAATCAAATAATCGATTTAGCTTTATGCCATGCGGTATTTAAGACCGAACCATGCAATTAATTTTCGTCTAGGCCATGCGATTTTTAAGACCAAACCATGCCACCAATTTAGACTAGGCCATGCGGTATTTAAGACCGAAACATACCGTGCACTTATAAATTATTTTGTGGTTAATTCTATGCTTGAAAACAATCTTAGACAAACTTATGATCTAGTATGAACAAGAGAAACATGCAAGCAATTTTCAATTTTAGGGGTTTTCCTTTTATTAAGTTTTACTTTTCCGAATAGGATTTAGGTTTTAGGAAACATGCAAATATGTTTTCTCTTAGGGTTCCGATTTTAAGGTTTGATTTTAGGGTTTTATGCAGTCGAGTTTTATACAAACAATCAATAACAATCATATTAATATCTTTCTCTAAGCAAATCTTAACCTTAAGCAATCGAATTTTAATGTTTTAGAATTTAGGGTTCTAAAAGTCACAACTTTAGGTTTAGGGTATTTAGGGTATTTTAGATTTGTTGATTGTGTAATTGTATGTTTTAGAGTTCCGATATAATTTAGGATCAGGTTCGATATACATATGTCTTGATGAGTTTAATTGTTTACCTTAACACCGTTTGGCGTTGAATAGAATTGATCCGGGAGCTAAAGACCTCGGACGAACAAACTTGATCACGAACATACCACGAATCTCGAGCTGATTCACGAACACGGACTGGTCACGAATGACGAACAGGTGTGTGGCGGTGGTTTAGAGTTAGGCAACTTTTGTTTAGGGTTTAAAGCAACCTCGTGCTGATAACGTGTTATGAAAGTAGAGAAACTAGAGGTTGTATTCTCTTCTTATTATTATTCATTCAATCAAAATATTACATATATATAGGAGTAGATAAACTTTAAGTATAGAACCGACTAGGAATAAAAAGTAGGTAAGATGATGGGTCTTATGGGCTTTGACGTGTATGGACCAGTTATGGAGATCCAGCCTAAATATTTTTCAACAATTAAATATTTAAATTTAGTGATTTGTCTTTTCCAAGGTATTCGTTGTTTGTGACATGGGAATTATCATTTTTGAAACTCATTTGTCTGCTTTAGTTCCAAACGCCTAAAACCATTCTACACTGGTATATAGAAAAATTTAGTGTAAAACCGAGGTGGAATGTTCATTTTTTCTTTCTATTGTCAACTCATTGAAATCCCTTGAATCATTCTCGTACTTGAATGCATACTTCTTCTGCAAACTTTTATAGTAAAGTAAAAGATTAATTATTTCAAAATCTGTAAATTGGTGCTCGAGTTAGAGTGAACTTATTTACATGGATTTCAAAATTATTGTTTCAATACCTTTACTTTTCGTTGTTTCCTCAAAATTTAGAGAGGTGGCCGGAAGACAGCGACGAGAGGGGAAAGTGGCTGGAGGTGGGGGTAGTGGTGGTGAAAGTAGAGGGGTGGAGATGGTGGTGGTAGGAATAGAATAATATATATTATAATTTATATAGAAAATTAGATACTTAATTCATGTACAAATCTTTTGATAGTAACTAATGTTAAATTTTCTAATGTATTCATGAAATTTTTTTGATACACCATGATGTAGCCTCTGTATTCAAGCTTCTATGGATCTATCAACAACGATTTATTTTTTTCCAATCTATCTATGTTTGTTGTAGGCTTGTGTTTGATTAGCCTATTTTATCCAACAATTAGGTTGATGACCTTCTCTTCTTTATCTCCTTTTGAGATTGAACGAATGATAACAATTATGTTTCCGCAAAAAAAAAAGGTCTATGACCAACCAATCAAGGTTGAGAAATTCGAAGAAAATTAATTTGACATAATTAATAAAATAATAGAAAATTATAAGCACAGTAATATACAAATCTCAAATAATTCAAAGATGAAAATATAAATTAAATAAAAAAATCTAAAACTACTACAATAAATTTTAAAATACAATATTAGAAAAAGAAGATGCATATATTAATGTTCTATTTGTTTGGGTCAACATATTAATCTTACCTATTCCAAACTAAAAAATTAGAAAGTATATTTTGGTTTAAAAGAATAAAGAAAATTTATCTTCCCATTAAAAAAGTTTGACCAATAGAACAAAGTTAAAGCAATATTTTTGAATAAATTATTTTGTTAGATGAATAATATGAGGCGTTCTATATTTATATAGAATTGAGTATTTACATTTTTTAGAATTAATAATTTTCTATATATTTTCCTTAATCCCTTTTCTATTTTATGAGAAAAATATATTCCAATGAGCTTAATATTTTTTAAAAGTTTTCTTGCTTCCCACTTTCTTGTAAGACGTACTATCGTTTGACGATAAGAACACTTTATTGCTTCCTCTTTTCTGTTTATCTATCCTGCAAATTAATAGAAATAATAATAACACCGTGAGAAAATTTTTAATCCCAAAAACCTTAGTTATTATATATAAGAAACTTTGTTAACACTTCAAAGTCAAAGATTGCCTATTATGCATTATGAAATCGAGAAATGAAACAAAATTTAAAGAAAACACATGGTAATATCTAGGAATCTTTTTATATAGTTGCTTCGATTAGATAATAAAGAAATTGCCTTCGAGACTTGTTCAAGAACAATGATGTGTCAAACAAAAGGTTAATAAAAAAAAAAAAATTTACCAAGAAAAACAAAGCTAGTAGAAATTAGTTTGTTTGGTAAAAAATATGTCATCATCTCTTTGCTTATATAGAGGGGTATATTTACAATCATTTTCCTTTTAGGATTAACAAAGTTTTTTTTAATATAATAAGATTACGATTATCTTATGCATCGTTTTACCAAGCTTGAAAACTTCGATTTCTGATTGTTAAAATTGACATGTTTCACGATTTGATGAGTTACTAACTTGGATATTTAATCGTTAAAATTGACACATGTCACGATATGGTGAGTTTTTAACTTTGATCTCTGATCGTTAAAACTTACACGTGTCATGATCTGGTGAGTTACTAACTTTGAGAACCAAGTTTTATATAATAAGATATCTTCTTACTATTAATTTGAAAGTACAATTTGTAAATTAACATTTTATTTGTAAGATTTACATAACTAAACCATTGTCATTTGAATAAATATCAAAATTTGAAATTATAATTTGTTATATCCAAAAAATATACTTCAAAAATTAATATCCATAATTTAAATATTATTGATAGTTTTAATTTGGTAAATTTTTTAAATTCTTGCGGATCATGTTATAGAACGGATTAGAGTTTACATAAATATAATTATATAATTTTTATGGTTTTGTCTACTAAAATATATTAATCTGTTATCAAATTAGACAATAATAAGTATTATGCCAATCCTAACCGGTATCAAACACACAAAAAAATACAATCCATTTAAAATTATTAGATCTAAATACTAATCAAAACATATTAAGACAAAATGCAAAAAAGACAACATATATATTTTTAATAATTATTAAATATTCTACAGTGTACTGCATATTAAAACTAATGATAATTATATAATTAGAGTACTTATATATTTAACTTTAGATTTTTCCTAGTTAGTTTTACCAACTTTCCAAACATTTAACAAAAAGGTAAAACAGAAAAAAGAAAACGTTGAAGGATCTTGACACAAATCTTGACCAAAATCATCTTAGTTGGCAGCTTAAAATTTTGTTTGAAAGCTTCATCAGTCTCATGGACCAACACGTAGGATACAGGTTACCACGTACCAAGTTTTTGCTGGACTGTACTTTCAAAGAGATAGAAGTATTTTAGAGCATCTTTAGTGGAACACTAACACTAAATTAATTAATTAGTGTATTTCAAAGACATAGAAGTATTATTTGAAAGTTACTTACATATTAATTAATTATATCACTAACACTAAATTAATTAAAGTAATCCTAAGAGACTTAAGCAAAATCATCTCTTTACTAGAAAATCATAAATAAGATTGCTTAATCATTTTAATAATATTTTTTTAATTTATGTTAAAAATATGGTTATAGTTAAAAATATGGTTATAGTTAAAAATAAGAGTAGGCCTCTTACTCTTATTATGATAACATTTTTTGTACAAAGAAAAGTGTGACTGTCTATTATAACACTGGTACAGTACGTCCAAATTCAAACCATCATAACAGATGAGTAACACTACAATGCCTTCAGATCAAGTCAGTGAAGCAGAACATGTAATGCCATATAGCAAGTAAACAACAGAGAGAAAAATAATGAAGCTCTCTATGAGTCTAGAGGTTGCAAAAGGAAATGAGCAGTCAAGAATCCATAAATTAAGAAACTTGAAAATGGCAATGGCCAAACTACTTAAAAGACTCAATGATAGTATTAAAGACACTTCACAGCCTTTTTGTGTTATTGTGAAATTGACAATGCAAGATTACTTCATCAACAAAAACAAAGTAGTTAAACCCATTCTAACCTGCCATAGCTTGGCTTCAACACCTTCAACATAGGCAGCTCCTTTCCTTATCTCTTCAGCTAATTTCTCCACATGACCATACATAGATGCGGGTGACGATACTCAGATCAAATTTTAGATTCGAGAACAGAGACATAGCGATCTAGAACAGAGATCACAGCTTCAAAAATCTGTAAAAAGTTAAGTTGACATGGAGCTCGGATTCCGCCATTGTTAGCAGATAGAGAGAGAGATACCAACACTCAGAAGACACAAATAAATGGTTGATACCATAGCTTGAAGCTTCGTCGACAGAGAGAAAAGTGTTTTTTAATATTTTATTTGGTTGCTCCAATTGCTTCCCACAACTGATTAATGGACTCAAAAATGAGTTGTTTATTCACAAATTAGGGCGTAAATGTGAGAGCAATCCACAGAGGACTTTCCAGTAAAGATGGTCTTAGATAGACATAGAAGTATTTTAGACCAGCTCTATCTATTAGAACCTTTTTTTTGTCCTGCATCTATTACAACCTTTTAAATTATTTCCACTTCACCTTTATTTTTATTTTTATATTTATTTTAAAGAAAAAATTACTCCAACCCATCTCTATATCCACATTTAAAATAAAAATTATTATCTTTTGCTCCATATATAGAAGACTTTTATTTTTCCTGTTGTAACGTCCGCGAACCAAAATTCTGCGTTTTGGGGGTGGGTGTTGATTGACACCCATGGTGGTATCGGTCGACACCACTTATTTCTGGTTTGACCAGATTGATTTAATTATCGATTTGGACCGGTTTGGTTTAGGAAACCAGAAGGGTTTTGGAGATTATTTTTGTCTGCCGCTTTGTGGTTTTTTTGAGAGAAAAGGGAGAAGAGTTTTGTTCTTGAGTATTTTTTAGAGATATTGGTGAGATTCCTTGCTGTTTCTTGAGAGATCCAAGGCTAGGAAGGAGTTAGAGGCTTGTTAGGAGGGGGGGATTCATTGTTGTGGTTCAGAAACTTCCTGCAAAGAGGTGAGTGCATGACCATGGCTAATCTAAGCCCTTGATTTCCTTGTTCTTGCTTGTTTGGTTTTGTTTTGTGTGTTTTCTTGCTGGGGATTGGTTGCTACAGGTTCCTAAGGATGATTCCGTCATGGGTTTTGAATATTGGACGATTTGGAAGAGGCTGAGAAGCGAGATCCGACTCTCGGCTTCGAGCGGATCGCAGTTGCAGGTTGAGTGTCGATCAACACCAGCAATATGGCATCGATCAACACTGTGGGGTAGTGTCGGTCGACACCAATGCCAGTATTGGTCGACACTAGGCTGGTGTCGGTCGACACCTCCCTTCCAGCGAGATGATGTTTGTTTTCCTGGTTTGTGTGTTTTTTTTGTTGGTTTTTTGGAACACTGGATCATTGTTGCTTGTGTGTATAGCCCAATATATGGGAGGATTGCCTCACTGAGTATTTATCAAATACTCATGCATCTCAATTTGTGTTTGTGGTGCAGGTAAAGGCAAAGTGTGATAGTAGAATCAAGGCGATGAAGAGGAGGATGTTCTAGGGTCTCGCTTGGTTGTTATCTGGCTTTTGTTAGATTGCTAGAGTTGAGTCCTAAAATGTTGTTTAGGATTGTTGGTTTTATGGTTTATGTAAATTTGGATCTTTCGTTTATGGTTTTGGAATTATTACAGTTTATTTGATATTGGTTATTGGTTTGTTGGTTATTTATTGGTATTTGTTATTCCGCTGTTGTTTGTGATTGTGGTTAGGTGGCTAGTGGATATGGGACCACTAGTTGTAGTTTATTTATTATTATTATTATTATATTATTATTATTTATTATTTAAAAAAAAAAAACGGGTCAGGTCGTTTCAGTTTGGTATCACAGCCCTTACGGTTCTATGTTCGGGTTCAGTAGGTTTCTGTTGTGATGTTTGGGATTACATATCTTGATTGATTATGTGGGTTAGTCAATTATGTGTGGCATGGAGTCCTAGAACATCTTCTTCGAGCCTACAGTGTGATTCTACGGTGAGTTTTTGTTTATGTGTTATGTTAATTGTGTGCTTAACCTTTTGTTCATGGTAGTGCAAATGGTTAGAGAGGATGCTGTTGCTGGTCGTGGTCATGGACGCGGACGTGTTCGTGGTAGGGGCAGAGTCCCAATGGTTAGTGAGACTGCGGACCAGAGTGTGACAGCAGAGGGTGTTGGCGAGTCGCAGGGTGTCCAGGGGGATTCTATGAGTGTGGCCGGAGGGGCAGTGTTGATGCTCCAGTGGCCGGTGATGTTAGGGCCCCAGGTGCGGGTATCCCAGTGGGTTGAGTCCCGGGTGTCGACCTTGCGGGTTTGCTGGGACAGTTGTTAGAGCGGTTGCCTCCTATGGCACCGGCTCAGGCTCAGGTAGTGCCACCAGTGGTGGCGGAGGAGCAGCGGCCAATGGCTGCGGATGTGGGGGTCCATTCTCGTTATATCAACATGCTGACAGAGATAGGTCGTATTGGTACCGAGCGGTTTCTGGGAAGTACAGATCCTACCGCTGCGGATGCGTGGAGGACGAGTGTGGAATGTAACTTCTGTACTCTGAGATGTCCTGAAGGGTTTTGGGTGGACATTGGGGTCCACTATTTGACTGGTGATGCTCAGTTATGGTGGAGTTCTCTGGCAGCCAGGAGAGTGTAGAGGGAGATGTCTTGGGCTAAATTCGTGTTGGAGTTCAACCGCAAGTATTTCCCTAGAGAGGCATTGGATAGGTTGGAGGTGCAGTTTCTTCAGCTAGCTCAGGGGACTCGGTCAGTGCGGGAGCTTGACTTGGAGTTCAGTCGACTTCTAAGGTACGGGAGTCGAGATATGGAGTCTGAGGTGGCTCAGATCAGGAGGTTTTTGAGGGCCTTACGTGATGACTTGAGGGTTCACTGTAGGGGGCGGAGTTATGCTTCGCGTGCAGAGCTGGTTGAGACTGCAGCAGGTATTGAGGAGGATATCCGGGCATAGTCAGTGCCTGCTAGCCCAACAGTTCAGCCTAGACGGCTCAACACCCGAGAGGTTCTAGCAAGGGTGGCAAGCCTGCGCAGGGAACCAAGAGGAGGTGGGAGGCTAGGCAGACGTCGAGTGGTGCGGGTTGCTTCAAGTTGGGGAGCAAGGATAACAAGTTTGCTAGATGTCCCAAGAGGAGTGCCCCGTCGACAGCAGATCGTGTATGTTACTATTGCAGGGAGCCATGACACATCAAGCTCTATTGTCCCAAGTTGCAGCCGGTAGTAATGGCAGAATTGCAGCAGGTGCAGCCGGGAGGGCAGTAGGTGGCACGGATTGAGCAGATGCCACGGGTTTACACGACTACAGAGACTGGTGGAACCAGTGCCGGGGCGATCACATGTATAATTTCTGGTACTGTACCTTTGTGAATTCTTAGTAAGTTCAGATTTTATGATGTCCTGTGATAAAGTGTTAGGTTCTCAACACATGAGGTTTGTGTAGGGACCTTGTTGGTGGGAGGGTTTAAGTCCCATGTTATGTTTGATTCTGGAGCTACTCATAGCTTCATTACCCCGGAGTGTGCAGAGAGCGCTGGTATCGTGGGAGATCCCGAAGAGCGTGCAGGAGTTGTCAGAGTTGCTGGAGGCAAGTTCCTGAGGGTCATTGGTCGAGCGAGGGGTATCGATATTCAGATTGCGTGAGAGTCTTGGCCTGCGGATTTGCTTATCAGCCCAGTGGAGTTGTATGACGTTATCTTGGGGATGGACTGGTTGCATCGGCATATGGTTCATCTGGATTGTCATCGGGGTAGAGTGGAGTTAGAGCGCTCAGGAGGGAAGTTGGTTTTTCAGGGGATTAGACCGACTTCGGGGAGTCTCGTGATCTCGGCCATTCAGGCTGAGAAGATAATTGAGAAGGGTCGTGAGGCTTATTTGGTTACTATATCGATGTTAGAGTCAGTGGGGAAGTCTACGGTTAGCAGTATTCAGGTTGTGGAGGAGTTTGAGGATTTGTTCCAGTCATTGCATGGATTACCAACTTCTCGGTCTAATCCTTTTACGATTGAACTGGAACCAGGGACGACACCGTTATCCAAGGCTCTTTACAGGATGGCTCCAGCAGAGATGGCAGAGCTAAAGAAGCAGCTTGAGGATTTGTTGAGCAAGGGATTCATCCGTCCTAGTGTATCACCATGGGGAGCGCCGGTGTTATTCGTTAAGAAGAAGGATGGGAGTTTCCACTTGTGTATTGATTACAGAGGTCTCAACCGGGTCACTGTGAAGAACAAGTACCCTCTTTCGGGGATCGATGAGTTGTTGGATCAGTTAAGAGGTGCTACTTGGTTCTCCAAGATAGATCTGGCGTCGAGTTATCATCAGATCTCGATAAATGAGGCAGATGTGAGGAAAACTGCTTTCAGGACGAGGTATGTTCATTATGAGTTTGTGGTGATGCCATTTGGGTTGATTAACGCGCCAGCAGCGTTTATGAGATTGATGAACAGCGTGTTTCAGGAGTTTTTGGACGTGTCTGTCATCATTTTCATCGTCGACATCCTGGTCTATTCTAAGAGTCCTGAAGAGCATGCGGTGCATTTGAGAGCAGTTCTGGAGAAGCTGTGTGAGCATAAGTTGTGTGCTAAGTTGAGCAAGTGTAGATTCTGGCAGCGTGAGATGGGTTTTCTTGGTCACATTGTGTTTGCAGATGGGGTTTCTGTAGATCCGAAGAAGATCCATGCTATCAGGGATTGGCCTAGACCGCAGAATACCACAAAGATCAGAAGTTTCCTTGGGTTGGTAGTTTACTACAGGAGGTTTATGCAGGGGTTTGCCAGCAGAGCATGACTTATGACTAAGTTGACAGGGAAGGATGTTCCTTTTGTTTGGTCACAGGAGTGCGAGGAGGGCTTTGCAAGCCTGAAGGATATGTTGACTACTGCTCTGGTGTTGGCTTTGCCTGAGCAGGGGGAACCCTATGTGGTGTATACAGATGCATCCAAAGTTGGTTTGGGTTGTGTGTTGATGCAGCATGGGAGGGTGATTGCCTATGCTTCGCGGCAGTTGTGTGCGTGTTCTCAGGAGCCATTGGGTTTGATTGCAGCTGATAGGGCAGATCTGCTGAACAGAGTGCGGTTAGCTCAGGAGAAGGATTTGGGGCTGGTGAATGCCTCAAAGGACGTTGATTCCGAGTATCATATTTCGGCCAATGGTACTATTCTAGTGCATGGGCGGATTTGTGTGTCTAAGGATGAGGAGTTATGGCAGGAAATCCTGAGAGAGGCTCATGCGTGCATGTTCTCTATTCATCCACGAGCGACTAAGATGTACCGTGACCTCAAGAGGTACTATCACTGGGTCGGGTTGAAGAAGGATGTGGCAAGTTGGGTTGCGAAGTGCGATGTGTGTCAGCTAGTGAAGGCTGAGCATCAGGTACCAGGTGGTTTGCTGAAGAGTCTTCCCATTCCAGAGTGAAAGTGAGATATGATTACTATGGACTTCGTGGTTGGTTTGCTAGTGTCCAGAACGTTTGATGCTGTTTGGGTCATTGTGGACCGGTTGACTAAGTCGGCATATTTTCTGGCCATTAAGAAGACTGATGGAGCAACGGTTTTGGCTAAGAAGTATGTGAAGGAGATAGTCAAGTTGCATGGGTGCCAGCGAGTATTGTGTCTGATAGGGATTCCAAGTTCACTTCGGTGTTCTAGAGGGCATTTCAGGCAGAGATGGACACTAAGGTGCATATGAGTACAACTTATCATCCCAGACAGATGGACAGTCAGAGAGTACAATCCAGACGTTGGTGGATTTTCTGAGGATGTGTGTGTTGGATTGGGGTGGCCTTTGGGCAGATCACTTGAGCTTGGTAGAGTTTCCTTATAACAACAGCTACTAGGCGAGTATTGGGATGACTCCTTATAAGGCTTTGTATGGGAGGCCATGTCGTACACCGTTCTGCTGGACTCAGGTGGGGGAGAGGAACGTGTACGGGGCAGATTTTGTTCAGGAGACCTCAGAGAAGATTCGGGTTCTCAAGCTGAACTTGAAGGAAACTCAGGATCGACAGAGGAGTTATACCGATAGGAGGAGGAGAGATCTTGAGTTTCATGTTGGAGATAGAGTGTACCTCAAGATGGCCATGTTGCGGGGTCCGAACAGGTCATTGTCTGAAACTAAACTGAGTCCGAGGTATATGGGTCCGTTCAGAGTGATTGAGTGAGTTGGACTAGTGGCATATAGGCTGGAGTTACCTGAGGTTATGCGTGCATTTCATAAGGTTTTCCATGTGTCTATGTTGCAGAAGTGTCTCCGTGAGGATGACCAGTTGTTGGCTAATATAACTGAGGATCTTCAGCCCAACATGACTTTGGAGGCGAGACCAGTGAGGGTTCTCGAGAGGAGTATCAAGGAACTTCGGAAGAAAAAGATTCCTTTGATGATTGTCCTGTGGGACTGTGATGGTGTTGAGGAGCAGACTTGGGAGCTAGAGGCGAGGATGAAGGCAAGGTTCAAGAAGTAGTTCGAGAAGCAGGTCGCGACTTGAACTTGTCTAGCCTGGTCCTAGTCGTAGTCCGTGGCTGGAGCGGGAATGGAGTATTTCAGCCCATCTCTCTTGTTTACTTCGTCGTTTGGGGTGGTTGGTTGTGCGACTCAGTAAGAAGATGAGGTGGTGTTTGGGGTACAAAATTTCCGCAAGGCAGTGTTTTGGAGGAAAGTTTCCTGAATTAGAAGTTTCTATAAATAGGAAGTTCCGGAAGTGGAAAGTCTAAAAATGGAAGGTTTTATGTGAGTTAGAATTTGTCCATTTTTAGCGGCAGAGAGCCTTGGAGGGGCTTGTGTGGCCTTTGTGGCGGGCTGTTTAGCCTTTGTGTGGCCTTTGTGGCGGGCTGTTTAGCCTTTGTGTGGCCTTTGTGGCGGGCTGTTTAGCCATTGTGTGGCCTTCGTGGCGGGCTGTTAAGCCAAATGTGTGGCCTTTGTGGCGGGCTGTTTAGCCAATTGTTTGGTCTTCGTGGCGGGCTGTTTAGCCAGAGTGCCTGTTTATGCGGTCCTTCGGGACATATGGTCTTCGTGACGGTCCTTTGGGATGAGTGGCCTTGGTGGCGGTCCTGTTTAGGACNAACTAAACTGAGTCCGAGGTATATGGGTCCGTTCAGAGTGATTGAGTGAGTTGGACTAGTGGCATATAGGCTGGAGTTACCTGAGGTTATGCGTGCATTTCATAAGGTTTTCCATGTGTCTATGTTGCAGAAGTGTCTCCGTGAGGATGACCAGTTGTTGGCTAATATAACTGAGGATCTTCAGCCCAACATGACTTTGGAGGCGAGACCAGTGAGGGTTCTCGAGAGGAGTATCAAGGAACTTCGGAAGAAAAAGATTCCTTTGATGATTGTCCTGTGGGACTGTGATGGTGTTGAGGAGCAGACTTGGGAGCTAGAGGCGAGGATGAAGGCAAGGTTCAAGAAGTAGTTCGAGAAGCAGGTCGCGACTTGAACTTGTCTAGCCTGGTCCTAGTCGTAGTCCGTGGCTGGAGCGGGAATGGAGTATTTCAGCCCATCTCTCTTGTTTACTTCGTCGTTTGGGGTGGTTGGTTGTGCGACTCAGTAAGAAGATGAGGTGGTGTTTGGGGTACAAAATTTCCGCAAGGCAGTGTTTTGGAGGAAAGTTTCCTGAATTAGAAGTTTCTATAAATAGGAAGTTCCGGAAGTGGAAAGTCTAAAAATGGAAGGTTTTATGTGAGTTAGAATTTGTCCATTTTTAGCGGCAGAGAGCCTTGGAGGGGCTTGTGTGGCCTTTGTGGCGGGCTGTTTAGCCTTTGTGTGGCCTTTGTGGCGGGCTGTTTAGCCTTTGTGTGGCCTTTGTGGCGGGCTGTTTAGCCATTGTGTGGCCTTCGTGGCGGGCTGTTAAGCCAAATGTGTGGCCTTTGTGGCGGGCTGTTTAGCCAATTGTTTGGTCTTCGTGGCGGGCTGTTTAGCCAGAGTGCCTGTTTATGCGGTCCTTCGGGACATATGGTCTTCGTGACGGTCCTTTGGGATGAGTGGCCTTGGTGGCGGTCCTGTTTAGGACATTTGTTTGGCTTTGGTGGCGGTCATGTTTAGGAATTTGTTTGCCTTTGTGGCGGTCCTGTTTAGGATATTTTTTTGGCCTTCGTGGCGGTCCTGTTCATGACATTTGTTTGGCCTTGGTGGCGGTCCTGTTTAGGGAATTTGTTTGGTCTTTGTGGCGGTCCTGTTTAGGACATTTGTTTAGCCTTCGTGGCGGCCCGTGGGGCAGTGAGATGATCCTTGTGTGGTCATGNTATCAAGGAACTTCGGAAGAAAAAGATTCCTTTGATGATTGTCCTGTGGGACTGTGATGGTGTTGAGGAGCAGACTTGGGAGCTAGAGGCGAGGATGAAGGCAAGGTTCAAGAAGTAGTTCGAGAAGCAGGTCGCGACTTGAACTTGTCTAGCCTGGTCCTAGTCGTAGTCCGTGGCTGGAGCGGGAATGGAGTATTTCAGCCCATCTCTCTTGTTTACTTCGTCGTTTGGGGTGGTTGGTTGTGCGACTCAGTAAGAAGATGAGGTGGTGTTTGGGGTACAAAATTTCCGCAAGGCAGTGTTTTGGAGGAAAGTTTCCTGAATTAGAAGTTTCTATAAATAGGAAGTTCCGGAAGTGGAAAGTCTAAAAATGGAAGGTTTTATGTGAGTTAGAATTTGTCCATTTTTAGCGGCAGAGAGCCTTGGAGGGGCTTGTGTGGCCTTTGTGGCGGGCTGTTTAGCCTTTGTGTGGCCTTTGTGGCGGGCTGTTTAGCCTTTGTGTGGCCTTTGTGGCGGGCTGTTTAGCCATTGTGTGGCCTTCGTGGCGGGCTGTTAAGCCAAATGTGTGGCCTTTGTGGCGGGCTGTTTAGCCAATTGTTTGGTCTTCGTGGCGGGCTGTTTAGCCAGAGTGCCTGTTTATGCGGTCCTTCGGGACATATGGTCTTCGTGACGGTCCTTTGGGATGAGTGGCCTTGGTGGCGGTCCTGTTTAGGACATTTGTTTGGCTTTGGTGGCGGTCATGTTTAGGAATTTGTTTGCCTTTGTGGCGGTCCTGTTTAGGATATTTTTTTGGCCTTCGTGGCGGTCCTGTTCATGACATTTGTTTGGCCTTGGTGGCGGTCCTGTTTAGGGAATTTGTTTGGTCTTTGTGGCGGTCCTGTTTAGGACATTTGTTTAGCCTTCGTGGCGGCCCGTGGGGCAGTGAGATGATCCTTGTGTGGTCATGAGGTATTCCAGTGAGGGGATATGTGGTTGGTAGGACATTGTGTTGTCTTACGCGAGCCACGGGAAGGAAACCTGGATAGGTTTAGGACTCAGACGTGTTCAGAATTGTTTGCTCGCGACTTTTGGGGGACTTCGGTTCTCCTAGTACCGCCATATTCTAAGACTTTGTGGCTTGGGAGTGTGGNCGTCGTTTGGGGTGGTTGGTTGTGCGACTCAGTAAGAAGATGAGGTGGTGTTTGGGGTACAAAATTTCCGCAAGGCAGTGTTTTGNCGACAACCCGAGAGACGAATATTGGATTTCTCCTTATACATTACGACATGCGGGTTTAGGCCTGATGAGGAGCCAACATTATGGCATGTAGACTTAGGTCTGATGAAGAGTCAATAAAAAGTCAAGGTTTAGGCCTAGGAGAAAAGGAAAGTCCAAAAGTCGAGAGCAAATAACGCCTGGAGCGTGANTGTCCATTTTTAGCGGCAGAGAGCCTTGGAGGGGCTTGTGTGGCCTTTGTGGCGGGCTGTTTAGCCTTTGTGTGGCCTTTGTGGNATTTTGGGATCCACGGGACGGGTTGTTACAATAAAAATCAATTTTTATGTGACAACCCTTCCCGCGTACCCCACTAGCCCAACGCTAGCCATCCAAACGGACCCCAAGCTGGCCTTACAGGGCATTGATCCTAACCCATCACTGTAGATATCTCAATCCACAAGTAATCCACAAGTAGGTTATTAGTGCGCCAGGCGTTCCTCTAACCCTGATCCTCACCCTTTAACAACCTTCCTACAGGACAAGTTGCCACCAATTGACTGTAGGAAAGTTGTTAAAGGGTGGGACCAGGGTTCGAGGAACGCCTAGCACACCAATAACCTACTGGTAGATTGGGATATCCACAGTGATGGGTTAGGATCGATGCCCTGCAGGGCCAGCTTGGGGTCCATTTGGGCGATTAGCGGTGGGCTAGTGGGGTCCGCGGGACGAGTTGTCACACCTGTATAATAAAATCAAAATTTTCTAATTAAAAACTAGTCCTTTCACTTTTAATTTTATTATGATAAAAAATCAATAAAATAAATAGTTTTGATAGTTAATAATATACTAAAATAAATAGTTTTGATAGTTATTATTATAGTTGTAAACTTTTATATATATAATGATTCTTTAAGTAAATGGATTAATTTTGAATTTTACTACTACAATTTAAAAATAAATGAGTTAGTTTGCAACTTTTATAAGCAAAAAATATTAATACTAAAATAAAAATAAAAAAGATTTTTGTTTTAGAATATTTAAAAAATAGAGGAATAATTAAAGTAAATATCACATGTATTATAGAGTTCCTCTATTTTAGAGGTAAAAATAAGAAATATATTGGAAATAGTCTTAGAGATTTTTTTAAAAATATAAAAAATAAATAATATGATAATTATATATTATTTATTTATAATAATTGAACCAGTAAATGGGTGTGACAAACAATCTCTTAAACGAGAACCTGAATCTGTTCTCTTTTTTACTTTTTTTATATATTTTTTAATATTCTTTTAGAAAAGAGTATCTAACTTAGATACCATGAATGGCGTTCCTCTTCGCTTTACATCTTATTAATTTCAATAATACAAAACATTTGTATAATCTATATAAAAATGTTTGACAAAAAAAAAAAAATCTATATACAAATAATTTTCTGAAAAATCATAAACAGTCGTATTTTTCGTTGTTATATTCCATAATATGTATATATATTCAAACATAAAATAAAATGTCATCTGTAATTACAAAAGAAAATTTGTTTCACGCTGAATCAAAATAATTTAAAATTCATTACATAACGTTATTCTATACTTTCTAATTATTAATTAACATACATCATTTTAAGTTGGAAAAAAATCCACTAATTATTGATCTAAATAAAGATTTTTGGAATGACTATAATAATATAGAACTTTTTTAGTCAACTTTAAATATAAAATTCTAATGAAGATGCACCAGTTCCTTTCCCAGTTTTGGATGAATTATACTTCAAAAAAAAAAATCATCCAAATGAGATGAGCACTTGAGTAATTTACCATGAACATGGACCAATCTATTACGAAAATTGGTTGGAAATTGGCAACCTTATGTAGCCAGTCGTCGTGACTATGAGATCTTCAAGTTCAAAAGTTTTTAGTCAACCTTTGAAGCCGATAAACTTTACTGCCGAAAAGCTTCTCTGGAATATCTAATTCCTAACTCGTTGCTCCAATCTGTTTTCCTGAGTTCAGCTTAACGTATCTTTGGAACAGTTAGCTTCCTTTGAGTTTTCTTCAATTAATTAAAAGTCCTTGGCATTGTTCATGCTTTTGCTTATTCTCTTGTTGTATTCTTTTTCTTAAAATCATATTCAGAGCCTTGCCAAGTATAATAAACATAGAACTCTTATAACACCGAAGCCTATAAACATTCGGCGAAGTGGTGTGATTCATTCGATTACATATAACTTTATTGTACTTCTGTATACGTACACACACTTGGCATTAAAAATAGAAACTTGCTAGAGATACCTTACATCCCCCCACCTCCTCCACGGCCGCTACCGCCACCACTTCCTCCTCGTCCGCTACCGCCTCCACCACCTTTGTGTCCTCCTTGGCCACCCCCACTGCCTCCTTGTCCACCACCACCTCCTTTTTGTCCTCCTTGTCCACCACCTCCACCACCACCTTTGTGCCCTCCTTGGCCACCACCTCCACCACCACCTTTGTGCCCTCCTTGGCCGCCGCCACCTCCACCACCACCTTTGTGCCCTCCTTGCCCGCCGCCGCCCTTCTGTCCTCCTTGCCCGCCGCCGCCCTTCTGTCCTCCTTGCCCACCGCCTCCTTGACCACCTCCGCCCTTCTGTCCTCCTTGGCCACCGCCCTTTTGTCCTCCTTGGCCACCGCCACCCCCTACTTGTCCTCCTTGTCCACCACCACCACCTTTATACCCTCCATGGCCACTTCCACCGCCTTGGCCACCTCTACCTCCTTGGCTATATTTGGATGCTTCTTCTTCTCCACCAAGGACCTCACCTGCTTCTACGAAAGGAATCTCTTCAACCAGTTCACAATTCCCGTACTTGCATGGCGACTTTGAGTTCTCCACTTGGTTTTCACCAGCTTTATAATATTTATAAAAACCCCGTTAAGCATACAATAGAGGAAACGCAAGAAAAAATTAAGGGTTATGACTCTAACCTTGTTTTTTTTCATCGATGGAAGCAACCACCGTAACCGCAAAAACAGCCGTCAACAAAAGAAACCACACTACCAGCGCTCGCGAATTCATCTTTACTGTCTTTGCAACATGCAAAATTAATTGACGACCTATACACCTGCTTTTTTTTGTTATATATAGTTGTACCTTACACTGAAGGAGCAAGCAATTAAGGAATTCTATGTATTAAATAAAACTTAAGCGGTAAAGGATCTTGAGGGCAGATGATGACCGAAAACATCTTAGTTGGCAGCTGGAAATATATCTGCAAGCTTCGTTTAAGCGTCTGGAGAGAACACGTAGGATTCAGAGTCGCCACGTACCAAGGTTTTGCGGGACTACCTTTGATCATCATTACATTATTATATGGCAAAATACGATACTAACATTTAAACTAGGTACTTTCCATTTGCATGCGTTCGTGTTGACATATGTATTTCGTGATGTTCGTTAATTAAGAGTTGTGCATGTGGACACTGGAATGTGAAGGTGGCATGAGACGCTGACCTTGGTCCATGCATGTGGACGTAAAACTACACCTGGTACAAGAATTTTGTCAAAAAAAAAAAAAAAAAAAAAANTATTACGGCAATGCAGAAAGTAACCAAAATGTATACAAACAAATATCATATTCTCAAATATTAGATGATAGGCAATGAATAGTATTCAAACAAGAATGTACCTAGGAAGAAAGTTTTATTATATCAGAAATATCTAGGAAGAAAGTTTGATGCTTTTCCCCCAAAAATTTGTAGTTATTTTAGAAATAATTAAACCAAGTTAACGAACACATTTTCGTTACATGGTGCTTCCTTGATTAGAGTGACTGATGATCAACCAGAAGAAAGTAGATGAGCATGCACGACGAGGAGATGGTCAATATTATAGTTTAGCTAGATCTAAATGAATTATATAAATACTTATTTTCTGGTTTTTATAGATAGGTGACAGTTTTACAACTTTTTTCAATATAGCCATTCCTACTTTTATGTTAAAATTCGCATATGTAATTCTCTACTACAACAAAAGATTTACAGTCCTAAGTAATAGAGTAATTCACATATGTAATTCTCCGCTACAATAGTCTCTGTGACTCAGTAGTCAGTAGGATATTGACTTTATTTTTCATGTAGGGAAATGAAATTAGAGAAAATTACTCAAACAACACATATAAGTTGATGGTTTACTTTAATAGCACATCTGACCAAACTTTTACTCAAATAACACATAAAAGTTGAAAAATGACTTTAAAACCTTATTATTTTTCTGTATTTATAATTCATGCCATTTAAAATTAAAAACACAGGAAATAATTGAAATTATATAAGAAAAACACCAAAAAAAAAAACCTAAGTTCATCCTTTTCACTTTTCTCTCTACTCCCAAATCGTGATTTAGGGTTTCCGATTTATTTTGGAGATTTACAAGCCCTCGTCGTCATTGCTGCCGCCATAGTGAGTTTCTTTTCCCTTCTAGTTTTATATTGTATTGATTCAATAAAGCCTATCGTCTTTGTCTCTTGGTTTGTGGAGCCGCCGAGGTGTGGGTTGTCAATGGAGTCTCTCGTCTTCGTATCTTGTTCCACATCCAGGCCATGCCACTGTCCAATTCGTTGGTAAGAATGTTTTTTTTTAATTTTTGGTTCCTTAGTGTTAATGATAGCTAACATGTAGGAAATAAATGATTTGATTCAAAACAAGATTGTTGATTCTAAAGATCTAGTATTTTGTTTGAACTTTGGATCCAGATTATCATTAATTTAGAATCTGATCAAAAAAAGCACCATGGTTTTTATTTCTCACCACCAGATTATCATTTTCATGAGTCTTATGAATTTGTTGAATTTTTAGATGATTATGACTTATGAAACAAAAGTATTATGACTGTTCTGTGAACATTGTGGTTTTGACGAAGCCACCAAAATCAGTATAAAAATGCAGGAAAGTAACGTCACTTCTCACGTTATATAGGATGTAGAATGAAGTTATATAGGATCCCATGATTTCTTTTAATATACAGAGCAAGCATAACACATTCATATTTGTGATAGTGATGGGCATGGAAATTAATGAAGAGTTCTGAATCGAACATAAGTGGCGAGCATGTTTGGCTTTTATGTATCCATGGAAGGTAATTGACGTTTATGTCTCATAATATGCTTTGATGTGTATGGCAATATACGATGCTTTTAGTGGAGCTCTTAGTCTGTACTCAATCTTGTTTGGATGACTTAGAGTTTGTGTTGTGTCTTAGGGGAAAAGAAGATGAGAAAGTGATCACATCGATTCTTAGTTCCTAGATTGTCTTAAAAATTAGCTCGAGGAGAAGTGTTCCCTCACATGGTTGGAATCATTGTTCAACGACTACAATTAGTTCCAACACAGTTGCAAATTGTTTAAGCAGACACTATATGGTTGTTCATGTACTATACAGTTGGAATGTGTTGATTTGTTTAGTTTTGAACCGGTTTTAGTAAATTGTAAAATCTTCTAATATGTGGATTCGTCGTGATAAAGATTAACTTCTATTCAGAAAAGAACATACACCAGGCTTTGTATTCAAGTCTAATCTTTTTACATGTCACAATTGACTTGTACAAATGTGCAATGGGAAACACATGAATAAACCATTGAATTTTCCTTCCCACCATTAATTCTCAAAATCATGAAGCTCTCCACTAATTGGATTCCTTGCAACGAGAACATTATATAGACTCCTTGATCGTAATCATCGGAAAATTTCCTCACAAATCGTTTAAGCAGACACTATTTATGGATTCATACTTCGCACATATTCATGTTGAAAATTGCAGTTACTTGTCCAAAAGCAATATCCATTATTTCTCGAGTTTAATTTCGGTTAAGGATCCGCTAGTTTCTATGGATTCTTGACAATGTGATATGTTTAGATAAACCTTACTCGAGATTTGAATCCCACTAGTTTGACGGGAATAAGCCTCACAAATTTCCAACTCGAGTCAAGTTTTTCTTAAGGGCAAATTTGACTTTTCCAATTGTAGTGTACTCCGCTGACCTAATACAACAATAGTAAAAATCTGCCAAAGTTCGATAAGTCTATCATAACGACTTTGATAACTCTACTAATCTTTTGCTATTACAGTAAGACATAAATCTACCATTACAATGACGATTAAATCTGTCGACATCCTATAAATCTATTGGCATTCGAAGATCTACCATCACTAAAAAATAATTCTGCCATATTTATCTGTCATTAATATATATGTATGCTATCATGTAAAATAAATCTGTCATTTTTGTCTATTTTCCCCATAAGTCTCCAAGAAAAACAAAACACTGCCACCACTCCAATAAATCTGTCTAATATCTCTATCCTCTCAGAATAAATCTATCATCATTGGATGAAAATCAACTATAAAAATCTGCCACTGTATTTAAATCTACCAACAAAATTTTCTCTGTCATCACTAAAATTAAGTCTGTCAACAAAATCTATCAGGCTCGTAACTCTATTACACAAGTCTATCACCTAAGATAAGTCTGTCGTTAAGATGTCGACCGATTTATTACAAGGCAGGAAATTTTCCCTCCAAAATATTAAGCCACTGCTCAACATTTGCTGACGTGGCAGCTCTTTTTTAATGGCAGTTTCGTAAATATTTTTTTCCTAACAAATGTAACAAAGGGTTTTCATAGCAATAATTTAAAAAAAAAAAAAATCGTTATTTTAATAATTTTTAGAATATATGTGTTGTTTGAGTAAACTTCCCAATGAAACTATGGTCTTTGTTTTTATATTTTTCATGTGCATTAAATGTTTGGAAAAAATTGTCTGAGCTACCAATAGGCAATAGTTATGGGCTATTCCAATTATACAATGGGCGAAACGACAAGGAGCAGAAAGATCTGTCGACAAAAGATTTTGGTATGGATCTGTCGTGAAATAAATTCAAATATCTATTGGATCATAATATGATATTTACAAGTGCATGGCATGTAGCCATGTACTAGTACTTGACAGTTTCAATGAATTTAAAGATCAATATCACGTTACCGTGCAGTTTTGTACAATGACGTGAGTGAAAGTAATTTGAAATCTCATCATATTTCATACCATTTTTTTTTTTTTTTTGAAATATTGTTACAAAAAACTTAATGCTCATGTATTTTATCATTAACAAAATAAAGTACATATACTAATATATCTAAGTAAATAATTATTAGAAATTTTTTAATTTTTAGATTTTGAATTTTGTTTTGCAGAAATTTTCAGAATCATACGATGAATTTCCGATGGTAGCTGTCAAACACATCCTCTACAAAATATTTCTCTATATGATCTTTAATATGCGGGAAAACGGACCATTAATTCTGCAATAAACTAAGTTGCTTTAACGTATTTATACACCATGATTTTGAAACATGTTTATAATTACATGAACTAACCTATAATTTGATTCAATATAGAAACTATAAGATAGTATGTATGGTACTTAAATTTTGTATGTTAAGTTAACTTTGGAAACTCTAATGCGTGCAATATAGTCTCATCTCTTTGTTTATTCTTCGACCTTAAGAGTATGAATTTACACAAAACCGAAAGATAATAATAGAAAATAGAGACGATATTTTATTATGCAAAAATCGCAAATTACAACTCAAACTCCAAGTCATTACAATATGAAACTTTATTCCCATTAGTATCCTTTAAGGCACTTTTCATTACAAACGCACCATGGTTTACCTATAGTCATACACACATAAGTGTATATATATCTAGAATGCAACGCATGGTGGTCAACTTATTATATTGATTTAGTGACCAGGCTGAGTCTGAACAGCTTCTCCAGCATACGAGCAACACCTTACACATCCACGGTAATTTCTGTAGCAGCAGCCGTGACGGCAGTAACCACCTCCTCGACCTCCTCCATTGTATCCTCCTCCGTTGTGCCCTCCTCCATTGTATCCACCTCCGTTGTGCCCTCCTCCATTGTAACCTCCTCCACCATGATATTGATCAGGCTGCACGGTTTCCTCACTCTCTGACTTCACTGTACCTTTCCAAAACATTACATTATTTCAAAGATATTACTCTCTAATGTCAAAACTATGCTCTCTTTTTAAAATATATGTATGTAAATTCGGATCTCGCGCTTTAAAAAAAATATTTATAGCGTAAAAATACGTTCTATGTGAAACATAAAAATAGTTTGATACATGTAATAAGGATTCAACATCATCTCTACGTACCGGAGGCAGCGGCAACTTCTGAGACAACGAGAAGAACTGCAAATAGACCCAACATAACTAAAGCCTTGGAAACCATCTTCTTTAACTCTTTATAACACTCTTTTTATTTATGATGCAAAGCCCAAGTGAATGAAGTGATGGATAAAATGTTATTCACTATGCGCTCTATTTATAGAAGACGAGGAAGAAGAGAATTCAAGAAAGAGTCAAATAAACTAATGTCTAGTAGTCCAATAATTAAATACAAAGTAGTAAGGAGATAAGTATCAAAGTCTTGTGTACTCGTCTATTATCTATGGCCCCTTATGGTTGGTTGTTGGATTCACAGTAAATAAATTTGAAACTCCATAAATGACAACACCACTAGTCTTTTACTCTTTTAGTATATTGTACAACTTAAGTTTTTAAACACAGCGCATTCACATGCATATAGATATCATTATCTCCGTAAAATTATGGTTGGCACAAAAAAAATATATGTAGAACTCCATAATTATTGGACTACTGCAACTCTGCAAAATCATCGATAATATAAAATATTTGATAATTGTTATATACAATACCATTATCTCCGTAAAACTATGATTGTGAAATTCAATGCGAATACAAAAACTATATAACCATTCAAGCATAGAAACATTGTTGTCTAATCAAAGAACCCACTAGATAATTTATGATTCTATTTATTAACAAAACAAAATAAAAATTATTCTAACCGCAAAGCTAACCAGTAAATTCTAAACCTCAATGAAACATTTTACTATGATAAAAAGGAACATTTAAACTATTAGAGACAATTAATATTATGAAAAGGAACATTTAAACTATTAGAAATAATTTATATTATGACCTATGGGTAGTATATATTTTGGTGTTTTAGCATATTGAATGATGAAAAAACTCTGAAGTGTAAGATGATATATATATATAGGGTTAAACTCGGGTAAGGGAGTTCGCATCTTCCATACGACTAATATTTTTTAGTATGAAAATTACTTTGCTTGGAAATTTCCAAAAAGAAATAGGGCGAGAGACTCAACTTCTAGAAAACGAAAATTAAATGTGCGTAAGTGCGTTATTCCAGATAAGCAATCTTTATTTTTCAGGTCGTCAAAGTATATATGTTCCTAGCTAGCTAAAATATTATAACATAGTCAAAGAAAAAATTTGAAAAGCGGCACAAGATGTTGTCATAACAATGCAAATTTGGTTATAGTGAGTCTTATCTAGGATTCTAGTGGCAGTATAAGATTAAAAGGAAAACTGAAACATCCTGAAATCCTGACCAGTTTTTTTTAATAATAAATAATAAATATAATAATAATAATAATAATTGAAATACACACTAGCCACCTAACCACAAACATAATCAATAGTGGAAATAACAATATCAATAAATATCCAACAACTATTATCCTAGATATTCCAATAATCCATAAACAGATAACAAAATGCATAGAACCAACAACCTAGCGATGTTCTACAGACCCAACTCTAGCAACCTAACATAATCAGACAACATCCAATCGAGTCCCTAGAACATTCTCCTCTTCGTTGCCTTGATTCCACGATCACACTTTGCCTTTACCTGCATCACAAACACAAATTGCAATGCATGAGTATTTTATAAACACTCAGTAAGGTGATCCTCCCATCTACTGGGCTATACACACACACAATAGAGATACTCTAACCATCAATCAACAATCAATAAACAAACCAGGCTTTGCATGGACCGACACAAAGCTTGCATCGACCAACACCAACAGGGGACAACATCGATCGACACATGGTATGCATCGGTCGACACAAGGTTCGCTTGCATCGACCGATGCTTCCACTTGCATCGACCGACGCATGCTCGACATCACGCAGAAACCCTAATCGCATCGACCGACGCCTCCACATGTGATATGATCATGAGACCATCCAAGACGACCCTTGAGTTTTGCTCAACACAAACGAAGTCACATATCAACTATTCCAGCCAAAACACTATTTGGGATACATTCTTACCTCATCTAGAGCATATCTCGAGGTGGAATCAGTCCAATCAGAGTTCAGATGAAAGAGTTATTCATTTTACAACTCCGGTGAATTCATGGCTACGCGACTTCGACCTACGAGCATGGAAAGGAGGATTTCGACCAATCCAGAAGTATTCAAGCTATGAAACAAACCGTTCTGGAATCTTGATCCATCATGGAATCACTGAGAATTGGAATCACATTAAGAGCATTTCATATGTGAAAGATATGGATATTTCAAGTCAGTGGATCTATCCTAGTCCCAGTTTCGTATATTAGCCAAAGATCGTGTTACACAGATCAACTCAGGAACAATTTCGACACGAAACCACTTGGAGGTTGTCAATGGATCTCTTATGTTTCCAAAAAGCTCAAGAACACAATATTTGGCCAACAAAGTACAAGGTTAGGCCCCATTTTCCAAAGGAGGTAATAAGGTCCGATCTAGTTCTACACTTGAAGAGTTTTAGGTCCAATTGGTTTAGGAGCTTCCAGAATTATGTTTGGCAACCAGGAGTTGTTTTCTACTAAGCCCAAGATGAAGAAATGATACAGCCCATGCTGTTTCTCATCAGAAAATTGGATCAAGGAGTCAAAGAGAGTTAAAAGATCAAGGAGGTACTTAATGGGCTAATACAAGAGCTTATGGCAAAAGAGAGCATGGAAAATTATTTTGGGGATGATACCTATCAAGTCCATTCCACTTTGAGCCTAATTTAAGTCCAAGAAAGCCCAAAATAATCACTTTATTTTGTGGTCTAAGAGGAGTGACGAAAATAGAGATACATGCACCAAGAGTCACTTTGGAAAACGGGATACATGCACCAAGAGTTGAATATTCATTCAACTATCTATCTTTAATGTTTTTAGTCTTCAAGAATAATAAGTACTTGTCTTTGTTACCAAGTTTTCTTTCCTATATAAACTCATGTAAGATAATGAAATATTCAATCCAACTTTTTTATAAAACCTTTTCTTTTTTAGAGTGATTCTCTTCTGTTCTTTGTGAACACAACCGACTGCTTGGTGTGATTCCATCAATCAAAACCGACTACTTGGTGTGATTCCAATAGTCAAAACCATGATCTCCTTGGTGCGAGGCTGAGAGATCCGATCTTTTTGGTGCGAGGCTGAAAGATCAAACCGGTATATCAAGAGTCTTTCCGCAACTCTTGTGCAACCATTCATTCCACCATCCTTATTCTTAAGGCTTCATTGTCTTTAGAATCAAGGTGTCTCTATCAACCAACTCGAAGGTGCCGATTCCTTGGGACGATCATATCAACATGTATCGACCAATGCTTATAGGTCAATCCGCACCGTCCTCGCACTAGCATCACATCGTTTTTCCCGAAACTTCTCGCCAGATCTACGTTCCTGCCACCACAAGAATCGATCCCAAGCCACAAGAAAGCTTTCTAACGCCTCAAATAACATCCTAACAAGCCTATAAACACATAAGCAAACAGATCAGAGGAATCTCCAGCTTAAATAAGCCATGGTCATGCACTTACCTTTGCCACAGAGGAAATCTGACCCAAACACAAGAAAGAAACGCTCCGAGGAAGCTCTTACAACGATCTAAGCTACAGATCTCTACAGGAACAGCCTCAAATCTCCCAAAACCCTCAAGAACACTCAAGAACCTTTCCTCTCTTCTCTTCTCTCTGAAAACGGCTAAACTCGTCGAATGAGACAAACTCTCGACTTAAGGGTTTTTCCTATTCCCTTTTGCCCACAACGGAACGTTTAACTTAAGTCAAAACACAGAAATTGAATCTGCATCGACCGATACTCCTCCAGCGTCGAACGATGCACATCCCAAACCGGGATTCCGGTTCGCGGATGTTACAATTCTCCCCCACCAATTTAGATTCGTCCTCGAATCTTGAACACACTCAGCCAAGGACTCCCGTGCTACCGCTTCCACGGCCCGCACTCCTCCGACCGATATACAAAAGGTCACCTCTAGGCGATAGACTCACGTTCCAGACATTATTTGCTCTTGACTTTTGGACTTTTCTTTTCTCATAGGCCTAAACCTTGAGTTTTTATTGGCTCTTCACCAGACCTAAGTCTGCATGCCATAATGTTGGCTCTTCATCAGACCTAAGTCTGGGTCCTATCCCTATCCAGGTTTCCTTCCCGTGGCTCGCGTATGACAACACGATGTCCTACCAACCAGATATCCCCTCACTGGAATACCTCATGACCACACAAGGATCATCTCACTGCCCATCAGGCCGCCACAAAGGCCAACCAAATGTCCTAAACAGGACTGCCACCAAGGCCAAACAAATGTCCTAAACAGGACTGCCACCAAGGCCAAACAAATTCTTAAACAGGACCGCCACCAAGGCCACTCGTCCCGAAAGACCGTCACAAAGACCATCTGTCCCGAAGGACTGCCTAAACAGACACTCTAGCTAAACAACCCGCCAACAAGGCCACACAATTGGCTAAACAGCCCGCCACAAAGGCCACACAATTGGCTAAACAGCCCGCCACAAAGGCCACACAATGGCTAAACAGCCCGCCACAAAGGCCACACAATGGCTAAACAGCCCACCACAAAGACCACACAATGGCTAAACAGCCCGCCACAAAGGCCACACAATGGATAAACAGTCCACCACAAAGGCCACACAAGCCCCCTCCAAGACTCTCCGCCGCTAAAAATGGACGAATTCTAACTCACATAAAACCTTCCAATTTTAGACTTTCCACTTCTGGAACTTTTCATTTATAGAAATGTCTAATTCAGGAAACTTTTCTCCAAAACACTACCTTGTGGAAACTTTGTACCCTAAACACCACCTTGTTACCTAGTCGCACAACCAACCATCCCAAGCGACCAAGTAAACAAGAGAGATGGGCTGGAATACTCCATTCCCGCTCTAGCCACGGATTACAGATGGGACCAGGCTAGGCAAGCTCAAGTCGCGGCCTTCTTCTCATACCGTTTCCTAAACCTTGCCTTCATCCTCGCCTCAGTCTCCCAAGTCTACTCCTCAACACCATCACAGTCCCAAAGGACTCTCATAAAAGGAATCTTTTTCTTTTGAAGTTCCTTGATCCTCCTCTCGAGAACCCTCACTGGTCTCGCTTCCAAAGTCATGTTAGGCTGAAGATTTTCAGGAATCTTAACCAACAACTGATCATCCTCACGGAGACACTTCCGCAACATAGACACATGGAAAACCTTATGGAATGCTCGCATAACCTCAAGTAACTCCAGTCTATATGCCACTGGTCCAACTCGCTCAATCACTCTGAACGGACCCATATACCTCAGACTCAACTTAGTCTCAGTCAATGACCTGTTCGGACCCCGCAACGTGGCCATCTTGAGGTACACTCTATCTCCAACCTGAAACTCAAGATCTCTCCTCCTCATATCGGCATAACTCCTCTGCCGATCCTGAGCTTCTTTCATGTTCAGTTTGAGAACCCAAATCTTCTCTGAGGTCTCCTGAACAAAATCTGCCCCGTACATGCTCCTCTCCCTCACTTGAGTCCAGCATAACGGTGTACGACACGACCTCCCATACAACGCCTCATAAGGTGCCATCCCGATACTCGCCTGGTAACTGTTGTTGTTAGAAAACTCTACCAAGATCAAGTGATCTGCCCAATGGTCACCCCAATCCAATACACACATTCTCAACAAATCCTCCAACGTCAGAATCGTCCTCTCTGATTGTCCATCTGTCTGGGGATGATAAGTTGTACTCATATGCACCTTCGTGCCCATCTCCCTATCAGACACAATGCTCACTGGCAATGCTCACTGGCACCCATGCAACCTGACTATCTCCTTCATATACTTCATAACCTGTTCTACAGACCCAACTCTAGCAACCTAACATAATCAGACAACATCCAATCGAGTCCCTAGAACATCCTCCTCTTCATTGCCTTGATTCCACGATCACACTTTGCCTTTACATGCATCACAAACACAAATTGCAATGCATGAGTATTTTATAAACAATCTGTAAGGCAATCCTCCCATCTACTGGGCTATACACACAAGCAATAGAGCTACTCTAACCATCAATCAACAATCAACAAACAAACCAGGCTTTGCATCGACCTACACAAAGCTTGCATCGACCGACACAAAGCTTGCATCGACCGACAGCAACAGGGGACAACATCGACCGACACATGGTATGCATCGGTCGACACAAGGTTTGCTTGCATGGACCGATGCTTCCACTTGCATCGACCGACGCATGCTCGACATCACGCAGAAACCCTAATCCCATCGACTGACGCCTCCACATGGCATCGACCGATGCTCATAGGTCAATCCGCATTGTCCTCGCACTAGCATCGACCGACGCACATAGTGCATCGACTGATGCACAAGCCGAGCATCATTTTCCCTGAAGCTTCTCGCCGTATCTACGTTCCTGCAACCACAAGAATCGATCCCAAGCCACAAGAAAGCTTTCTAACGCCTCAAATAACATCCTAACAAGCATATCAACACATAAGCAAACAGATAAGAGGAATCTCCAGCTTAGATAAGCCATGGTCATGCACTTACCTTTGCCACAGAGGAAATCTGACCCAAACACAAGAAAGAAACGCTCCTAGGAAGCTCTTACAACGATCTCAACTAAAGATCTCTACAGGAACAGCCTCAAATCTCCCAAAATTCTCAAGAACACTCAAGAACCGTTTCTCTCTTCTCTTCTCTCTGAAAACGGCTAAACTCGTCGAATGAGACAAACTCTCGACTTAAGAGTTTTTCCTTTTCCCTTTTGCCCAAAACGCAGCGTTTAACTTAAGGCAGAATTGAACCTGCATCGACTGATGCTCCTCCAGCATCAACCGATGCACATCCCAAACCGAGATTCCGGTTCGTGGATGTTACACATCCTAACCCGAGTTTCTTTACAAGATTAACTCTCGTCTACAATACATCTGAGCTGAATACTTTTCACTAATCTTTTACTAAGTATATTATGATAATTCGATTAGATTAGTCATTTTCATGCAGAAAACAGATCATTTGAATAAACCTAGGGTACAGAAAAATAGTAAGTTTGGTAATAAGCTATTACATCGTTTTAATATTAAATGGGATGATATATTTCTTTTCTTCCTTAGTCTCACGAACTGGTCAGCTACTTAGATTACGTTTCCAAATAATTTCATTTCTGCATAAACAAACCAATTTTTTGAGAGAGAGCAGTTGTCTTGTCTCACCAAAACAAAATCAATAAATTGCAAATAACAACAATCAATTCATACAGTCAATCTGTAAGTCAAAAAAATAACTCGCCAAGCATCATAAACCTAAAGTTACTGAGCAATCGTAACCAGACAAACCTTTGCGAGAATTTCTACCCCAAGCGTGTTGCTTGATCTAGATTCTCGTGTGAAATGGTTCAACCATAAAGACTAGCTAAGCAACATATAACTAATACGATTACGAACCATGACATGCAATCAGTCGCATGGAAGTTATAGTATCCAAAAAAGTCCCCAGCTTAATTTGGATGATTAGTATACTTTCGAGTATTCAAATAGAGTTTGGACTTTATTAATTAATTTTATTATAGCCATCAAAATTTTATTAAACATATTAGGATACATACGTATTTTAAATATAAAAAAATAAAATAAGAAAGAAATAAGTACATAAAAACAAAGAAGAGATAGAATTGAAAACAATGTAAAATATATATTATACAAAATATATAATCAAACTCTAACGTTGATATCTTAATTGAGTTTTGAACCAATGCAAGATTATAAAATATATATATATATATATATTTATGATTTGAGATATGGTGGGAGAGAATGTAAGAACTGTTATTTATATAATAAAAAGTGATGGAAATTACATTTCTTAAATAATTAAATTATAGCAGTTATAATTATAACTAATAGTGTATTTAATTAAAAATGAATGGAAAAAATATAGTCAATTCACAGTTTGTAATTTCTGTTAAAACTTATTAATAAAGTGTAGATTAAAAGATTAATTAATGTATATGATTAAATGTGCTGTGTTTTAAGTTTAATTAAAAATAAATATTATATTTAAAAAAAATTAAATACCAAATAAATCAATAAGGAGAGATTGAAAATTAAATCAATAAATCAATTTGGAGCTTACTTTTATGATATGTGGTATAAAATTAGAGGATATTACTTTAATATGTCATTTTAGACAATAACACCAAAGAGATTAAAGGCATTACCAATGACTATGGTAAAAAAAGAATTCCATGTACAAAGTTTTCACTTTGTATTTTGGGTTTCATTGTAAAGTGTAAACATTTTTTATTTGGTGTAAATTTAACATTTTAAAAAAAAAAGCTTTCACTTTCACTACTATCATTTTTTGATATCATAGAAGAGAGTGCTTGTATCATGTGATTTCTCCAGTTATATCCCATTTAAAAGTTGCATAGTCCAATTGAAACCCATTAAAGCATATGATGCCAAGTTAACAGTGCACTCAACTCAAGTACCTGCGCAAAGTCTTGACGTTTTTCAATGAAATCGAGGTATTTATGCCAAGTCTCTAGCTCCGAAATATAGAGAAGCAACATACTGAAACAGGACCTCGGTAGAGAATTTTCGAAGGCTTGGATTTGATCCCTCAATTCCGCACTTGCTTCTTCTAACAACAACATAATTATATACTTTCACACTTCTAATTTGTCTAATTTTTAGCTGATTTTTTTTGGGTTTTGCCATCATTTCTCTAGTGATCTATATCTTCTTACTCCATTTAGGAGACCTCAAATCAAATTAATTAATGTATACATTTTTTTTTTTGTTGGAACATGCACGGTTTTAATAAGTATTGTCACCGTCGCAGTTTTCGGAATTGGTATAAGCTTAGTAAGCTTTTACTCGGGAGCCTTATGGAGACTCATGTAAAGCAGGACAAGCAGAAGAAGTTTGGGTCCATTGCAGAAGGCAGAACTATGCTATAAGGGCAGAGCTGGTTGAGATGTGTTAACCCAAATATTTTATTATTAGGTGTGTTAACACAAATAAATATTACATTAACCCAAATAAATATTATTATTATTAACCCAAATAAAGATTATTGTTAGGTGTGTTAACCCAAATAAATAAGGTTGTAATAACCAATCATTAACTAAACAATGCTTAGCTTGTAGACAACATAAATAATGTTCTTCGGCTATGGATAAAATCATAGAACCATTTAATTATTGTAGGTGAATAATAATAAAAGAAACCCTTATTAAACCAATTGATTCGTAGCAAGAATCTACCGGTATGATGTATGGATAGGTCCACCGTCCAACCAAATCGTTGAGGAAATATTGAGCGGTCGTTAAATAAATAAATATTATTTTTTTGTTTTTTGGGAATAAAAAAAACAAACTCCAAAGATTGATTGCGAAGAAGAGAGATGATGATCATCAGCTCCGGCTCCATTGCATCATCATCATCCCTTTCTCTTCTCTATTCGTCTCACACGAAATTCTAATTCTCAATCGATCTCAATTTGTATCGGAAGCATAACCAGAGATGCTCAATTGTTTGCTCCGGCGTCTGAACGGAGAGAGTGATGGCCATGAACAGAGCTACGAGGCAACGGCAGTGTCATGCAGCCGTGTCCGCCACAGAATCTAGGGTTTCTCTTGTCTTTGCTCTTTGATACGCCCAAAATTCGAGAATCACTCAACCAGACTAAAAAGGATAAAAAATTGCTAAGGTGCAAGGTGCAACAAGGAAGATTTGATGGATTGAGGGGTCGCACAACAGTTGCGGAAGGCTGTTGATATTTTCAACTCCAATCACTGCTAGATATGACACACTAGTCCAGCAAAAGGAGGCTGTTGCTTGGATATTACACACTAAAAAACAAAGAAATGTTCTAGACAAATAACAAAGAGAAAAACTAATAAAATAAAAAGAAAATTGATTGATGATTCTCAAATGAGATTACATGAGTTTATATAGAGATAGAAAACTTGGTCACAAAGCCAAGTATTATTCTTGAAACTAAAACACAATAAAGATAGATAGTTGAATGAAGATTCAACTCTTTGAAGTTTGTCTTCCCAAGGTGTCCTTCCCAAGGAGAGTTGAACTATATCTTCGTCACTCCTCTTTGACCACAAAACAAAGTGATTATTTTGGGCTTTCTTGGACTTGAATTAGGCTCAAAGTGGGCTGCACTTGATAGGTATCATCCCTAATAGGTTTTCTCATGCTCTCTTTGGCCATAAGCTCTTGAATAAGTCCATTTAGTGCATTTCTTAGCTTCTTAGCTTTTGCTATAGTCAATGGTCCTTCAGGTACAAGAAATGGTTCCTCCGCTACAAGCTCCTGTGGTTCAAGCTCAGCTACTAGTTTCTCAGGTTCAAGTTCAGCTACAAGCTCCTCCTACTTAGCTCCATCCATGATCACATCATCCCCCTCCTCTTGAAAAGGATTTGACCGCAAATCTGGATCATCTGCCACAAATGGAGCCAAATCAGCAACATTAAAAATTGAACTCACTTTTATCTTGCAAGTCGAGTTTGTAAGCATTGTCACTTATTTTTGTCAAGACTTTGAATGGACCATCGACCCGTGACATTAATTTAGACTCTTTTTCTGCTGGGAAACGTTCCTTTCTCAAGTGTATCCACACTAGATCTCCCTCTTTAAACACCAACTGACGTCTTCCTTTGTTTGCTTGCTTCTCATATTGTTTTGTCTTTGCTTCAATATTGAGTCGAGCTTTCTCATGAATCTGCTTAACAAGTTTAGCTTTCTTTTTCCCATCCATACTAACTCTTTCACTCAAAGTCAAAGGGATTAGATCCAAAGGCGTTAGAGGATTGAAACCATATACAATTTGGAAAGGAGAATACTTAGTAGCAGAATGAACTGAATGATTATATGCAAACTCAACATGAGGCAAACATTCTTCCCAAGATTTGATGTTGTTTTTAATGATAGCACACAAAAGAGTAGACAAATTTCTATTCACTACCTCAGTTTGTCCGCCAGTTTGAGGATGACAGGTAGTTGAATACAACAGCTTAGTTCCTAACTTAGACCACAAAGTTTTCCAGAAATAGCTTAAGAACTTAGTATCTCTATCAGAAACAATAGTTTTAGGCATGACATGCATTCGCACACAATTCAGCAACGTTTGTAGCATCATCAATTTTGTGACATGGGATGAAGTGTGCCATCTTAGAAAACCTATCAACAACCACAATGACAGAATCTCTACCTTTCTTGGT